>NC_091688.1:79447500-79779062 GCF_041296265.1 Equus caballus
CGCTCGCCCAGTTAACATACATAAATGGCACTGTTATACGGGGAGGCTGTGATAAGTCATGTGACAGAGAGCGAAGGCGGCCCAGCGTGCAAAGGGAGCAATTTTCTGCCCTGCGAACAGCACTTCAGGTGCTGTCGTTCATCTTTCTGTGATTCGCTCTGTCAAAGTCCGCCCAGAGCAGAGGTGTTCAGGGACCCAACAGGCCATAAGTGTCCAGCTGAAAAACCTGGGAGATATCCCCAGGCCCTAGGAGTTCACTTTTTCAGTTGCACTGATTTCCTTCAGAATGCTCCTTCAGGGAATTTCTGCCTTCCATTGCTTTACTTTCCCATTTCCTTTCTTGTCATCTTTAAAAATCCATTAAAGATCACGCAGGCAGTTTCTGCAGGCTCAAATTTCTGAGAGTTTCTGTCGCTTAATAAAATGCACCCTTTCAGGAGGCTGTGGTCTCCTTTGTCCTATTACGGTCTGGATGCTATTAAGACTTTTAATTAGAGGTAGAGATCATAGATCAAGAAAGCCAAAGATGGCTGAAATTCTCAGGAAAAGCACCATTTCCCCATCCGGGGATCTTAAATGGCTACTTGGCTTACAGGTCCAGGATAGAAATACTATCTCGGGATTAGTAAAACAGGAAGCAAAATTAAAAGGTGCTCCCCATCCCCCATTTTCCCCCTAATTATTTGTTTTAAGCGCCTCCAATTGCCAAGGTTAAGTGTTTATTGTCAACACCCACTGAAGGCTGCTTTAGAAAAAGAAATTTGGCTTTTAATTTGTTTACAAATCCAATTTCCAAGTGTCCTCCTTACCCAGCAAAGCACAGAGAGCTTCTGAAATCTTGCCCATATTTTCTTTCCTCCCACTGAGTCTTCTGTCTACAGCATCCCACACAATTCCTTCGTTGTATAATATGCATTCGGCCTTCTCCACAATACAGGAAGATTATATTCAAATGCCACCTCGCCGATCACATCATATTAATTCAGATTTGTCTATCATTTTGTGTGGTTGCTGCTTTGCCTTAGGTATTATAATAACAATACCTCACCTGTCATATCCCACTAGCACTGTCTCACCTAGAAAATTGCTCTAATACTGCCGCGGATCTCACAGACATTTTTTATTTTTTTAATTTTTTTGCACGAGCCTACCTATTATGGCATAATAATTGAACTTTTATTGGAAACCTCCACATATATTTTTATTATCTATGTTTTCTAGTCCAGCAATTGTTACATGTTGATTCTACAGCAGCTTGGATCATTCAAAGCCAGTCTTTTTTGCTCATCTGTAAAACATCTTGTTCCCTTTTCAAACTACTGCCAATCTCTATTTGGGGAGCTTTACTAAGTAATATTTCCAAGTAGATGAGCAGCTATTCAAAGTGTTATTTATTTGGGGATTTTAATATTAGGCAATATTATATGGCTCTATGAAAAAATGTCTGAAAGTCTTGGGTTGAAAATCTGAGCTTACTATTTCATTTCTTGCAACAAAAATTTAAATGTACCTGTTCAAAAACAAAATACAATTTCTTGGAAGCATGTTTTTCAGAGAAATACAAAGTGTGGCAAATGCCACAAAGTTTTTTCTTTTTTCAAAATAATATAGACAGATTTTTGCATTAATGCAATTTTTTTTTTTAACTTGTGAAAGCTGCTTAAGTAATTTTCAAGTACTGACAGCAATAGGTAATTTGGTCTCAGGGCTTATGAGAACTCTGGCTGCTTTAACATAGCATACTGAATTAGAAGAATACTACATTTTAAGTGCTATATAATGAAAACAAATGGTATTACTGCCTTGTAATGTATGCCGCGTTCCAGAGAGAAGAGTAAGTTACTGAGAACAAATACCATCTCATTGGCTAAAAAGCCGTCAAGATGTCTTTTCGCGTAATTAAACTGGACATGTTTTAGAAAAATGAAATGACAAAGATACACTGTTAAGCTGCAAATAGTATTCAATGGCATTATCAATTGCAGAGACTCCAAGGTTTGCATATTAATTGAGGGAAGGTGCTAATTTGAGTGCTTTAAGCTCCATTCACAAGCCTGTTTACATGCTTTGTTCCACCTGGACCTGTTTGGAGGTTTGTCAAAAACCTAACAAGCAGAAAAATATTGCATTTGAAAACACACATACATGTTTAATTAAGCCAGGGCCACTGAACATTCCTCAATATATTTAGCTGGTGAGGGTTAAGCGCCGTCAGAACATCAGGCATTATCACCTTTTGAAGTACTGCCGAATCTTTAATATTTAAAGCACAAAGCAGACTGTAATAAAAAATTCTAGCAGACCCTAGAAGATTAAAGACGCTTTATAAATGTGACAGTTTGTAAATGGAACACAGGTATTAAAGGGTCCCCCCGATATTTCACAGCATATTTTTCAGGTGTTTGCTAAATTATGAATACAATTAAATTGCTGTAATTATTCTCCAGGACTGGACAGCAAATTTAAATGCCTACAAAATTTGCAATTGGCTACAGAATAGGGATTTACAGCATACTGGCCTGAGTGGGCGAGGTAAATCTTCCTACCAGGTATCAACCAAAGCTCTTTTAACTCCAATGAGAACCCCACTCACCCCATCTGACGTGGGTCCTTTAGGAGTCTGAAGCCAATGACTGTCCTGGGTAAGTGCCCAACTGCAAACAGATGTGTCGGGAAAGAATTAACTAGGGCTGTGATACCCAGAGGCGTGTGTCTTAGGAGCCACATTTGCAATCACCATTAAACAAAAGAGCTCTGCAGTTTGTGCATCTCTGGCACACCGATCTGATCAAACATGAGCAGCGCCTGGCATAGAGTAAGCTCTAAGCAAATATTTGTGAAACGAATGAACGAATGAGTGAGTAATAATATAAAACAATGTGCTTATTATAATACATTCATATTTTCATAGAACGAATTTTCCTGGAAACTAAATTTAGCTTGAGTTAGTCAAATCCATGAGAAAGTAGGGAGAAGAGTGGTATGTTTTGCACTCGGAGCAAGAGCATGTATCGTTACGGAAACCAATGTGGGTTCCCTCCTGGCGAGTTAAATCAGACTCTCCCCCACAAGTAGTTGTCTCACAAAGTAGGGTATATTTGCAGCAAATAAGAGACCATGTGGAATCATTTCCAAAGTCATAGCTCCCCGAACAAAGAGAAGCAGGGACCTTTTATTTCAGATCCAGAATGAATATTCAAAAGGGAGAGGTGGGTATTCGTTGGTGCAGACTCAGGTGGAAAACATGCTTCCACGTATGCTGCAGGTGATGGTAATAAGGCCTAAGCTCCTCCTGGACAGATCTTAGCATTAAAAGTAAGGCAAAGGTCAAAGGCGTAGCTCTTGTGGTGAGGCTTGGGCTGGTTCTGGGTGGTTGGTGATTGCATCTCCTTAACAGAACGAGAGGAAAAAGAACAATTTGGAAAAACAGTTAAATGCTCCCAAACGCACCCATGAGTTCCCGGGGCAATTAGTAGGTGACGGTATCCCCGTGTTTTTCAGCGGTCAAATGCCTCTTCGGAGGTGGGACAGTGTGGGCCTCGCTAGAACAGGCATTGCTCTGCTGCCAGTCACCTACGGGAGCTTGGCCAACTCACTGAACCTCAGTCAACGTCAGCTTCCACATGTGCAAAATGGGGATAATAATTCCCTTTTCGTAAGAATTAAACAAGACGATGAATAACAAGCCCTTCACTTTGTGCAGAAACATAGGTATTGCTTAGTAAGTAAAAACCTTTCACTGAGAAAGACACACAGGCTAGTAGTTAACAGCAGAGATGCTGGCCCAGCCTGCCTGGTTTGCCTCCTGGCTCGGCCGCTCCACCAGCTGATCTTGAGCAGGTTATCTGGCCTGCCTGTGCCTCAGTTTTCCTATCTATAAAAGGAAGATAATAAATGAACCTATTCTATAGGGTTATTTTGAAGATTGAAAGAGTTAACATTTGTAAAGTGGTTGGAACTGGGCATGGCACTTAGTAAGCCAATAAGGTTTGGTGAAATAAAGTAAAAGAAGCATGAACTATCTGCCTGCCACAGGAGAGTTTTCTGAAAAGGGGTGTTGAAACTGCTGCAACTCTTTGTGAGGCGAATGAGCTGCACTTAAGGAAGGACCCAAGAGAAGTCTCTGTCATCACTTTTGCAAACTCTGAGGGATCTGTGATATAATGCAAAGAACTGTGGGGCTGAGCTTCTGGCTCAGGCCTCAGGGCTCAGGATGGGTTCTCCCAAATCCCGAAAAATAATGCAGCTACTGGGAAACTCTTTTCAGTGTGGAGAAAGATGGGGACTTCTCAGCCATCTACCTCAGCAGAAGAAGCTGGTGTCCCTCTCGACTGCCCTGCAGAGACCCTGGGGCTCTTCCCACTGCCTGCTTAGGTGACAGATGGAACCAGCTCTCGCTTGTCGAGAAGCTACTTGTTGCAAGTGCTCTACAAACAGCTGGTGGAGGCTGGAAAAATGGCAACCATATTATAAAATAGAGCAACAACTGGCATACTCTGTCTCCTTGCCGGCAGTAACTTGGAAAATAGGAAAGGTCTTTGTGGACCTGATAAATTGATTTCTAGGCAGAAAGTTGACAGTGCGAGTGGGGTTTTTGGTTTCTCTTGGAGGCCTGTGATCAAATAGGGCAAGAGAGAGAGGGAAGGGACTGTATGGTTTGTAAGCACAATTAAAAGGGAATATGGAGGAGACTGGACCTGCTGGGTTGGAAAATAAAACTTTTTCCTATTCCTAGTCTCCCCAATCCTTAAAAGGTTCTAAAGAAGAAGAGGCCTGAGGCCGAAAATCAAATCAAAGGTGTGGCTGTAAAATCCCTTTTAAGACCTCTGAATCATTTAAACCAGTACCCAGTGTGCCCCTCAGTTAGACAAAAGAGTCTCTAAGAATTTTAAGGGCGTGGCCTCACAGAAGCTTAATCCAAAATAGCTATGAAAAAAATTTAAAGAAACAGGCATGTCTAGAAAAGATCTGCATGTGTGGCATTTTAGACTATGATCTAATACCAAAAAAGTCCACAAAGTTTTCAAATAAATTGTGCCATCCAAAAGGCCGTCAGCTTGGACTAAAAGGGACTGAGATTGCTTAAACTGCAAAAACGCCTCTGCGTCCCCAACTTTCTACAGGTAGGAAGCAGGTTGAGAAATCTACATAGCTGTAAACATGGGCCATTTCTCATGGAAAAGGAAGAATCTCTCAAAAAGAGTAACCAAGAGCTAAGAGTGGAGAACAATTTCTCCACGGAGAACAATGGATGGAGAGCTACTCCCAGGAAGCCGAACCAGGACTCAGTCAAGGAATATTCCTGCCCCTGAGTACATGACCTGGGCAACACGTGTCTGGCTGGAGTTTAGAATTTCTATGGATATGTGACCACTCTGTGTCTCTTATTCTTTCCTTTTACAAATAGTAGTAATTAGTACAGATATCCTATCACTGTGATACTGTTGTATGTTGGGTGAGGCAAATAACTCGTCCTTTTATTTCATAGGTCTCCAGATTCAAAGGAGCTGCATCCAAGAAGACGAGATTGTAGATCTCAAGATGCTGGACTCACAGCCTAATGGCATGATTAGATGAGACTTTTGGGGGTCTTCAGAGGGAGTGTGTTTTGTATGTGGAAGGGACATGAAATTGTTAGGACTTCAGAAAAGATTGTGATTGATTATTAAGTAACGGCCTCTAATTTGTTCATGCTTCTCTTTATCAAAACCCTTGGGTAACCCCTCACACTGCCTCTGGGTTTCATTGTGTGACTTGCTTTGGCCAATGATAAAATAGTTAATGTCATACAAGCAGTCTTGACAACTGCTCGTGCACTGGGGCTTTATCCCTCTTGCTGCTCTTGGATCTCTGCTGCCATATGAAGAATTCTTGGCTGGCCTGCTGGATGATGTGAGAGGCCCTGTTGCCTCTGTTATCCCAGTTGACAATTTGCCAACTTCTGAACTTTGAGTGAGGCTATTCTAGGTCATCCAGCCTCCAGCTCATCCCCTCTCTACCTCCCCCCAGTCACAGACATGTGAGAAAACCTAGCAGAAGCTGGTGCAAAAAGAATTGCCAAAGGGCTGGCCTGGTGGCATAGTGGTTAAGTTCACACGCTCTGCTTTGACGGCCTAGGGTCCGCCAGTTTGGATCCTGGATGTGGACCTATACACGGCTCATCAAGCCATGCTGTGGCAGCATCCCACATAGAGGAACTAGAAGGACTTACATCTAGGATATACAACTATGTACTGGGGCTTTGGGGAGGAAAAAGAAAAAAGAGGAAGATTGGCAACAGATGCTAGCTCAGGGCCAAATTGAAAAAAAAAAAAAAAACACCAGACTGACCTACAGAATCCTAAGTCCATAGTTGTTTGTTTTAAGCCACTACATTTTGAAGTGGTTTGTTATGCAGCAATGGCAAACATACACCAAGTGGATTTTGATGAGGCATATCTAAGGCTAAATAAAATATTGAATGAGTAGCATAGTTCATTCTGAAGAACTATGAAGGCCTCTGCAGAAACTTATACTAATTTAGGTGGAATTTGCTGACCATCATTGAGCATAACACAAGATAATAAACTTCCTTTTTCTGTTGCCACTTCCAGGGCTTAAAAACTACTGCTAGGACAGCAATGAAATCATCGTAGCACTGGTCAAGGATTCATTCCCTCATTTATGGATTGATTTATTAATTCTAATTCAAAATGAATTCATTAACTCATTTATCATTTATTAATTCAATTTATTAATAATTAATAAAAATATTTTGTTTCCTTTTGTGCTATGTCCTGAGCACACAATAGTGTAAAGACAAACACAGTTTCCAGGAAACTGCTTTGGAGGAGTACACACATAGGTGAGAGGAATGACAAACTTGCTAGGTAATGCAGGCCATGTGGTTTTACAGGCAACAACATTTGACAATAGCCAATGGGGGGGCAGCTCTGGAGAGAGAGAATGAATTTCTGAGAAGTGGGTAATATTTAGTGTGGGAAAATAATTTAAAGATTAAAAATAAATGTTACCTTATTAATACCACAAGTGGTAAAGCAAGTCAGATCAGAGAGAGGGAGATAGAAGTTGATTATGTTGACTAAATGGGAACCATACAGTAAATACTTTTTGATAATCTATTCTTTTCATTAAATAATATATTTTCCTATGTGATTAAATGTTACTATGAAACGGAATTTTTAATTGATATATTATGTCCGTAATATAAATGTGCTATATTTCACAAATCCCTTATTGTTAGACATTTTTTCAAAAATTTTTGATATTATAAGTAATATTAAGACAAAGATCTTTTTTTATTTCTAATTTTTTTAAATTTAACTGAAACTATATTAGCATAAACACTTTATACAAGATCCTTTTTCTCATTATTTTCTTAGAGTTTTCTGGATTTATGCTCTTTTAAAAATCATTGAATGTCTATTACAAAATTGTCCTTCAAAAAAATTGTATCAATTTATACTTTCAACATCATTTTCTATTTATATTATATTAGTGGCCTAGTTCCTTAAGTGAAATTCATTTAGTTACTTTCTTAATAAAAACATTGCCATGTTCTGCTGAAAAGAGTTTACTACGTAAAACAAATGCTGTCAATTGAGTCTCAAAAGAATTCATTTCAATGAAAACCTAATATGTACCTGCTATGTGCCAGACATTGATACAATTATTATATCATAGTTAAACAGGAGTAGGGAAACGCAGAAAGTGACAGAAGTGACCCAGATTACACAGAACATATACCTCAGGGATACTTCCTGAGGAAAGTAATAATAGTATTGGAAAAGTTTTTGAATCAAGAGCCAGGAGTCATCTTAGTTTGACTCTTAGTTCTGCCAGTGGTCATTGTAATTGTCAATAATAAGTAACATTTATTGGTGTTACTACAATATGCCAAATAATATGTTAACTCTTTTAAGATGTACTGTCTCATTTAAATTTTACAGCTACCCTAAGTACCACTATTATTCCAGTTTTACAAATGAGAAGGTTGACATTCCAAAAAGGAATGTTAATTGCTCAAGGTCTCAGAGGTAATAAGTTGCAGGGTCCCCATTAAAATCCAGTTCTGTGTGACTCAGCCACGGCGTTTGTCTACTCGCCACACTGCTAACTGACTGACTTTGGGCAAATCACTTACTCTTTCCAGGGTCCAGTTTATTCATACCTAAAACAAGGAATTCAAACTAATTTACCTCTAAATTCCTTACATTTCTAACATTTTATGATTTAAACATTCCATCTTACCCATAGTATCTACTTAGTAAATATAGCTTGAAAAATCCTGACCAAACACTGCAGTAGGTTTGGAACCCTCCCTTCAGATAGAAACTTTCCAACTATAAATCCCTAACGTCTTTTCAGTATAAGGTAACTGTGTTTTGACTTTCAGATCTCAGATCCAGTATTCTCCACACCTTATTTCCGATTTCTACCTCTCTGCTTTTAAAAGAAAAAAAAGGAAAAAGAAAATATATCTTTTGAGGAGGAAGAAGATACTTAAAAATGCGCTACTTTCAATTCTACCACAGCAGGTGTTGTAAACTTACATATCGACTGGGAAATCTCTTTTAAAAATAAATGCATGAAGTGGCCCAGATGTAAAAGAACTCTGTCTTGCTAAGTTGGTTATATTACCATCATGGATGATGCCTACCTAGTTCCATTGTTTTATAAAGTACCATGCAGAGAATTCTGGGTAACATGGCAAATCAATCACACATACTTGTCTCCTTTCTATCCCAAAACTCAATAAAATGACAGCAAAAGTAGATATAAACCATAAGGGCAAAGAGAATGGAAAAGGAAATATGAAAGGATGAGACATTTCAACACATTTTTGTAACCATGAAAATTGATGTAAAAGTGGTAACTGCCTTGGCAGAGTAGAGGAAGCTACAGGCTACAGTGTACATAGAGGGAGAGAACTATGAGAAGTAAGCTGATTCACTTTGCAGAACTCTGGGAAGACTGAGACTTGGAGGCTGCTGGTATCACAAATGTGTGTGTGTGTGTGTGTGTGTGTGTATAGTGTGGGAAGTGGGGGCAAGGTGTTTGACAAGTGGCGCTGGCATAGGGGCAACTGATTGAAATTCCTTAAACAGCAATACTGATCCCCTAGTTTCTCTCCCCACCTAGCCAGACAACTTCCTTCTATGCAGAAGATCAAAGGGATATTTTCTAGATAAATTGTACCAGAGAAACTCTGAGTTTGGAGACAAAAGCAAACAAACAAAAAATAGTAAAGGGTAGAGGCAAAGTACAGGTCTAAAAAGTTTAGGGGTGAGTGTTTCTCTTCTGGCTCTTGCTCATTACTTGTCTCACTGAGAACAGCTAGGAAAGCTATATAAACATTTTTAAAAGATCTATTTGAAGATATGATAGAGCTCACAAGACAATCAAGATTTAAGGGACCATGATCTCTGACAGAAGAAATGTGCAAAGTGGTTAGACTAACATGCAGTGTTGATATCCTCTTCAATTTATAAAGGACAACCAGGAAGCTGTGGTTTTATGGGGCTGAAGAGACAAATTTAAGTTTGGAGTCTGCCAAGATATGGGATTTTATATAACTCTCAAGGCCCCTCAAGGGCTATATCCTAAGAGTAAGGGCAAACTTGAAACAGATCAGTCTCTTAAAGACTGCAACTTAGCTTCAAATACTTGACCATATTAAAAAGTTTTTTTCCAAGCCAAATTGTCTGCCAGAAGCAAATGTAAATAATTCTGGAAGAAAATAACATTATCAAGTGCCTGAAATTTTCTCTCTGTTTCAAACACAATGTCTGGGATTAATTTCTTTTAAAAAAAGGCATATCAGAAAACAAAAACAAATGACCAAAAACAGGAGGGAAAAAAACTAGAAAATAAAAATATCCACAAGAAATCCAGATATTGGAGTTTCTAGTCAGAGACTCTGAAGTGACTATGATTAATATGTTGTAGAAAAGAAAAAAGTTAAAAACTCAGCAGACAAATGGAATTTATAAAAATAAATTAAATGAATATTTTATATCTGAATAATACAAAAACTAAAGGAAGATAGCAATATATGGGTTTAAGAGATGAGAAAACAGAGTTGAAGAAAGGATTAATGAACTGGAAGATAGTTAAAAAACATATGGAGAAAATAAGGATGATAATTACAGGAAAAGACGTAAAGAAGTAATAGGACTACTCAAAAGATATATCAATTGTGTAACTGTAGTCTCAGTAGAAGAGAGATACTATAGAACAGAAGCAATATTAAAAGAAATAATTGCCAGAATTTTATAGAATTGATGAAAGATATCAAGCCACAGATTCAAGAATCTCTATAAACCCCAACATGATACATAGCGAAAACCACACCTAGACACATCATAGTAAAAATTGCTGAAAATAACAAAACAGAAACACACCACACAAACACACAATGATAAAATCCAAAGAGAAAGACTCATTAACATCAAAGGAGTAACAACAAGGCTTACAAATGACATCTTAACAGGAATGTGGAAGCTAGAAAACAATAGGACATCTTTGATATATTGAAAGAAAATAACCGTGTACCTAGAATTCTGTACCTAGCAAAATGTATTTCAAAACTGAAGGCAAAATAAATATATATTCAGACAAATAAAAGTAGAGAAAACTCATCATCAGGAGATCTGTATTAAAAGAAATGCTGATAGAATTCTTTTGGTGAAAGGAAATATAAAATACTACAGAGAAGCCAGAAAACGCAGAAAGGAATGGGAAGTATAAGCAATGAGGAGGCTAAATGAATATTTGCTCTATAAAAATATTAAATAATGTCTTTTGAGTTTTGAAATATGTTTGCTATTTAAAATATTGAAATAGATGGGAATAAAGGAAAACAAAAGGCAGGAGAAAATAAATTAAACTAACTGAGAAGTGTCTGTTGTAATATCTAGGGTAACCACTAAATGAATAATAAAAGAATCTATAGCTAGCAAGATTATAAGGGGGTTTAAATAAATAATGAAAATACTTTAATCAAAAAGAAGATAAGAAAAGAGAAATAAGGAACATAGAACAAGGCAGGTCAAACAGAAGACAAAAATAAGATAGAATTAAAAACAAGTGTATCTGTAATTAAATGAAGTGTACAAAGATAAAATACTCAAAGAACAATGATTGCCTAGATAAAAGAAATTATGTGCAACTGACAAGAAACTTATTGAATCGAAGAATAGAGAAAGACTAAAAGTAAAAGGACAGAAAAAGATGCAGACACTGACTGAAGAAAAGGTGCTGTGGTTACACTGATATTAAACAAAGTATACTTGAAGGCAGGATTCATTACTGGCGATAGAGTAGAACATTTCCTAGGTAATGTATTGGGTTTATCTACCAGAAATATATAATTATAGACTAGTATGATACTAATAATACTGCATCAAAATATATAAAGCAAAATCGATTGAACTAAAGGGATATATAAACATTGATAATCATAGTGGGAGAGTTTAACACACTTATTTCGAGATCCATTAGAACAGCAGATAGAATATCAGTAAAGACATAAAAGACCTGAACTCAACAACTTCGATTGACATATATAGAAAATTATACCCGTAACTGAGAATTACATGTTCTTTTCAAGTAGACATATGACATTTACTAAAATTTACCATTTTCTAGGCCGAAAAGCAAGTTTCATGAACTTCAAAGGATTAATATCATTTAGAGTAAATTTTCCCATCTTGGTAGAGTTAACTAGAAATCAGCAACAAATCCCCCAAAGTTTGGAAATTAAGGAAAATACGTTTTAATAAGCCAAGGAACTAACCCAAAAAAATCACAATTAGCGAATAATATTAAATGAATGATAAAATTATAATATATCAAACAGCATGGGATATAGGTCAAGCCATGTCTAAGTGAAAACATATAATTTAAGTATTCATCTCAAGAAATTAGAAAAGAACAGAAAATTAAACTCAAAGAAAGTAGGAAGAATGAAATAATAAAAATAAAAACATAATGAAAAAGAAAAGAAATATTCAATAGAGAGAATTCATGAGACTAAAAGTTTGTTCTTCAAAAAGACTATAAAATGATAAGCAACTAGAAAAACAGTTCAAGAAAATAAGAAAGAAGGCATAGATTGTCAACAACAGGGATAAAAAAAGATAACATGGGCCAGCTCCAGTGGCCTAATGGTTAAGCTCAGTGTGTTCCGCTTCAGTGGCCCAAGTTTGGTTCCCAGGCATAAGCCTACATCACTCATCAGTAGCCATGTTGTGTGGTGGCTCACATACAAAAAGAGGAAGATTGGCAACAGATGTTAGCTCAGGCTGAATCTTGCTTGCTGAAAAAAAAAAGAGAGAGAGAGAAAGCTAACACCACAAATTCTGCAGATATTATAAAGATGATAAAAGAATATTTGGACAACTTCAAGGCAATACATTTGAAAATGTAAATGAAAGAAATGAAATTTTTGAAAAACACAATTTATCAAAACACCCACAAGGAGAAACATAAAATCTAAATAGCCCTATATACATTTAAGAAATTGAATTTATCATTTAAAACCATCACACAAAGAAAATTCAAAGCCCAGATGGTTTTACTTGTGATTTTTCCCAAATATTTAAGGGATAAAAATATATCAGTCTTACACAAAATCTTTCAGAGAACAGAAAAGGAAAGAATACTTTCCACCTCATTTTACTAGGCTAGAATAATCCTAAAAACAAAATCTGACAAAGATACTAGAAGAAAGCAAAATTATAGAACAATATCTCTTATCAACATAGAAGCAAAAGTTCCAAACTAATTGTTATTAAATAAAATCCAGCCATATATGAAAAGGTGATGTATCATAATCAAGTGGAATTTATTCCAAGAATGAAAGATTGAATTAACATTAAGAAATTTAACGAATATATTCACCGCATTAACTGACTAAGGAAGAAAAACTATATGGTTATCTCAACAAATGCAGGAAAAGCACTTGGCAAAGTCAGCAGCTATTTTGGTAAAAATGCTCAGCAGACAAGGTCTATATACAAAAATCATCTGTATTTCTACATACAAGCAATAAAATATTAGAAAATGAAAATGTAAAAATACTTTTACAATAGTACACAAATATAAATAAAACACCAATAAAAAGCCTAACAAAAGATCTGCACAATGTCTGTAAAGAAAAATACATGTTGCTGAGAGAAATTAAAGAAGATCTTTAAAAAAGACAAGAGGGATGTACCATCATGGGTTGGAATATTCAAGAACGCAAAATGTCAAGTCTCCCCTAAATTGACCAATAAAATTCAGTGAAATCCCACCCAATATTTCTGTAGTTCTTTTTCTACACCTTGAAAAACTAATTCTAAAATTTATATGGAAATGCAAAGGATAAAGAATCATCAAGATCAGAGGTCAGCAAACTCTTTTTGTAAAGGGTCAGTTATCAATTCTCTTAGGCTTTGTGGGCCGGACTGTCCCTATTGCAGCTACTCAACCCTGCCATTGTAGCCAGAGAGCAGTCACGAACAACGTGGAAATGAGAGGGAATGGCTGTTTTCCAACAAAGTTTTATTTACAAGATCAGTTGTTGGTCCCATTGGCCATAGTTTGCCAATTTCTGGTCCAAATACTCTTGAAAGAGTAGAAGAAAGTTGGATGACTTAAACTACAGGCTATTAAGACATAGAAAATTACTGTATGTTGACTGTGTGGTCTTGATATAAAATAGACCAATGGAATAAAAGTCCACAAACCAACCCACACAAATATGGACTCCTGGTTTACGAGAAAGGTAGCATTGCAGGGCCCATAGACAGCCTTTTTCACTTAATTAATCCAATCCAAATGAGTGAAATGTTTTCAAATGTTGCTTCCAAGTCTAATTGGCCTATGATAACGTACGAAGAATGAAAAGCCCACAGTGGCTGTGTGACTGAAGGTCTGGTTTCTGTGGTTTGCCTGCAGTAAGCAGGAGAACCTGAAAATGATTAGCCTTAATCCCCCAAGGGAAGCATCAGTATAGCTCTTCTGAGCAGCCAAATCACTTAGGGTTAAACAGCAGCAACATTTTGTGGTAAGTAATACGATTTTTCATGTGCATGTGATATGAAAGACTTGCCTGCCTTATATGTACATGTTTGAGTGTTAAGGACTCTGTTCAAGTCATTTGTGTGTTGCCTGGCATACAGATGATGTATTAGTTAGGACGTTGGTTCAGCCATTGTAGCAGTCGAAATTAAAAATGACTTAAACAAAGTACAACACTTATTTCTCCCACATAAAAGTCTACGCTGAGACATGCTCCAAGGGTTGGATAGTTCTGTGAAGGCTTCTAGATATCAGGTTCCTTCTGTCTGGTCGCTCTGTGGTTCTCTGGGGCATGTGTCTCAAATATAATGTGCATCTGGGGCTCCTGTTCAAGCACAGATTGAGATTCAGCACGTCTGGGGATGGGACTCGAGCTGACACATTTCTAAGGAGCTCTCCAGTGATGCCATTGTGCTGCTTTAGAGACCACACTGAGAGTATCAAGATCCACACATCAAAACTACACTTCTGAATGCCCTCCACCTGGAAATTATATTAGTTTACTACGGCTGCTATTACAAATAACCACAAACTTTGTGGCTTAAAACAACAGGAATTTATTCTCTCATAATTCTGGAGGCCGTAAGTCCAAAATGACTATCACTAGGCTGGAATCCAGGTGTCAGCAGGTCCACATTCCCTCCCTCCAGAGGTTCTAAGGGAGAATCCATTCCTTGACTCTTCCAGCATCTGCTGGCTACTTGTATTCTGTGGCACAGAAGGAGCCAGCTCTGCTGACACCTTGATTTAAGATCCTTAAGGCTTATTTCAGACTTCTGACCTCCAGAACGCTAAGAGAATAAATTTGTGCTGCTTTAAGCCATTGAGTTTGTGGTAACTTGTTACAGCAGCAATAGGAAACTAATACAGTAAACCCCAGCTATATGATTAGGATTTATGGACAGATAGGCCTGGGCAGTAGCTGACACAGCACCTCAGGACAGAACCAACATAGGCGCCCACATCCATGCATACACTAGGGACGGGTCATAGCAGGCCTGTGGCGGCCCTGGCCTGTGGCTCACATCTGTTCAGCTGCAGATCTGAGTCTGAGAGCAACGTGGAGTCCAGTGTCAGCACTGCGCACTGGGTCCTGGGGGCAGTGGTGGAGTGTGAGTGGAGGGAGATGGAGGGGATAAGTCAAGTCCAGTGGCCATCATGGGGCGAGGGAGTCAGAGTGGTGTCAGACTAACGGAGAGAAAGATTTGAGAACTGTCAAAGCAGTTCTTGTCTCAGAGTTGGCCTGGTACCTGGGGTGGGTCTGGGCCCTGCAATGAGAATGTCAATAGATCTAAGAAAGACTACCTGCCATGTAAGATAGGTGCTGGCTGGCTGTTATAAGAGTTCAGGGAGGTTGTTGCAGCAAGTTTTAAAAAGTTAAGAGATACTGCTTTTCATAAATCTTGGGGTTAGGATTTATAAGTGTTCTGTGAAGATCATTTTCCTTGACCTGAGGGAACTGTGGTTTTTATCTTTGATTCTAAATTTGAAATTTAGAACATAACATTATGCCTAAAACTCTTCATAAAATATAGTAAAAGGGTGGTAATATGTTGACTTTTGCATGATAAGGCAATTATAAACTCCGGAAAGAAAGGCCTATGTTTGCTTTATATTCTCCCCAAGGCTGTGTGCTTAACATACAATAATAGCTCTCTCAACATCATCATCACCACCGTGTACTGAATGTTTATCATGTGCAAGTTTTGTACAAAGAATTTTTAATATATTATTTTATTTGATCTGTACAAAAACCATAAGAGAAGATATTGTCTACATTTTGCACATGAAGATCCAGATTTAGATAAATTAGTGATTTATCCAAATTACACAGCTACTAAATGGGTCTAGGTAACTCCAAAGGCCAACATTTTTAACTGTGAGAATACATTGTCTTAATTTTATTTTAACCATCTTAACCATTTCTAAGCGTACACTTCAGAATTAAGTACATTTGCACTGTTGTGCAATCTCAACTCTTTTTCTCTTGCAAAACTGAAACTATACACTCCTTAAAGAACTCCTCATTTTCCCTATCCCCAAGCCCCTGGCAACCACCCTTCTATGTTCTGTCTATGAATTTGACTACTCTAGGCAACTCATACAAGTGGAATCATACAGTGTTTGTCTTATTATGACTAGTTTATTTCACTTAGAATAATATCCTCAAGGTTCATCCATGTCATGGCATGTGTCAGGGTTTCCTTCCTTTTTAAGACTGAATAATACTCCACTATATATCATATATATACATGTATACCACATTTTGTTTATTTATTCATCCATTTGTGGAACCTTAGATTGCTTCAGCTTTTTGGCTATTGTGAATAATGCTCTTATGAACATGAGTGTACAGCTATGTCTTTGAGACCCTTGATTTCAGTTCTTTTAGGTATACACCTAGAAGTGGAATTGCTGGATCATACGGTAATTTTATTTTTAATTTTTTGAGGACCTACCATATGGTTTTCCATAGTGGCTGTACCATTTTACATTCCCACCAACAGTGCACAAGGGTTCCAATTTCTCCATATCCTTGTCAACACATTTCCTGTTTTTTTCTCTTGTTTTGTTTTTGGTAGTAGCCATGCTAATGAGAGTGAGGTGGTACCTCATTGTGGTTCGATTTGTATTTCCCTAATGATTAGTGATGTGGAGCACCTTTTCATGGGCTTGGTGGTCATTTGTATATCTTTGGAGAAATGTCTATTCAAATCTTTTGCCCATTTTTCAAAATTAATAAACTTTATTTTTTAGAGCTGTTTTAGGTTCACAGCAAAATTAAGTGAAAGGTGCAAGGAGTTCCTATATACTTTCTGCCCCCACATGAGCACATCCTCCCCCATTATCAACGTCCCTCACCAGAGTGGTGCGTTTGTTACAACTGATGAACCTAGACATCATTATCACCCAAAGTCCATAGTTTACATTGGAGTTCACTCGTTGTACATTCTATAGGTTTTGACAAATGTATAATGATGTGACTCCACCATTGTAGCATGATCCCCCCTATTTTCACTGCCCTAAAATCCTCTGCCACCCGCCTGTTCATCCTCCCTCTCCCCTAACCCCTGGCAACCAGTAATCTTTTTACTGTCTCCATAGTTTTGGCAAAATATCAGTTTTTGAACTATTAGAGTAAAATATAAGTCAATCTATAAGTCAATCACCACTTCCTTGCAGCTATTATAGGACTGAAGACATACATTAATAAGGTGAGGTTTGGGGTCTGTGGCCCTGAAAGAGAGACAGTTTCACTGATCAATACCAGCATCAGAGACTTCCTCTCAACCTCGTTAACAATCTATTCTAGCTCAGAGTTTTCCACAATTGAGTGATCATAATCTCCCAGAGAAAATTTTGAATATACACATTCCTGGGACCAACTCCCAAAGATTCAGTAGTCTGAAGTGGGGCTCAGGAATCTGGTGGGGTTTTTTTCTTAAACTATATATGCAAATAATTTGGAATCCTCTCTTGTAGCAAACTGAACTAAGTTTTAATTTTGGTTTTGAACGAGTAGAAACACATGTGCAAATCTGAGACCTAAGTGTCCCCTGGGGAAACACCCCAAAGAGCCATCACTTTTCTGACCTTCTAAAAGGACTTGCAAACTTTTGGAACAGTGGAAACATGGGCAGTCACTGCTCAGAGAAATGCTGGTATTAACTGCTGGTTGAGTGGCTCTATAGAAAAATTTCTGAAAGAAACATTCATCCCTGTCTGTCCACAGCAAATGTTACTATTGGTGGATGGATTTCTGACCATGATGTCCTTAGTCTTATAGGAAAATACCACTGGCTCTTTCCACAGAATTGGTTTTGGATTCTAACAGCGTTGCCACCTTATTCTCACTCTTGTCTCCAGGCTCCTTTGGGTCACTTTGGACATTCAGTTATGTACTTTGGCTTCACCAGAGTACTGGAGGCAAATCAGCAAACATAACATTAACATGGTGAAGAACAATGAATGAGAGCATCAGATTGGATATCAGGAGACCTGGGTTTTCTTGTCCCAGCTCTGTCACTTATCACTTCTGTAACTTCTTCTTTTTTTTTTTTTTTAAAGATTTTATTTTTTCCTTTTTCTCCCCAAAGCCCCCCGGTACATAGTTGTATATTCTTCGTTGTGGGTCCTTCTAGTTGTAGTATGTGGGACGCTGCCTCAGCGTGGTTTGATGAGTAGTGCCATGTCCGCGCCCAGGATTCAAACCAACGAAACACTGGGCCGCCTGCAGCGGAGTGCGTGAACTTAACCACTCGGCCACGGGGCCAGCCCCACACTTCTGTAACTTCTGTCTCTAGGCTTCAGTTTCCTCGTCGGAGGAATGGACAACACTTTGCCTGACCTACTTCCCAGAGCTGTGGTAAGGCCCAAGGGAATATGGAGTGCATGTAAATGTTGCTTCTTCACCTGGGTAACTCTACCTTCTTCTTTAGGTCTCAGCTTCACCTCCTCGAGAGTGTCTTTTGTGATCCCCTCAGACTAGGTTAATTGCCCCTCCTGTGTGCCTGCATAGTATTTCTTGTTGGACTCTGTTACACTGTTCACACAACAGTGAAATAGTCTACTGCTCTGTCTCCCTCCCTAGATCAAAAACTTCATGAGAGCAAGAGCTTGTGTTGTTGTTTAATCACTCCTTCATCCCAGGTTCCTACCATGTGGTGGATACTTAATAAATATTTGTGAAAGGAATTACCAAAGCACCATACGAAATTAAGTAGCATTAATATAGGTACAACGCGGCTTCCCTGCATTGTCCTGGAAACTCATTAGCCATTGCTTAAATAAGCTCTTTGTGGTAATTACTCTGAAACGTGATTGTGTAGATTTGCCCATGGAAAAATCCCCTCCACCACAAATTAACCCTTCTACTTAAAATATCTCCCCTTTGACTTTTGACTTGGGTGCTATGATTGCTCTCCAGTCACGCCTCTTAATTTGCATGACACGTGCTTTTGGGTTGGGGGATGCTCCTGCCTTCCCTTATGCCTCAGGTCCCCTCTTCTGGATCCCCAAAGAGAACTTCCAGCATATGCCACATAGTCAACACTTTAAATAAGGCCATTCCATGTTGGTGAAAGTCTGCGTAGTCAATTTTACTTTTGCCTAGATGATGATAAACCTAGACTCTGCTAGTCCTGGCTCCTATCATTCTTTTACTCGATTTTCTCTGTTGGAGGTGAGGCAATGTCTATGTTCTGAAAAACTGCCCTGTCTTTGTTCCTCTTGACGACACAACAGGAAAAGCAGAGCACACTGGGTACTGCATGGCTTTAAATAGAGATAGATCTTGATCCTAAGAACGCTGTGCATGTGACCCAGGAAACCGGTATTTATAAGGCCCAGGCCATGCATTTATGAGCATGAAGACTTAGGCCTGGAGGTATTTTCATTATAAATTCATGCAACTTTAATCTACACAGTAGAGATCAACATTGGAAGTCTGAAATTAACTAATACATTCAGATAAGGTTGTTGGCAGGAACTCTTTCTGCCATGCAAAATAGCTCTTCAAAAGGTTTTTATTTCATACCAGGGTTTCTCCTATATTAAGGAGAATTATAGTACTTAAATCCTCCATTAGGTTGTTATTGATCTTGGTGAAACCAATTTCATCATGATAGTGTCTTTTGAGCTCGTTTTTGCTAAGCAGAAAAATAGTGCAATTAAAGAAAATAAAGTTTAGGAGTTTTCTGTACACCTAAACATAAATAAAGTATTTTAGCAAAAATTAAGCAAGTTTTATTAAATTAGGAAAAGATTTTTTTTAACACAGTATGCTACAGCATTGTTATTATTATTGTTGTGATGATGATGATGCTTGTCAGATAATTTTCTACTATTCTATTGTGGAGCATGGTTTGTGAATAATTAAAAGAGGTTGTCTTCAATATCCACTTTAAAATATAAGATGAAGAAGCTACTTGTAATATTCCTCTGCTGAGATTCTTCAGACTTTTTGCCTTATGATAAATAGATTATCTGACAATAATGATCATCATTATGTGGCTTCCCTCCCCCTCCACCCCCAGTTTTATGGAGGTAAAATTGATATACAATAAGCTGCACATATTTAAAGTGTACAATTTGATAGGTTTGACAACTTATATACACCCATGAACCCACACCGTCAACAGAATCAAGATAAATCAACATATCTATTACTCCCAAAAGTTTCTTCATGCTCCTTTTGTCATCTCTCCCTCCCACATAATGTTGAATACAGATGGTAAAAGTGAATAACCTTGCCTTGTTCCTGACTTTAGGAGGAAACCATTTATTCAATCTTTCACCATTAATATTAGCTGTGGGTTTTTTTTTGTAGATGTCTCTTATCAAGTTCAGGAAGTTGCTTTCCATTCCTAGTGTGCAAAGTTTATGTCAGAATAAATGTTGGATTTTTGTCAAATATTTTTTCTTCATCTATTGGGTTGATATGTTAATGTGGTAAATTCCATTGAAGAATTTTCTAGTGTTAAACCAACCTTGCATTCCTGGAGTGAACTGCCACTTTATCATGATGTTTTAGCATTTTTATATATATTATTGAATTCAATTTGTTAATATTTTGTTAATAATGTTTGCATCTATATTCATGAGGGTACTGTCTTTATCTGGTTTTGGCATCAGAGTAATGCTGGCCTCCTAGAATGAATTGGTTTACACTCCTTCAATTTTCTGGAAGAATTTGCATAGAATTGGTATCATTTCTATCTTAGTTCTTTGGAAGAATCCAATTGTGATGCCTCTGGACTTGGTGTTTTCTTTGTGGGATTGTTTTTCACTATGAATAGATAGAGGAATATTCAGATTTTCTAATTCTTCTTGGTAGTTTGCTTCTACTTGGTAGTTTGCATCTTTTCTGGAATTTGCCTATTTCTTCTAAGTTGTAGAATCTTTGGGCAAAGTGTTGTTCGTAATATTACCATTTTCATATCTGTACAATCTGTAGAGGTGTTATCTCTCTTGTTCTGAATACTGGTAATTTGTGTCTTCTCTCTTTTATTTCCTGATCAGTCTGAATAGAAATTTATTAATTTTATTGCTCTCAAAGAACAAGCTTTCGATTTTTTTCTTCTCTTTCCTATTTCATTGATTTCTGCTCTGATATTTATTATTTTATTTATTATGCTTGCTTTGGGGATTATTTTAACTAATTTTTTAGTTTCTTAAGGTGGAAGCTGAGGCCATTCCTTTGATGCCTTTCTTATTTTCTATTATAGAAATTTTAGTGCTATAAATTTCACTCTAGTTACTACTTTAGCTGCATCCCACAAATTTTGATATTTTGTGTTTTCATTCTCATTTAATTCAAAGTACTTCCTAATTTACCTTGTGATTTCTTCTTTGACCTATAGATTATTTAGAACTGTATTTCCTTTCCAGATATTTGGAGGATTTTCCAGTTATTGACTACTAGTCTCACTTCAGCTAGAAAACATATTCTGTATTACTTGAAAGCTTTTAAATATACCAAGACATTTTATGGCTGAGAATCTGGTCTATCTTGGTAAATGTTATGTGTACATTTGAAAATAATATGTATTTACTTCATTCAGTGGAATTTTCTATAAGTGTCAGGTCAAATTTGTTGATAGCATTGTTCAAGTCTTTGGTATCCTTGCTGATTTTTTGTTTACTTATTCTAATAATTATTGAAAGGAGAGTGTTGAAATAGACAACTCATGGTGGATTTATTTCTCTTTTCTGTTTTATCAATTTTTGCTTCATTTTTTTAGATGTATAAACATTTAGGATTATTAGGAACTCTTCATGAACTGACCATCATTGCATTATTTTTTAAAAACTCTCTTCATCTCTGGTAATCTTTTTTGCTCAGAAATCTGCTTTGTCTGATATCAGTCTAGAAATTTCAGCTTTCTTTTAGTATTATCACAGTTTTTTTTTCACTATTCTTTTACTTTTAACTTATTTATGTCTTTATATATGATGTGGGTTTCTTGTAGGCAGGATACAGTTCAGTCTTGCTTCTTTTGTTCAATCTGACAATCTCTGACATTAATAGAGGTGTTTAAATTATTCACATTTAATATGAATTATTGATCTGGTTAAATTAAACTATGATTTTTCTATTTGTTCATCTGTGATTTGGCTTTTTTTCACACTTTTTCTCCTTTGC
The DNA here is from genome assembly GCF_041296265.1 of Equus caballus. NCBI lineage: Eukaryota > Metazoa > Chordata > Mammalia > Perissodactyla > Equidae > Equus > Equus caballus. The sequence goes on from NC_091688.1 coordinate 79,469,711, forward strand.
TTTGGTTAATTTTTTTATGGTTCCATTTTATTTCTTTTTTTGGAAATTAGTTGTAACTCTGTTGGATTATTTTAGTGAAAGCTTTCATGGTTACAGTATACATCTTTAACATTTCACAACTCATTTTCAAGTGATATTATACCACTTTACATATAAATACTACAAGAGTATACTTCCATTTCTCCTCTCCAGGTCTTTAAGCTATTGTTGTTATACATTTTACTTCTATATATGTCATAACCACGGAATTGATTGTTCTTATTTTTGCTTTAAACAGTTGATTTTGCTTTAAGGAGATTTAATAATAAGATTTTACCCACATAGTACCTTTTGTGATGCTCATCACTCTTTTGTGTAGATAGAAATTATATCTGGCATCATTTTTATTCTACTTGAAGGACTTGCTTTAACATTTCTTGTAGTGCAGGTCTGCTGGTATGAATTCTTTTACCTTTTGTATATCTCAAAAAGTTTTCTTTCACATTAATTTTTTTCTCTACCAAAATTGTTTATTCATTATTCATCTCTGTATAATTCAAATTTCCAGAAACACTAACAACTTTCACATTCACTTTTGAGAGATAATTTTTGGTAAGTAAAGACTTGTAGGTTGAGGACTTTTTCTTTCATCACTGTAAAGATGTTCCTCCACTGTCTTTTTTTGAATTGTTTCTGATGAGAAATGTTCTGTCATCATTATCTTTGTTCCTCCATACACAATGTCTTTTTCTTTGGTTGTTTTTAAGGTTTTATCATTTGTTTTAAGCAATTTGATTATGATGTGCCTTCATGTGGTTTCCTTATGTTCCTTGTGCTTGGGATTCATTGAGCTTCTTGGAAATGTAGGTTTATAGCTTTCATCAAATTTGGAAGATTTTTGATTATTTTTTTAGTTTCTTTAATTCCCATCCCTCCTCTCTCTCCTCTCCTTTAGAGACTCAAATAAAATGGGATGGTACCACAGTTCACTGTGCTCTGCTTATTTCATATTTTTTTGTCTCTTTTCTCTCTGTGTTTCATTTTGGACTGTTTCTATTGCTATGCACTCAAGTTCTTTATTCTTATGTAATGTCTAATCCATTGTTAATCCTATCCAGTATATTTTCATGTCAGACATGATACATTTTTTTAATTGCTAGAAGTTTGATATGAGACTTTTTTGTATCTTCCACATCTGTACTTATTATGTTCAATCGTTTCTCTAGCTTCTTGAACATATGGAATACAAGCATAGTAATCACTTTAATCTCCTATATACTAAATTTTTCTTTTTGTCATTTCTGGGTCATTTTGGATTCATTAATTTTCCTTATTATGTGTCTTATTTCCCTGCCTTTTGCATGCCTGGTAATTTTTGATTGGATGTCAGACATTGTGAATTTTATCTTGTTGAGTGCCAGATATCTTTATGCCTATTAATCTTCTTACAGTTTTTTTTAGAATGTGGTTAAGTCACTTGGAGACAATTTGATCTTTTCATGTCTTGCTTTTAAGCACTGTTAGGTAGGACCAGTCTAGAGTTGATTTTTTTTACCCCATTGCTGAAGCAAAACCTTTCTGATTATTCTATCCAGTGCCCCAAATTATGAGATTTTTCCTTTCCAGTTGTTGGTAACAGGCACTCTTCCTGCACCTGTCTGAAATACAGATAATATTTTTTCTAATATTTCCTGGTTTTTTTTCTTGGTAGTTTCCTGACATGCATATATTGGTCAATACTCAGCTGGAGACTCAAGAGAGCCTCTAAAGATATCCTAGGCTGTGTTTTTTTTTTTTTTTTTTTTTTTTTTGCACAGAGCTCCTCTCTATGGTACTCTGCTCTGCAAGCAGTAGCTTCCTTGGTGTCCCTGGACTCCCAGCTTTGTATCTTCATCTCAAGGAGACCAGCAGGCTCTACCTGGGATACCCTCCTCTCACTGCACTGTAGCCAGGAAACCCTTCCAGATTCTAATCTGAGTCAATCTTAGGGCTCACCTCACTTGCTTCTCATCTCTAAGTATTACTCTTTTTTATTGCTTGATGTCCAATATCTTGTTGTCTTGTTTATTTTTTTGTTAGTTGTTTCAGGCCAGAATGTAAATCCAGACCCTATTACTCCTCTGGCTGTTAAAGAATATATTACTAGTCTGTCTGAGTCTCTTTACATGCAAGACACATGGTCACACACTGGGCACAGACTATCAATTAGGTAAAACAAAACAAAACAAATCTTCAATCTATAGATTTTCTTTCCTTTATTTTCTAGGAAAGTCACATAAGATGAATAATGCCTAGCCTCTCCTCTTATCCTGTGGCCATTCAAGCCCACCCTGGTTTGATGCTGGCTTATTTGCCTGGGACACATCAAAGTAAATTTTAGCCCTGAAACATGGGGAAAACTGACTTTCCTGAGCTGGGTAATATTTCGCCTCTGCATTTCCATGAATTTTCTAGGTCTTATTTTTCCACTACACAGAATAGATCTCTGTAGGTGAGCATAGAGTAAGGGTTCTGAGTCTTTTGCTGTGCTAAGACATAGAAGCGGACACAAAAGAAATATGCTGGATTGGAGCAGCTGGCTACGAGAAATGTAAAATAGCTTAGCTTCCCCCTATAAGCCATATAAAGCCACAAGTTAAAAAAGAATTTAAATTTGGGGAAATTAGGGAGTTTGGCTACTTTTAGGTTTAGCCACATATAATTTTTGGTGATGCTGTTTTCTTTTTTCATTTAAATGAATATGTCCTAGAGATATGTCCAAACCATTCTGGGTTTTCTTTTCTGCCTCTCCTCAGTCTCCTGTTTCCTGGGTTTACTTAGATCCATCAAGCATAGTGATAATTTCTCCTGACCAGCAGAGCCAGTCATTATTTATTATACTTGGCTCTCACTCCTTCTCACTCTCCTAGTGGGAACATTGCAGTGGCTGCTGGCTAGAAAATTAGCCCAGGGAGCTCCTTCTGTTGGTCTCTTTCCTCATTATACTAGTAAAAATTTTAACTGTGACATTCTCTACCGTTGTGTGTGTGTGTGTGTGTGTGTGTATGTTTGTATGTATGTGTATGTCTATATATATCCACATAGGTTGGAAGCACACTGTAGGGGCTAATAGTGAGTAATTCAGCTGAGGCTTTCTCACACATTTTACTCTCTTTCTTCCTCTGGAGTGGCTGCGGAAGTACAGTGTGCTCATGTATTGTTGCTTCACATTATAAGCCAAGCTTATGGGTTTATGTGTCATCTCACTGTTTCTGCTGGGTTGTTTTCTGGCTGGATGTGATATCGTTTCATCCATTGTCAGGGGGCTGCCCCAGATACCTGGGATACTCAAGAGATGCAACACTTACTTGCCATGTGATAGCAAAGGCTTCTGTTTATTTCTGTGGCTGCTCCTCCTGCAACCCTCTGCGGGATCCCTGGATATCCAAGCTGATGGGGAAGCTGAAAACCACAGAACCTCACTGAATCGTTAAGGATTTTTGCTTATGGGTGTTTTAAGTTAGCACCAGGCAGCCATGAGCTATGATTTGCAAGAACTTCTTCTTTCTTTTTTTTTTAAGTGTCTTTATTATTTCGAGTCTCTTCTGGGTCACAGTTCCACAGTTCCATGAGCTTTTAACTAATAGTCTTGTTAATACTACACAGCTGAGCTCTGGAAGGTTGACCAATAATCACTTGACTAGACTGAAAGCAGGGGCCACGCATCATTTCTCCTCTGTCTCCTCGGCAGCATCTGGCCTGGTACTGGGCACTCTGAAAGTACTTTTTGACTGAGTGATTGATTTAGGACAAAATAGCCTATTTTCTGAGGATAGTTTTTTATTCTGACCAAAGACATGAGCAGGGTTAAGAGCTTTTGGGTGGGCATGATAGAAAAAAATGTTAATCCAAAAGGGTCTGTTGATTTCTGCAAATGCTACAATCTCACTATTAGTATCAATTAAAAAGACAACTTGCTGTCTATCCAATTGAGGGAGAGAAGGGAAGACATGATGAGAGAAATACAGAAAATAATACTTTAGTGCTTTTTGTGTGTTTTATTTTAGAGAAAACTATTCTCTATGTACCATGTGATCTGAAGAGGCACAAACTGGTTTTTGGAAGAGGTGTTGTCAGTAGTGACCAAAGCATAGGAATGTGGGACTCTTTCAACTTTGGGAAGAAACACATTACATTTTCCATTGTACTTTAAAGTAATCTATTTAATTGACGATCTGACTATTAGCTTTCTAAGGTTTTCAAGCTGTTTTAATGAGACTCTCTCTAATTAGGTCCAAGTGGTATGAGACAGTAACTAGTAGAGAAGCTACAGTTATTTTATACTTGTATCTCATTAATGAGCCTTCAGATTAACATCACCAATTCATTTATGGGGAGATGTCACTGTGGGCAGTAAAATCCTTGTTTCCAGCTTCTCAGGCAAAGCGTTGTAACCCTTAACTTAACCTAAAGCAGTGTCTTCCACTGGAGGCACGTGTGAACGCCAGTCCTGTTTTCATCTGGCCTTGTGCCTACAAGTGGGAAGTAAACTTTTGTATGATCAGTTCCAGGGCATGTGATGGTATATCTCAAGGAGTGGGGAACATGTAACTGATCAAATGAGCATTTTCTGACTGTATCTCCCATATTCCAGCTACTCTGGGGGATGACATGTCACCCCATGATGTGTGATGCTGCTTCAAACTATTTGCAAGAAATAATCTAAAAGTCAAATTGTGGGTATCATGGGGCACTGCACATGTTGAGACAAACCAGAGTGTGAGGAAACTTAGAGTGAAGTTAGTTTTGAAGGCTGTGAAAAAAGAAAGCCTAGTCATCAGGCACCCAGTAAATGCAAAGAGCCCAAAGAAGCTTTGTTTCAATTATTTCACAATCCATTCCATAAAGAGCAGAGTCATTACTCTAGGTGTTTATATATTTCTTCAAAACAATTCAGTACATGCATTCAACAAGCATTTACCGAGTGCCTCCTAAGTGCCAGTGCTATTCTAGATGTAAGGGATGTAGCAGTGGATAAAACATGGCTCCTGCTCCCATGGGTCCTGTCTTCTGAAGGAAACCACAGATAGAACACAAACTAAAGAACGTATCTCCCCCAGGTGGTGATAGTGCCATGGAGGAAGATGAAGCGGGAGGGAGCAGGGGATCAAGAGAGAAGGGGACCATGTGCTATTTATATAGGGGGTTAGGGAAGGTTTTGGCAAAGGTGACATTGAAGAGCACGAGCTTCTTTGAGTCCCAATTCCCATTCCTTCCTGACTATCACAGCCTTTTTTCTGAATTATTATACTGTGCCTGCATAATCAAAGCTGTGATAATTTGGACATTTCAGTTAAACTCATAACTGACTGCGTGAGCAAGGATAAGTTCATCCAAAATTCTCATGAATCAAATTGAAAGTTAAGTGACTTTACTTAACTCCTCTCCTCTCTTCTTTGCTCTCCAGGCAACAAACCACAGGCTGTAGTCTACTCAAATAAACCAGGAACCAAGAAAGAAAACTTCTAATGTCTTGGACATTATAGGAAGTAAGCTTTAGTGAAAGAAGACCCCTAGAAAGAGTACAGGTGGCAGCCTTGGATTTTAATCTTGGCTTCTCTACTTGCCAGCTGGTGATTTTGAACAAACTTCTTAACTTCCTTACACCTCAGTTTCCTCAGCTGCAGGGGATAATATTAGTGCTTACCTCAGTGGGCTCCGCTGAGAATTAAATGAGATCTTTCTGTAAAGCTCTTTGCATGGTTCCTAGAGCATCATATACACTCAATGTGTAAAATGATCGCCATCATTATTGTTGTTAGCACTATCGCTTATTGGCACAGCTATCTTCCTGTATAGCCAAATGCTCTATGAGTATGTGTAAAGAATTTCTGGACTGCATTACTTCCTACCCTATTCCATTAACTCTTTCATTGAGCCATTCATTCAAGAAATACCTATTCTATGATTGGCATGTTGCTGAGCTCCGTGCTAGATGCTGTGGGGAGTAAAGGATATATATGTTTTTTGACTTCTTGTAGAGAGGACTGAAGCATCAAAGAGGACTTGTTCCAGGTGACCTTTAAAGTCCCTTGCAAGTTGGATTGCCTTTGATTCTAAGGCATTTGCTCACCATCCAATAGACAGAGGAGTGGAAGCTCTGGAAATGCTGAGATCTTCACAGGGCCCCGAGGACTCCAGCACAGAAATAGCAACTGCTTTATAGGAACCTCCATTCCCTTCCCCGCCTCACATATTAAAAACATGATGAGAATCCCTTACATTTGCACACTGTCTTAGAGTTTGTCAGCCATTGTCACATACATCGTCTCAAATGATCCTTTTACAGCAACTGGATAGGACAAATGTCCTTCTCCTTATCTTACAATGAGGAAACTGAGGCTCAGAAACTAAGTGAATCATCCAAGATCCCACAGTGGCAGAACAAGAATTCCTACAAATAGAGCCTAATAGTTAGGTTAGGAGTTCCAGGGTTCTAGGAGACTAAGTGCTTCTGGAAGTCAGAGTGGTGCTCCTTGATTAGGAAAGTCCTCCTCTTATGCCCAGTCTGCCTCCTTGGGGAGGCAGTTGCTGGGGAGAGTAAGGAAGGGGCATTTATCTGCCCACCACTTAAGCCAAACCAATCCTGGGGGTCCAGTGTAAAGAGGAAAGCAGGCCTTTGTATCAGGTTCCATAATCTCTGTCCCCCGTCCTACACTGCCCACAAGAATGTGGGATTTTCTTTTGGGACCATCAGGGGCAGATGCCCCAGAGACCGTGCCGCCCACTCCCTTCTCCCTGCCCAGCTCACACCCCTGGGCCTGTGTTGGGTAGCTGGCACAAAGGCTGTAACTGCGGGAGGTCGCCTGGGTAACAATGTACACCTTTCTACCCAGATGTCAGATGCGCTGTTGCCCCACGGGAAGGAGGACAAGTCAACAGAGCCCTCGCCCTCCTCCATTTGGGGATGCCTCTCTGAATTGCAGTGGCAGCGCTCTGAGCTAGGAAAGGAGCTGGCTGGCTCCAGCAGCTCATAGGCCTGCTCCCCCACCTTTCCTGATGACCACTGGGATAATTCAAAGAGAAAGAGCAAAAACTCACCCCAAGGTATGGAAAGTGAAGGCGTTTCATACTGCGAGAGGTCTGTGCATGTGTCTGCAATATGACAAACTTCTTGTCTCTACTCCTTCACCAGTTTGCCTGCATCTACTCACGTGACCCCAGAAGGACCAGGCCCTCCTTCCTGAAGGGGCTTTGCCTGAGAGCTCTCACAGGAGCCTCTTCTTTTATCATGTCACAAGATGGCACACCACAGTTTGTCCCAATGTATCTTGCAAGAAGCTGATATTCCAATGATGTTATTAAAAAGTGGCACCTTTTGCCACACGGTGAGAAAATCTTTCTGGTGGGGGCAAGGAGCCTGCGATACATTTTCCCCAAGGAGCTCACTTCAGCCGCAGCATTTGATGTATGGTGACATCTCCCCCACACCCTGATACACACACACACACACACACACACACACACACACACACACTCCCCACAAACACATTTCCTCCCTGAGATGGATAGGGAAGTTAAGGGACTTGTTCAAGGTCTCACAGAGGGACGAGGAGGTCAAGTCATTTACACAGGGGCATAAAGCACTCGGCCCAGTGCTTTTTGGCTCTTAGTCCTTCTTCCTGACCTCTGATCATCCACCACCTCACCTCCTTTTCAGCTAAACAAATGTGTAATGCACGCTAGAAATGCCACTGCAATTCAGTATATCACTTACAAACAGTGGCTTTTAGCTAATAAGAGTGCTGTTAACTCTTACTCCCTATGGGGATTTCTCAGTCCAGCGTTGTGTGTTTGTATTTTTGCTTTCTGGGAGCTGAAATCCATGTGCGGCTTAGCATAATGTCAAGGTCTGTGTGCTGAGGACAGCCTTGTATGAAGAAGCCTAAGTTCCTTCGGCTAGTCCCAGCCCCGCTCCCAGCGGGCCGCAGGGCCTTGAGGCCGTCGCTCAGCCTTCTCCGAGGCCCAGCTTCATGGGAAGTAGGATGGAACACCTCACAAGGATATTATGAGAAACATATGAGATTATAAGCTTGAAATGTCTCAAAATTACTAGAAGAAAAAGGGATTTTTCTCTTCAGAGGGATCATGAAATAGTGAGAAGCTAGTGGGCTGGGAGGCAGGCAGTGTTGGGTCTAAATCCAGGCTCCAGTTGTGTGCTCTCGGGAGAGAGATTTCCTCTCTGAGTGTGTATAAAATGCGGCGGGAACACCCATTTGTCAGAGTTGTGGGGAGGATTAAATGAGAGAGTCTGTTTAAAGCTCCTAGCAGAGCACCTGGCCCGAGGACGGTCACTATGGGATGTTAGGTCCTCGCTCCTTTGTCCCCCGTGCTCCGCGCTCACAGCACAGACCCTGAGACTCGCAGGTGGTTTCCAGTCTTCCTCATCCTCGAAGACCCGATACCTGTAACTGAGTCTGCCACATTACAGGAGCTCCAGAAATATTTGTAGCTATGAATGAATATCTAGATCAGGGGTGGAAAATCTAAAATAATTTAGTTTCAGGAATTCATAGTACCCTTTGATACTGTCCATGGACCTGGCTTCCTAATTGGGAACATCAGGGTGAATTTGTCAATTTTATTCAGATTGGAACAGCTAGGTAGTAATTTGTGCATTTAACTTAAAGATTGGTTTAGGATGATCCAAATCTAGCAGCAATTTTCTTCACACAAAACAAATGTGACTTCTTATCTGGCCCAACTCAGCATTGCAACAACTAGTGTCTCAGCAGGAATTCACATAGACAAGTAAACACTTGGGGAAAATTCCCTTGTGAAGTAACCACATGCCTAGTCAGAGCTGTCTCATCATTTAAGAGCCAATTTTTTAAATAACTGTCAAATTAAACTGGCTAATTGCTCTGGTCTCCCTCTAGTCGATCACGGGTAATGAGGCAGGGCCTGATCTCAAAGGTAGAGGGAAGATAAGGACAAAAGACATCCAACACTGCCCTGAGTGAAATTATATTTGGCCACTTGGATGACAGTATGTTTTTACAAAGTCCATGTGTATATCGCTTTTCCTGGCATTTTTGGAAAGTGATTCTGGATGAACTTGTTTTTCAGGGTTATTTGATTATACATGCATCATTATTTTTAATATTATTCATAAAGTTGTCAAATATAATTATTTCCATTAAATTTACTCCTAAATTAGCTTTGGATAATCTTGAACTTTTTAAAAATAAAAGCATTGTACTAGGTAAGACTAGAGGCAAAATGTTGGATACAGAACATAGGAGAAAGCAAAGGGGGGCTATATCCTAAAGCTTCGAGATCTTATGCTTGAATATCTTCTTTCTCCTGTTCCCTGAGAAATTAACGAACAGACAACCCTGAAACTTCAAAGCCATAATACCCTGCTTTGGGAATTGCAACCTCCATCTTTGTTGTTTAAAAATGAACATGCATAGAATTGATGTATCAGCATATCTTTTCAAGTTGGGGGTTTTTTTCTGTTGAAAATTAATCAACAACCCTCCAGTTATTTATGGCTTAGTAAATGTATAAGAAAAAAATTAGATCTGTCTAAAAAAACCCCCAAAATATGTTTAGTCCCAATTGTAAAACGTGGTCATGGTCAAAAATTATAACTGGACAGAGATGTAAGTAAGAAGCCCACCTCAAGAATCCCCACTCAGGACTATCCAGCAAAGATAAGAGTTTTTTGGTTTTCCTTCCTGAAAATGTCCATACCTATAGAAGATTATATGTGTGTATCTTTCCTACCCTCTTTTATTTATGAGGTACAGTCAAATGTGAATACCTGGGTCTGAGTTGCCCTTCGTCATTATTTTGTGTGTCAGACGAGCCATGTGTGTGATGGTAACGTAATCAGATGTTGAAGCCAGCTTGCCCAAGTTTATAAGCTGTGTGACTGTGAGTAAATTACCTGACTTAGTTATGTCACCTATAAAGTGGAGTGATAATACTGCCTAACACGGTGCTTGTTGTGAGGATTAAGTGAGTTAATTTAGCAAAGTGTCCACACAGTGCCTGATTCAGAGTAATCCCTCAATAAATGGTAGCTATGATCATAGCCAGATCTACTCTCTCCAAAGCTCCAAAATATTGCCTTTATTCTGATCACATATATTCTCAGCTCTACCTCTCCTCCAACTTAACATACATCTGTATTTTAATGTGGAGTAAGAAGTAGGGTTATACATTTTCTGCCTCGCTGCTCTTTCCCCCAAAGCACCAGTACTTCAAAGGCTGTAACCGGCCTTCTCGAAAGCTTTCCAAACGTGGAGTGAACTCAATCACTTTCTCATTTGGTGTCTCTCACGTGCTCCAGATGTATATGACCTATTTCAGACGGATGAGTTTCTCTCTGAGCTACACTGCATTTTAGGAATCTTCCAGCACAAAAAGGAAGACTTGGCTTCAGAAGGGATGGTGACTGGCCAGTTGATCTGTTAAACAATATGCCAAATACTGAGGAAATAACGAGGAGGAGAAAATTACATTCACACTTCTTTATTGGTGCCATTAACAGTGTTTTGTCATCCAGCTGATGAAGCGATGCCATCTCCCCCAAAGCATCACATCACAAGACTACCTGGAGCCTTATCCAACCGTTCACCTCTGTGTCCCAGCAGCTCCTGAGGCTCCTAGGTCGGGGGAGGCAAGGGAGGACCAGAGGTGGCTGTGTGAGGATGCACTAGATTAGAGGAAGCTAAAGGACTGGGCCACTTTCCATAAGAATCTCCTTACGTGTGAAAGCCGTTTCCATACTAGTGCCATGAGGGCAGCGGTGAGCCCCCTGCTCCCACCCACTGCTCCAGAGGTCAGAGGACCCCTCTTTGAGCCAGGCTGCAGCTCAGCCCACTCAATTGCCTGCCTTTCATTGTGCCTGCAGCTTGGCTGCTGAGACCTTAATAAGAACAGCCCTCGCCTCCCGTCTGTCTTCTCCCCATGCTTATTAAAACAAATGCCTTCTTTCTAGTATTGGGCAAACTAGGGAGGGGACAGCTCTCTCCTCCCATCTCTCACCCCTCTCCCAATTATCTTTCCTGGTCTGAAACTCATTTCTCCCTCCCCCGGACGCTCTGCCTCTGTCCTTCCTTTCTCAGGATCTCTCTAGGAGTTCATTTTGTTTCAACAATGGATAGTTGTCTAGATGGGGAGTATCTTACTCCCCAGAATATGCCTGGAGACTTTTATAAAGTATAAATCGAACAAAGATACTCCCCTATTTAAAACACGTCATGCTCAGGATTAAAGTTCAAAGTCTAATCAAGCCTTTCAAAGCGCTGGCATCAGCTAGGCTACCCTCCAGCCTCATTTCTCTCACTTGCCACATCCTAGCCACCGGGGTCTTCTTTCCATTAACAATAACAGCAATCATGAGCCAAGCACACTTGATCTTCACAACAATCCTGTGAGGTCAGAACCGTGATCTCTGTTTTACACCTGAGGAAACTAAGGCACAGGGAAGTAAGTAAGATATTGCTGGTAAGGGAAAGATCTAGGATTTATATCCAGATGTCCAGCTCCAAGTCCTCCACTCTTGACCATTCCATAGTGCTGCCTTTCTCCAACACTTCAATCACATCAAGCTCTTCCTTGCCTCAGGACTTTTGCACATGTTTTCCTCTGTCTGTTATACTCTTCTCCTAACCTTTCTAACTGGATAACTTCTTTTCATTCTTTCGGTTTGAGCTGAGATATCGCTTCCTCAGAGAAACCTTTCCAGAACTGCCAACCAGCACCACCCTCAGTCTAAATCCACTCTCCATTGTTACTCTCCATCATAGCCCTCTGTTCTTTTCCCCATAGCTTTTCATTAATTAGCTTTATCATTAATTGATAAATATATGATAAATATTAGCAATGATAAATAGCTTTATCATTAATTAACACCAATTTTTATTTGTAGGTTTTGTGTATTTATATTACTTCTTCAAAAATATTTTCTGTCTTTTCTACCAGGCCCCTGTCTGTTGTGGGGGTTAAACTTCCACACCATATTGACATGAAGTATGGCCATGTGACTTGCCTTGGGCAAGGAAATGTGCCATGAGAAAAAAATACTAGAGCCATTGTGTGGCTCTGCCATCACTCTTTTCCTCTGGGACAAAGGGCCGTGTCTCAGGTAGGGGCTACTCCTTCAGTCCTACTCCAAAATGGAGAGGGCAGGAAGCAGAGCAACAAATAAACCTTTGCTGCAGTAAGTCACTAGGATTTGGAGGTTGTTGTTACTGCAGCATAACTTGGCCTAGATTGACCAATACATGTGCTTACTTGATATTTATCTCCCCACTACACTGTCCATTTCACGAAGTCAGAGATTCCATCTGTTTCATTTTATGCTCTTTACTCAGCATCTAGCAAAGGGCCTGGCACATTTAAGGACTCAACAAATATTTATTGAATGAATAAACACGTAATGAATAGACACACGAACCAGCATTTGAAGACTACCCTTTGGTGTGTGTTTATCATGCTGAGCAAGTAGTTTTTTGTAAAGCTAATCACCTCTCACTTTCCACTCTTGTACACTACCCCTGGATGCCCTCCACACCTCTTCCCTTACTCCATCTCCCAACAGACTCTAATGTTGACATTGCTTTTAATATGTATGCAGTTGCTATGTAAGGAGAAAAGTCCCTTTATAACTATTTAGTTTCCATAGAAAAAACAAAGAATTCGCTTAAATATCTTTGGGACAAGAATAGCTTGTCCCAAAATGGTCAAGGAACTTAAAAGGACCTATCAAAGCTTTAAGTCTGTTTGCTCTTCATTCAGGCAAGCTGAAATAAAATACTTATATTGTGGGAAGCTGTTATTGAATATATTTTGAAAAATAAGGAAATACACTGGCTTTCTCTGAGGCAGGTGATCTTTTTCTATATTTAAACTGCCTCTAACTTCTATTGGTGGATACATGGGCACTTGTTTTCCTCATAAAGGATTTTGCTAAAGATCCTGAGCAGCAGAGGACAATGTTCTCCCCTGAAAATGGTCCAGGTGATCTCTCCCTTTCAGCATGTATCATGTAAGCCAGTTGTATAGAGGCTTCTGGGGTAACCCTTGTCTCTGCAGATGACATAGGGACTATGTCCTATTTATGGTTGGCTCTCTAGCACCTAGCCCAGTGTCTAGCACATAACAGAGGCTCAGTAAATGTTTGTTCTCAGCATGAATGGTTTTGTTGAAATAAATGAGAAACTAAAAGTGCTAGGAAGACTTGGGGCCCCTTCTCATTTACGTGTCTCCCCGAGAACTTAGAATCCAGTGGACGGAGTGGCTAGCGCACCAGCATACAACCATCTTCCCTCCCGAGAACCCTCGTTGTGATCAGGACCTGGCTTCCAACTTCCAGTTGGTGCCCCTCTTTCCAGTTATTTGGATCCTGTCAGTCAAATACAGTGTGGGTACCAGCCGATCAGCAGAGGGCTGAGAGACAGGAGGGAACTACATTCTTGTGTTGCTCTGCCACCGACCTGCTCTGAGCCTGGGCCTCATTTGCAAAATGAGCCCGTGGCCAAAATGATCCCTAAGGTTTCTTCCAACTCTGACATTCTGTGCCCTTTCACTGAAACATCCCAGACTTGGGAGAACTCTGTCTCTCACTATTGTTTCCTACTGCTCAGTCTTCAGAGCTATACATGCACTAGACCAATTAGCTGGGTAATTGTTCCCGAGTACAAACTTATTCCTAATTAGACAGTGTCTGGGTTCACACTACAGCAATTAACCCCAGAATGGAATAATTGCTCTAGAATGAACACAGCAAAATTGTTTTGAAGCTCATCCTTCCTTCTCACAGACTCCCATCGGGCTACAATAAGAGAGGAACTGTCTGCTGTAGCTTGGCCACTCTCTCCTTGGCCTCTGCATGGTCTTTGCCATGTGGTCCTCCATTCACCTTCAAGACTGGCTCCTAGCTGCTGGGGGGGTCAATGTGGCCTGCTGTCAGGCCATTATCCTGACCTATGATATTGTAGCTCCTGTAGATTCAGTGACAATCTCCCTTTTGTACCTACTGGCCTCCCATAGATCACTCAGGGCCAAAACCCAAACCATGAACAAAAATACCACCCCAAAAACATGTAGAAAAGGGGGCCAGGAAATTAGCTGGTTTATTTGCAGTCTTCACAAGATAGCAGCAGTTGAGTTGCACAAACTTAACTGCTTTTGTCTATTTGCAGAACTTATGAATATATGAGTAAAGGAGAGGAATGACTGCTAATATAACCCACAGTCACTCAACCACACACTTCTCAAACAAGCTGCATTGCATACAGAGCAAACGGAGCAAGCAGTGAGAATTTTCTGTTACTAAATTTGTTAAAGTGATTTGTAGGTATTTAAACTTGAGTATGTTTTTACAGTTTGAGGTAATTGGCCTATTTTAAATAACTGGCAACACACATGCACTGTACTTTTTTCCCTTCCTTTCCCCCTGCTAAATGTTTCCTGGCATGCTGACAGCTCCCACCACACTCGGTGTAGGGTAGTATACAATAGTTCAGAGGTAACGCGATCAGAGATTTGCCATTTGGAGCAGAAAATTCGGGCTAACAGCAGGGAAGGAACCCAGGTCTGTTTTTCTGACTTGGCACCCAATTCAGGGATGGATGAGAGGTTTGTTGGCTAGCGAGGGAGGCACTGACAGTGCAGCAGAGTGGCTGAGAGTTCCGTCTCAGAGGCAGGCCCATTGCATGCCAACCTCCACTCAGCCATACTTAGTAACTGTGTGCCCAGTCCGGTTAAGCCTCAGTTTCTTTAGCTCTAAAGTGAGGATATACCATCTCATGTTCTGTGGAACAAATGCAGTAAAATATGTAAAGCATCTGATATAGTCACTGGCATACAGTAAGCATACAATACATGTTGGCAATTATAAGGAGTAAAGTTATTACCTACCTTGAATATGAATATGTTCAGTCCTGCCACCAGCTAAATGTAAAAAGTTGAAAATGTACTTCTTGCTCAAAACAATTTACTTCCATTAAAAAAATAACCATGATAGGGGCCAGCCTGGTGGTACAGTGGTTAAGTTTCCACGTTCCGTTTCAGTGGCCTGGGGTTCGCCAGTTCAGATCCTGGGTGTGGACCTACGTACTGCTTGGCAAGCCATGCTGTGGCAGCCATCCCACATACAAAGCAGAGGGAGATGGGCATGGATGTTAGCTTAGGGCCAGTCTTCCTCACAAAAGAGAGGAGGATTGGCAGCAGATGTTAGCTCAGGGCTGACCTTCCTCAAAAAAAAAAAAAACCATGATAAACACACAAATTTAGGACAATCAACCTTAGTGGCACCCCCTAGGGTTGGAGAGTGCACAGGTACACAGTCCACACACCTGGAATCAACAACCTTGTATAGGTTTTTAACCATGGTTGGCCCTACAGTTCTATTATAATTTGCTTATTAGATGTTATCCTAAGTTATCCTCTCTTGCAAAAGTGTTTAGTAAGAATGCTGCTTGCTATGGACTGAATCACACATCCCCATTCATATATTGACATCCTAACCACAGATGTGTGGTATTTAGAGTTGCAGACTCTGGGAGATAATAGGTTGGATGAAGTCATGAAGGTGGGGACCCTCATGATGTGATTAGTACCCTTATTAAAAGAGATCCCAGAGAGTGTGCTGTCTCTCTGTCACGTAAGGACACAGCAAGAAGGCAGCCATCTGCAAGCCAGGAAAAGAGGCTGTACCAGCACCTTGATGTTGGACTTCACAGTCTCCAGAACTCTGGAAAAATAAATTTCTGTTGTCTAAGCCACCTAGTCTATGGTATTTGTTATGGCAGCACAAGCAGACTAAGACACCGCCCTTCTGCAATCTTCCACAGTACGCGTGCGCTAACATAGCAGCAATTACATAGAATTCGAATTGCGTGCTTATTTGCTAATGTTCTCTACCAGACTGGGAGCCCCATAAGGTGGAAGGACCATATACTTTCTCTCTGAACACTCCCATATTCATCTAAGTAAATAAATGTTCCATAGGCATTTGTTGAATGAAGAATGAGCCCTGGCCCTTTCTTCCAGCCTAACTAAATGCTCCTGGGTGGGAAGCCAAGAGTGTATTGCACAACCCAGAGGGAGACATCTGTGCCTCTTGAGTTATTCTCAAGAACAGTACCTGCTACTTGTTGGCCTTGGAAATGTGAAATCATTAAAATCACCTTAATGTCCTACCGGGTGAGGGTAGAGAAAGTGAACTGAATGGGAAAGGAAGATTTGGGCATTTACCAGAGTCTATGTGTGATTAACAAGAGAATTTCTCTGTGATTGATTTGAGTGCTGGAGTAATTCCTTGTTTTCTGCTATAATAGAGATCTTTTCTGTGGGGACTATGGAGTAATAAAAATATTATTTCTTGGCCAATATTCTGGTCTGGAAAAACATTCAGGAGAAAATATGTTGATACATTTGGGTACCTATCATCTATATAATCCCAATTTGTAGCAAATTAAATTATAATAAGATTTTACATTACTGTATTTTCCAAATATTTCACATGTATTATCTTTCAATGACCCTCAAAAGTAAAGAGGCAAGTATAGGTGTGGTAGATACCAATTGTATTGTCTGCCCAGCACTCCTTGCCCTTTTTTGGAGAAAATTTCTCCTTTATGTTATAGAACATTCCTTGCAGTCAATCGTAAGGTTTTAGGGGGGTTCTAACCTTAGAACCCCATCCCCCTGGCCACAGAAGGGCACATGACCCAAGATAGGCCAATCAGAGCTCTTCTCCAGGATTGTTCCCATGGGAACTAACGAAAGAGAGCAACTTTCTATCTGGTGGTAGAGTCGGAATAAACTATGTAGGTAGGAGTTGCCTGTGGCCATGGGTCTCATCTTGTTGGGAACTCACTTGGAGAGAAGGAAGCCAGTAGATTGAGAGAAGCAAAGGCAAGCAATGTCTTGAAGAATCAGCTCTCTTTTGGTTGTAAGTGACAGAACTCAACTTGAAACAGCTTAAGAAAATAGGGTAATTCATTGACTTATTTTACCAAACTGTGGATAGAATTTTGGTATAACTGAGTCACAGAAAGGAACAAAACTGTTGGGACTCAGATTTAACTACTGAGGCCCAGGGAAGTTAGATGAGTTATGCAAATTAGAAAAGAGGAAATGGAAATTACATTTAATGAACACTTACTATACGCCAGGCAGTATATTTTATGCTTTATGTACTTTCTTATAAGAAGGTGTTATTTTCTCTGTTTTACTGATCCAAACGGAGGGCACATAACTAATACTGGCAAAGCTGGGATTGAACCCAAGCCTGTCTGGCTCTGAAGCCCCTGATTTATGCCTATAAAAACACCCAAAGTCACCCCGTTAATAAGTAACAAAGCCAGATATCTCAAGCAATGGGCAAGTCCTCTTTCTACTGCATGACGCTGCATGTCCCCAAATCATTAAGGCAAAAGTCTACACGAGTCTTTATAATTACCTATGTGTTAAAATATATTATCCGGCCTTCATCATTTCTTATACTGCAAAAAATACAGTTTGTTCTTTTGTAATCGGCCCTCACCTATTTAAATACTTTCTTGATTAACATGACTACATTTCATACTCCTGGGAAAGGGGCTGGCTGCAAGGGATGTTGATTTTGAAATGGGAACCTAACTTGCCATTCTCATGTCCTGCCAAATATGATAAAAATGTAACGTCACAAAAAGCTTGATTTGGTACTTCGGCCAAGCGTTCAGCAGAATTGCTGTGAGACCGTGTGTTCCTGTCTCGTGTGAACAAGCCAGCTAGAAAGGAAGGATGGAGAAGGAAAGAAAACTCCCAAGGAAAAAACAGGAAAACATGGAAAGTGGAATTCACAGTGGAGGAGGAATGGCCAAAAGAGGCTGTGATCCAAGCAAAACAGCAGCAAGTGAAATAAACAGAGGAGATACGCGTGAAGAGAGGACATCTGGAACAAAGGAAGAGCTGAACGAAACCAAGGGTCATTCTGAAGAAGAAAAATACTAAGCAGTCAAAAGTGTCCCCAAATAGCAAGTATGGAGTCAATCGTTGGTATTCACTAAGAGAGAAGAAAATTCTAATGAGAAGGTAATGACCAAGTTGTTTGTATGTTGCTTTGAATTGCAATTTTCATTTGGAGAAGAGATCCTGGAAAAGGTAATAGATACTTCAAATGTGCTTAATTTCTCTGTTGCATTTCCCAGCACATGCCACCAGGTGGAGGTGGGAAGTGGGACATGCTTCCAAGAAGTCCTTACAATTGCATTCAGATGACTCCACTAAGTTGATAAAGAAGCTGCAGTTATAGAAAGAAGTTATAGAAAGAAGGTCAACCCTGTAAGTTGTGAGTGAGTAGAAAAAAAAATGGAGACTAAAATCTAAGAAAATAAAGTTAGACTCATGAGGAAAAAGTGAAAGGAAATATGGAGAATCATTAAAAATTGAAGGTGAATCTGTAAAGCTGAAAATTGAAACCAAAATGTTTGCAGGGTATGGGGGAAGGAAGAAGCCCGTGGACTGGATCTGGGCCCAGAAAATAGATAGGGGCAGGCCATGCAAGACCCCCAAGGCAATATTAAGGATTCTAAAGCGTGGCCTAAGATCAGTGGGAAGCCACTGCTGATCTCAAGGGAAGGAGAGGGGGGTGGGATGCAGGAGTAACATAATCACATTCACATTTTAGAAAGATTGTTCTAGCTGTAGTGTGGGTGATGAAACAGAAGAGGGCTGGAGTAGATGCCACAAGACCGGAGAGAAGGTTTCCTCAAACGTCTGTTAAGAGATGATACCTGCCTGGATAAGGTGATGATAGTGGAGAGAGGTGGAAGATCTTGAGAAATATTTAAGAGAGAAAATAGATAATGCCTCACGATGCCTTAGATACAGAGAGCGGGAGAGAAGGTGGTGAGGATGAAGCATTGACAAGGCATTATTAGAATAGTTTTGTCATCCCGTATTAATCGGGACTCTTTAGGTTGCAAGTGACACAAATGCTAACTCAAATTGGCTTAGACGAAAAGGAAAAGCATTTACTTCTTTAACTGAGAAGTTCAGAGTTACCTGTAAATTCAGGTGCTAATTTATCCGGGGGCTGAAATGATGTTATAGGATCCCACCTCTTCCCCGTTCTTGGTTCTGCTTCACTCTATGTTGGCTTCGTTCTCAGAACCCGTGTGGTGGGAAGGCAACTGTCACAAGTCACATCAGCAAGTCCAATTACAAAGAGAAAGGTTCTCGTTATAGGAGATACCACGGGGCCTTAGATCCATTCTCGATACATCTACATGAAAAGTGATAGAGGGGGAGGGTGGATGAAGGTCTTTCCCCAAAGGAAATTCAGGGCACCGCTATCAAAGCAGGGGGAAAGCAGAAGCTAATGGCAAAAAGCAGTAGCCATTCATTCCACATTTCCAATAATGCCACATTGGACTAGACAGATGCTTCTTTCTTTGAAATCACAAATTAATTTATAAACATGCACACATTCCGTTAAATAAAAGCTGGTATCGATTCTTCTTTCTTTGAAATCACAAATTAATTTATAAACATGCACACATTCCGTTAGATAAAAGCTGGTATCATTTACAATCAGACCATTTACCTCACGAGGCTACTTGACGTTTTCAAAACTTTCTGACATTGTGAAATTATTTATGGATTTAATCGCTTAGAACAAAATTGTAATTTTGTCATCTCTTTGTTACTCTGAGTAAGTGAAATCTTTGAAATGATATTGAGGTATTATTTTATTCTTAACAAGGAATAAGTAAGTTATGCAAATAAAATAAATGCTGTGTATATTTGATACTTAAAATATTTGGTAGTTATAGTGCGTATCTATGTAGGCAAAGAAGCTGAGAACAAAGGCAGCGTGTGGTAAGTCAGCGGACCTGGCTTAGATCACAGCGTGTTGTTGATTACTTACAGATGACAGGTTGGTGGCTCCAGACAAAAGGTTACATCTGCTGATTACATACAACACATGCCTCCATTGCATAGTGGTAGCAGTGCACACTGCCTGGGCTCACATCTTGCCTCTGCCATTTACTAGACCTGAAGCAAGTTATTCAACCTCTCTGTGCTTTGTTTTCCTTATCTGTAAAATGGGAATAACAATAGCACTGCCTTACAGGGTTATTACAAGGATTTAATGAGTTAATATTTGTAAAGTACTTACAACAGTGCCTGGCCCATAATAAGTGCAATCTATATATTTGTTCAGTACACTTGAGTAGTTTTTATTTAAACTTTCTGAGACTCAGTTTAGGAATCTACAAAATAAACATAATAGTATCTGCAATTTCTTGGGGTATTAAATGAGATAATTTTATGTAGCTCCTAGCCCAGAGCTTTGCATAAAGCAGACAGTCTCTAAATGTGGTGCTCCTTTCTCCCATCAAAGACTGGAAGACTATTCAGGTTAATAAGTATTGGAATGGATCCAATATCCATTCCCATCTGGTTATTTTCTCTTTCTGCATCCTTCAGTATTTCTCTATGGCCCTCACCATCCATCCCTCCTAGACCATAAGCTCTACCACCGCATGCCTAGCAGCATGCACACCCATTGTACACAGCAACTGGCACATGGGAGATGCTTGATAAATAATTACTAAACAAATAAATGATTATTCAGCCCTTCACTTCAATGTACTTTGTCTACCAGTAGTGTCTTTAGATATTTTAAGACAAATTCAGCAAACAGACAACTCAAGATCCAGCCATTTTTTCTCTTTCTGTGTAAAAATTCCATTTATATAAAAATAACTGAGCAGGGCTGCACCCAGCTGTCATTTCACGTAGACATGTGCAAGCACAAAGCCCGGTGTGATGGGCAGAGTTCTTGAGTTGTGCCACGTTACACTCTGTCAAATGGAATATGTTAGGAAAAGAAGCTTTTGCCCACAACTTTAAAGTTACAAGTAGGTATTTTGCAGAAAGAAAAATAAGGGATATGAGAGATTTGTGCTTTAAAAAAAAGTCAAAACTCTTTGCTTTCAAAGTTTTAACTTAAGATAGGACTGATCTTAGTCCAAACCATTGTAACAGAAGAAACTTCAGGATGTTTTCATCACCTGGATCCTCTTCCATTATTTCTGTGTCCTGGACAGTAAATTTCAGTATTTGATCAAATAATGGCAGATTCCAAGCCATCCTATTCAGGTATCCCCAGTTTATCTATAATGATTTTCCTCTTGTCAGCTCATTTCTTAAACCTTTGCTGAATCCGGTTTCAATGGTACTATAAACAATCATCATTGCATTGTAAAACTGGAAACTCACCACTAAAATAGTGTTTTGATCTGGGTTGCCATAGTAATAAGTGTATGCTCCCCTCTTTGGAGGCCTTGTTATATGAAGTATCTGTGATTTGCTCAGAATGGCCCCAGTTCATCTGTCAAAATGGGTTTTTCCTTTTTTAAAATAATGATCTAGAAAATCCCACAGCGGCCACAAATATTTCACAGCCATAACGAGGAGCACTGGAGTAGTCAAGCTTTATAAATCTACGCCATTATTACATTAGAATAAATCATGTTTTTTAGGTATATTACATAGACCTGTGTAAGCTTAATTTTAGGTCTGCTATTCAACAAGGGTGCGGTTGTTTATGATGAAAAGGGAATTATTAAGTGTGACTTCAAAAATGCATCATATGTCAGTTCATGTAGAGAGACCCTGGAGCAAAAAAATGGAAATTACTTCTTATTTCTATCAAAATACTGCAAATAGCTATTCGGGTTCAAACTTAGTTACAATTAGAATGTGATGAGCAATGATTTTTTATAACAGCATGAAATTGTACATTCCATCCACGTTTGGGTTCAATTTATTCATTGGTAGGAAGGGAAAAAATGAGAAATCCTGCAAATTTATCAGTGTCACCGTGAAAAAAATATGATGGTACATTATTTGAAATAAAAATGTTCCAGTCAGTTACAGTAATTTGATACAAGAACTATGATATTTTTTTTCCTGCAGGAACGAGAGTAAACAAACACTATATCAACAAGCCAGCAATAGAATCCACAAAAAGGTGTAGGATCATTTTTCATCTAAGACAAATGGTTAAGTTGGTTACTTTCTGTAAGTCACTACCAGCTACAGGGTTATTTTATATAATTCACTGCTGGCTACTGCCTCATAATATCTGATGTGGGAATATTAAAAACATCAGTGGGCGAAAGAACAGGAAGAATCCATCTGTATTCAATGAATTCTAATTAAAAAGTAATTATGGCACAACGAGGTAGCTGCCAACTTTATTCCCTCTTCCCGACCACAAACCACACACACGGAGTATGAGTCGTCTGCTATTTGTGTCCTGCCAAACAAGCAGAAAGCCAGGCGGGAAGCAGACACACATTTCCTTGCATTTTTCAGGTGACTTAGTTCTAAACAACTGCAGCCCCAGAAGACGTTCAGGGGCAGAGGTGGTGCGCATCTTCTGTTATAATTGACCTGGGCTTTGAGATTTCTCTGTCATGATGTATCCCAGAATGTTGCATGATGGGAAGACCCTTGTTATTCCTTCACCAGCCGAGCCAAACGGACAAGATCAAGTAGGTCTGGGAGTTGGGAAAAAAGGGAAGAAATATTGACAGATAAGTAACCACTCCAGGAAATGACAGGCAGCTGGAGCAGTGTCGGGACTCTCAGGATTCAGATGTAATCCTTTAACCTCATGCTCAGACTCTGTAATCTTT
This sequence comes from Equus caballus, assembly GCF_041296265.1. NCBI lineage: Eukaryota > Metazoa > Chordata > Mammalia > Perissodactyla > Equidae > Equus > Equus caballus. The sequence goes on from NC_091688.1 coordinate 79,492,387, forward strand.
CAATGAGATGGAAGAGAGAAAGGAAAAAAGCAAATTGCTTAATCAAAGCCCTTAATATGTGACCAGGATTAGTAACTAAGTCAGAATGACCACCTGCAGGTATAAAAAGGCTTCATCAAATAGCCTGGGTAGTAATGAAGTTGTATCTGCAGGGCTCAGAATAAGGAAAAGGTAACCTGGCATTTCAGTTGGCACAGACACCTTTCTCTACAAGAAAACAGGCATTCAAAACTGTTTTCTGACCACCAGCGATTTTTCTTTGGCTGCCAAGAGGAAGGGCTACAGCCTGCACTTCTTCCTGTTGGCAAAGCTCCCATTTCACCCATCTTCCGTAAAATCTAATAGACGACATAAGAGGTGTCAGTAGGGTTTCTGTCTGAAGAAGAAGAATAGGCTCTGGCATAAGTCATTTGCTGCTGAGGGCACTACAAGATTGTCGGGGTTCTTCTTTAGAAAAGAAGTGCTAACAGGCTAAAGTGGCCCTTGTCAATTCACATTAACAATGGAAAATAAGAACACACTGGATTTGTACAGCATCCTTGGAGGCAGCCATCCATGTTATACTGTGAGGTTTCGTATTAACCTTCAGAAATGGTGGGAAGTGTGCATGACTCAGTCCATCATACAACAGGGCATTTTGAGGTCCTGATGAACGCGTTGTTATCACCATGATCATAGTTAAGTAGCAAGAACATTCTTATTGAAAGCAATGTATTTCAGCCATTTTGCCTTCCTTCTCCCCAATACATTATCAATCTTCCATGAAATAAGCAACCATGAATGCTTTATACCACTGTAACAGGCTGGTCCTGGTGGAACCCATGGAAGAATAGGTGTATGGGGTCTCTAATTGATCCCCCATGGCCTCTCCTCTAGTTTTACCTCGGTTATTTATCACTGTACAACAAATTTTCCCAAAATGAAGCAGCTTAAAACAATAAAAATTTATTATCTCACAGTTTCTGAGTGTCAGGAATCTGACAATGGCTTAGCAGGGTGGTCCTGGAACAGGGTCTCTCATGACGCTGCAATCAAGCTGTCACCCAGGCTGCATCACAGGAAGGTTTGACTAGGCCTGGCGGATCTGCTTCCAAGAAGGCTCAGTCACATGGCTGTTGGCTATAGTCCTTGGTTCCTCACCGGGTGTTGGCTGGAAATCTTAGTTCTTTATCACCTGGACCTCTTTTCAGGGCTCAGGACATGGCAGCTAGTTTTTCCCAGAGCAAGTGACCTAACAGAAAGAGAGTGGGAGAGAGCCCAAGACAGAAGCAAGAGTGTCTTTCATAACTGAATCTTGGCAGGGCATGCTATCACCTCTGCTGTATGTGTTCACTCACAGACTGACCCTGGTACAATCTGGGAGATGACCACACAAGACAGTGAACACCAGGAGGCAGGACTTATCAGGGACCATCTTGGAGGCTGGCCTACAACAATTTGTACTATTAAATATGCATGAGGCCTCTGGTTATTTTGGCATAAGCTAGGATGAACGACGATGGTGAACTGATTGTTGGGAGATAGTAACGTGCGCACATGTGTGGGTGTTTTGCTGGGTTCAGAAAGAGCACTGTGATGTCTACTCTCAGTTGAGGCTGAAGAATTAGATCTGGCTTTCTATAAAGAGAAAGTCCATGGGCTAAAGCTGAGGCGTTCTTTCCAAGCTGGACTTTGTGAGACTTTGGACACAAACTGTGGTTGCTTCCGGGCCCACATGGTAAAAAGTCACTCAGAGGTGGAGAGACTGTCACCTTGTTTGGGAAAGGACCATGGAGAAGCAAGATGTGGCTGCAGTGCCTGCTGTGTCCAGCAGGGAGTCAGGGATGCGAGGTTCCCCAGGTGGTCCAGGCAGCCATAGTAAAGAGATGCTTCTTAAAGAGGCCTACAAAGAAGACAGAGGGACAAGACCATGAGCAGACATGTCTCTCATCACATGTGGGACTCTCCTTAGAGAATAAAAATATCTGGAAGGTTGAAATTCTGTTATTCTGTCGAGGGATGCTTATTAGCATCAGTGAATGTCACCAAATCAGTAAAGTTCATCAACAGTGCTGGGCGTGCCTTGAATTTGAATTTTCAGATTGGTGAGGTTATGCTACATACTCTGGTACACACTCTGGCCAGGCTAAGGTAATTTAAATGTCACAGCCCTTGTCCCATCAAAGACTCCCAAGCCATACAACCTAACAACAACCTAGCAGATATCCTGGGTTCACTGAATTCTTTTCTATGTATCCACCTCTTCTTTTGTCTCTCACTTCCCCCTTTCTAATTCCTGCTACATCTCTCTTGCTTTCTCTTGCTCTGCCCTATAACGAGCAGACTTCTGGGCTCTTGTCCCATCTGTTCTATTTTCTGGACTTTGACTAAGCATTCTTCCAGATAGAGCATCTTCTCAGACAGATACCCCTGGAGCATTTCTCCTTGGAATGGCCTTTTTGTAAGCTGCCTTAATAGATCACTAGCGGAGGAACTATATCCCACTCTTTGTATCTCAATACCTAGTGTAGCATCTAGCATACGGAAAGATCTTAGTAAATGTTTAAACTGAATTGAACTATTGCTCTACTCCTGACTTGTCACAAACCTCCTTTAATGCCAAAGCACAATCTTTACTTAAAGGAAATTCTTGCTATTGTTCCAACTAAGGACTGGCAAAAAAGTCATTTATTTCTCAATTATTCAACTTGAACATCCGTTATATGCCAGATACTGCAGTAGGTGCTGGCTTTGCAATGATGAGCAAACCCATAGGACATTTGGCCTCATGAAACTTAGAGTCTCATTTATCAAATGGGTATTTAGTAAATGTTAGTAGATAATAGTCTGATATGGGGTAGTTGCCTTCAAATATATAAAGACCTATCTCACTAGAGAGAGGCTAAACTGATATTTAGAGGACAGAATTGGGCTCCATGAATGCCAGTTACCAGGACGTAGATTTCTACTCAATTTAAATAAGGACATTTTAGTACCATGGGTGTTGAACACTGGGAAGGAATCACCTTGGAAGTAAGGCCACAGGATCATCTGTCAGGGGCACTGTATAAATAATAATAACAACAATACTAATGGTGGCTAACATTTGTAAGGTTCTTTCTATATATCAGGCACTGTACAACACTCTATGAAGAGGGTCCTACTACCGTCGTCATTATATAGGTGAGGAAACTGAGGCCCAAGTGTGTTCTGAAATCACATCTAGACAGTCCAGCTCTGGAGCCTGTGTGCTGAACCACTGACTTCTCTGCCTTTCTGTTGTGAGAATTCTTCAGTGAGTGGAAGGTGAGCAATGTGCTTCCTTCTAAGATTGAGATTTTCTGATGCTGTAATTCTCTTTACAGACAGCTATGCTCAAACACGGCAATTGATCCAGAACCAGAAGCTGGGACCCAGTGTTGCAGTTCATGGTGTAATTGCAGACAGGCTAAGAAAGCCCTGCCGCATCCCCTGACCCCCTCTGCTTCCCGCCTCTCAGGAGCAGTATCAACTGGCGGCTTTCTGCAATCTACCTTCGTGGGACCATGGCTTTTTTACTTAAGGCTAAAATCTTTGTTTAAACACAAAACCTTGAGAGGGATCATATTTAAGGTGGTACAAGGTGAAGAAATCCTATCACAGAAGGAAACTTTGAAAGAATTGGATCTGATTTGGTTAAAAAAAAGAAGGAAGAAAGAAAAAAAACAAGGAGAGATATGTCTTCAAATATTTGAAGAATTTTAAAAGAAGTCAACTTGCTTTTGCTTCTACCAAAAGCACAATGGGAACCAAGAGTGAAAGCTGTCTGTTTTCTGTTCTACATTAAGAAAGAATTTACCAACACTTGACGCTGCCCAAGTGTAGAATGGCCGTCCTGGGGAAGTTGTGGGTACCCCTTTATTATAAGATCTCAGCAGGGATACTGGAGACAGAGTCCTCTCCCTTATGGGTTCTTCCAATCCTAAATTCTGTAGCTCTTTGGTTAATGTTCTATATCTTTGTGCAAGTGTTTATGGCTGTTATTTGTGTGATTAAGAAAATTTTATTAAAAACACTGAAAAACACAAATAAAGTAAAAATCACCCATAATCCCACCACTTAAAGATTGATCAAGGAAAGAAGCAAAGTCCTTGGCCCCTCTAATTCTGTCCTCCATTGTTCATAGTTTGGCTAAATTCATTAAAACTAAAGGAAGGCAATTGATAATATTAATGACAGTTAATGAAAAGGAATAGATGACATGGTATTGGTTGATACATGTGTGTGCAGATATATTTTTTCTGTCATATATATATATATATATATACACACATACAATTTTAGAGCTGACTGATTCAAATCACGCCTTGAACTACATCTGAACCAACATTAAGAATGGAAATTGACTTTTTATAAAAAAAACTTCATTTTATGATATTTTAAAATTTCCTCTTTTACCTAACTGCTAAATACAACTGAGGGTTTTCCCTTTGGGGGAGTGTCTTCTGTTTCATTTTGGCTTCAGGGTAAAATGAGGCAGCGTGTGCGAGTGAGTGCAGACATGAGGAGAGGTGGCAATAGTGCATTTACCCACGGGATGCAAGGGTGATCTGCGAGAGTGCTCCCAGAGCAGTTACTTGTTATGTTTCCCCATAAACCTGTTCCTCCTCTTGTCTTCCTTATCTCAGGAGAAGGCACCTTCCATGCAGTTGAACGGGCCAAGAACACAGGAGTCATCCTTGATTTCTCTCTTTCTCACACTCCACATCCAGCTCGTCAGCAAGTCCTAAGGACCCTGCCTCCAAAGAGATTCCAAATCTGACCATGCCCCTCCACCACCACTATCCTTATCCGGGTGACCAGCATCTCCTGCGTGGGATATGATAACAGACTCCCTGTTTCCTATCTTGCTTACTAGAATCCTTCTGCTTTTGGCACTCAGAGTAACTTTTTAAATTAATATAAATTCAGTCACGTCACTCCTCTGCTTAAAACTCTCCAATGGCCTCCCATCAGATTTAGCAAACATTCCAAACTCCTTACTCTGGCTATAAAGCTCTTGCTGACCTGACCCTGACTGCCTCTTTGACACCCTCTCCTATGCTGTCCCCAGCCATCCTGACCTTTGGTTTGGTCCTCATGGTCACTAAGCTGGTGCCCACCTGGGAGCCTCTTTATTACTGGCACCCTCTGTCTGGAATGTCACTCACTCATTGATGCTTGTGCATGTCCTTCTTTTGATTCAGAGCTCAGCTTAGATGTCACCTCACAGAGATGCTTCCCTTGATGGCCTCATCTGAAGTAGTTACTCTACATCTCATCCCCTTACTTTAATTTTCTGCATCCCATCATCTTATTTTAATTCTCTATATAGCTCTTATATGCTCAGATTTATTTCTCTCTCTTTTCTGTCTTCCCCTCTCTCTTACTTTCTTGTCTATCTCCCCTGCTAGAATGCAAGATGCCCTTGTTGACCCGTGAATCCTCAGCTCCGAAACCAAAGTCTGATACATGGTGAGTGGCCAATAAATATTTATTGAAGAAATGAGAGTGTGAATGATTAGCGGCACCAGACAATGCACGCTCATCTCACTGATGTTTGCTGGCACCCACGCTCTCCTAGTCCTCACTGGATAATGTCAGGCTTTCCATGTCGTGGTAATGAGCCCAGCTCTGAGGTCTTGTAGCCACTGAATAAAAAGCCTAACTCTCAGGGCAGATTTGTGAACATGTGTGAAATCAAGCATGAAAAAGAAACCAAGACTTTCTTACATGGGTCTAATTTGTGAAGATAACTGCTCAGAAACTAGAAGAGGTTGGAAGGAAACATCAGGAGTAGATAATTTCCCATTTGCTCTGAACACCATTAGCTCTCTGTCTGTTAAAATGCCATCACGGATAGTGGCAGCAGAGCCAGAAAACTTGGGCTTAACACTGTGAGCGCTTTGTGTTCTGGTGGTGGTTGCGAATTGAGTTAGTATTGGTTGAATTTAATGACACGAGGTGAGAGAGATGAATTAATCCTTTATTTCTGAAGTGACTGTCCTGAATAAAACTCCAAAGTGATTCCTATTGAATCAAATATTTCAGTCAACAGTTTATTAAGTACCTACCATATTATATCCATTTTCCTAGGTATCTTTACAAAAATATCATTTCCTTCTTTCTCTATCCCTATGAGTTTACCTATTCAATAGATGGGTAGACTTGGTCCAAGAGAGGTCAAATCTCCTCTCAAGGTCACACAGGTAGGCATAGATGGAGCTGAAATTTGAACCCTGACTTGTTAGCTATTAAGATCTCACTTCCCTTGTTTGTTCCAACTTCCTGGTCTTAATTGGGCATGTTATGTAGACCCAGCAGTAGGGTTATAATTCTCAATACAAACTGCTCATTTTGCATTCTGATGTGGACAGCAGCTTCTAGAGTGTCTGGTCAGTGGGGAGCAGCCCCAATAAACCAATCACCTCTAGGGACAATGATGCTTCAGAATTTCTGGAAACACAAAGCTGAAGACCAGACCTCATGGCCACCCCCCAGCTCCACCCAGGTGCCGTGCTCTAGTAACCCCCAGCCTCCTGAGGTGACAGTATTTCTGTACCTGCTGTACAGATGGGGTTTCATTGTCAATCCAGCTATGCCACCCCCCTCCCCAGGCAGTTAATGAAGATCTGTTCTCATGGAGATGCCCTCGCTCATCTTTCCTTCTTAAGTCAGTCTCATAGTTAAAAAAATAATATGAGGGAGTTTAGTTAGTGTTTTTTTAAAAAATAAAGCTCTCAGAATGTTTTTTTTTTCCACATCTCTCCCTTTTGAGATTGAGGTAGTGCCATATGTCAGACAGGTGAAGGGTGAGGGGAGGGGAACGAGTGCTGTGACTCAGGCAGCTGGCGCTGTGGTAAGGGACACAGACCAGGGCCTGAGATTACTGTGGATCTGGAAAAATCTGTAGATTGCTGATGAGGCTCCATCTTCCCCCGGGCGCACCACACCCACAAGCTCTCCCGGGAAGGACAGTGGAAATAAAAGACTTATGGTAGAAAAAGGAGATTTGATTGCTAAGCCTGCTTAATGCTATTAATTTTATACTGTATCAACTTCTGTTCCACCTGGCCCTTTGGCATTTGGCTAAAGCTGCATTTTAAAAAGTACACGTTCCTCACAACTGCAGAGGGAAGCATTTTTTCAAAAAGACCCATCAACTCGCAGACAATAGAGAAAACAATCTTCTGTTCATAAGTGTGGAAATATAAATTATCTCAAAGGCAGTTTTACAGTTCATTCAAACTCTAATGATAAATCATTCTTTTTAAAAACATTGACCATGTAGAGAGGATTTTAATGTCAGGAAATGTCATTAAATGAGAAGATTTTAATTAGGCAATGTGAAATGATTCTTTAAGATTTTTCTTTACGTGAGTCACCATGCAGTGTATTTTAACAGCAAAAAGTCATATCTTTTACTCCTTTGCTAAAATTTAGATCTTTCACCATCAAAAATAAAATGGCCAAGTTCTATATAGAATTGGTTTAAAAGGTAATTCAGTTCAATCGAAGTGTGTTATAGTTACTATGAGGCACTTAGATACAATATTTGATAACAATAGCATTTTTTTTTAAATTAAGAATTTTCTTTTTGGTGAGGAAGATTGTCCCTGAGGTAACATCTGTTGCCAATCTTCCTCTTTTTGCTTGAGGAAGATTGTCCCCAAGCTAACATCTGTGGCAGTCTTCCTCTATTTTGTGTGTGGGATGCCACCACAGTATGGTTTGGTGAGCAATGCAGGTCTAGTGCCCAGGATCCGAACCTGCAAAGCCTGGGCCACCGAAGCAGAATGTATGAACTTAACCACTACGCCACCAGGCAAGCCTCTAAAAAACCAAGAATTTAACTGGCTCTATGCTCTATTTTTAAAAATAGTTCAGGAGTAAGAATCAGGCCTGTGAATTCTGGTGGCCCTGGAAAGGGGACCAATTTGAATGGTCCGTAGAAAGAGGCAGGTACATGACACTGAGCTCAGCAACATTCTCTCCAAAAAAAACAAAATGTTCACATAAACTATTTTTGTCAATGGAATCTCTTCGAGTTGCTCACTGACTACCATGAAACCCATTTGCTGACCCCTTGCACTTCCCAGAGCATTCAGGAAACACCAAGGTAGGACACAGGAGAACGACCCGAGGAGATTACTGAAGGCCTTGCTCCTTGTTGGCGTCCAAGGCTGGGGTCCTTTTGGCGTCCCCTAAGCCAATTACAAAATTAAAGAATTGTTTAAAATGAAGCAATGCAGAAATAAGAAGCAAGTTACCCATTGAATGGCATGGAAATTAACAATGCAAAATGGTTTTTTAAACTAGAGGGGGAAATAAGTCTTAAACAGGGTGTTTCTGTTGCAGACAAACTTGCTTAAAAGTGTTAGCATTTCAATGGTCACACCTCGGCTTTGAACTTAACACTCCATTAAGGGGCTGAGGGAGCTCACAACTCTGTCTGTGGCGCCTTTCATTCTTGTTGAAGCCCAAGGAAGAGAGGGAGAGGAGAGAGGAGGAGGAGGAAGGGGAGGAGCAGCCACAAAGGAGTGATGGCCAGGTTGTTTGCGGGAAAGGTGACGGGAAAGGTGACGTCCTGGTTACGTCTGCTGTCCTGGTGCAATTATTCACAGCATCTACTTTCACTCCCACACATGTCCTGTTTGGGTGACAAATTATGTGGTCACTCAAACAGGTTACAGAATTCCAAAATGATAATGGCAAGGTAGCAGTCATTTATGTTTGTAAATAAAAATGGAAATAGCAACATTTGTTTCTTGGGTGGTATGCTTTGGTTCGGATATTTCTGTCGTTTCGTACACTAAGGTGAAGTGTTCCTGACTGCAAGAGTAGGATCAAAGGATTAAAGTATCCTGGAAAGGGATCCTAGAGCCTGTATGGTTTTAATTTCGCAAATGAGAAACCGAGGCTCAAAGAGGTTGTCTTGCCTAAGGCCACACAGCTAGTTAATGGAAAAGCAGGGAATAGGACCTAAGTTTCCTAAACATAAATTATACATTTTTAGTATGTCAAATATTTTCAGGCATGTCAATAATGTTCTCAAGGCAGAGGACTAAAGTATGGAAATTGTGATAAATTATATAGACTGCCTTCTCTAGGTCAGAGGGCTCAGAGAAATAGGAGAGGTTGAGGGACACGGAATACAAACACTGGCTCTTGGGGTGATGTTTCTGATGCTCGCTGATGATTTCAGATGAGGAGAGGACTAAGAATGCTCTTGGAATGACCAAAGCCGGGAATCAAATTGGTTTCTGACTTAGCAATTTAATAGCTGATTTATCCTGGTCAAAGTTGCTAAATGTCTTTAAAACTTCCATTTCTTCATCTATAAAATGGGCATAAAATTAATATTCATCTCAGATGACTGACGTGTAGATGAAATGACAGTATATGTAAAGCGCTCAGCCCAATGCCTGGCACATAGTTATACATTCAGTAAGTGTTAGCTATCATCATTCTCACCATCATCTCCATCATTATTGTCATGATCAGCAGCACCAGCAGCATCAGTAGCCAGAGAAGCAGGAGTAGTTTTTCCTTCTCCTCTCCTAACCTGACCTGCTTTGAATAGCCAGCTGATTTCATGTTCCCACTCACCCTTTTCTCTTATATAATGCTCTAGCTTCATTTCATTTAGTTCCACACGCTCACAGAGATAGACATTATTGTTCCTTTTAACAGAGCAGGAAACAGGCTCAGAGAGATTAAATAATTTATTCAAGACCACACAACCAGTAAATGATGGAAGCAGAATTCAAACCTAAAATTTCTTAGCTTTTCAATTCTATCAGTCTCTAGTAAAAAATTATAGGGTAGAATGCTGAGATAAACGAGTGAGGAGGGGGAAAAAGGCAACTGGGAGTTGGTCTTTCCTAAAGGGCCGATGTGGTGGGAAAGCGACTTGAGGCCGACCCCGCGCTACCTGTTGTGCAGGTGTTGCCCACATACAATCAAGGCTTTCTTTCTACATAGTCAATCAAAGGATGCAAGCTTAAAATCTGAAGAGAGAGTGAACTCAGGCTTCAGAAAGAGACAGTATTTGTCTCAACAAAAAAACACCCTGATAAGACCTAGAAAAGAAAGTCAAGCCAAGACAGAAGCCCCAGTGTACCTGAGGTCAGTACCTGTACTGAGACATGACCCGACCAAGTAAGGAGAAACGGGCACTAAGGAATCCCTGGGACCACTCTGCCCTTTGTAAACCCTTCAGTTGGGTGGAAACCAGGTGAGGGACCCAATTTCCCTGTGATTCATGTTTGTCTTTTTTTGGGACACGGGATTAATTTGGTTGCCATTAGAGCCCTTCCTATGAAATGATTCTTTGTAGCATCATAATTGGATGATTTAGAGTTATTTCTAATCACACAATTAGGACTTCCAGTGAGAGGCAGAGAAATTCTACTAATTAGTAAAAGCACAAGCCAAACAGAGGCCAAAACAAAGTGACAGAGATCCTTCTCTATCCCTCTATACACTTCAGACCATTCACAATAAGTACACCAAGCCTCCTCAGATTCCCTGGGACCACCCCCACCCCCTAGGAGTTCTCTGGTTACAGTTCCATACGACCATCTGTAACTTCCAGTAATTCAGTAATTATGAGTGCATATTTTGGAGTCAAACTTCAGTATGAATCTTTTCTCTAACCCTTTTGCCTTGGGACAAAGACAGGTGATTTAAGCTCTCTAAGCCATCATTTCCTCACTTGTGAAATAATGGTGATAATACTAACCTCATGATGTACACAATGCACTTAGCTCTGTCCCAGCACCACAGTAAATGCCCAGCAAGTGGAGGCCATCCTATTCTGCTTACATCCTTGCTGAGAAGTGTTTGAGCTGTGGTTGAAGAACACACCTCCCCACAATTCTCTCACCCCTTCCGGTCCCCTCCCTCTTTGGGGTACCTCTACTGGAGAAGCCCTTGGCTCACCTATAGCTTTAGGATTAGGTAAACAAGTAAATTAACATTCTCTCTCTTCCTTCTACCTTGAAGTTCCTTTCCTTGACCATACTCTGATTATTTATTGTATCGATTAACTCATAGGAACTGTTCATCAAATCTGCAAATTACATCAAGCCAAGAGAAATGGCAAACACATTCAAAGAAATAATGTGAACCAAAAAATCTCCACAGGTTTCCAAAATGAATAGAATCTAACATGATGGAATGTAACAGGGACAAGTATAAAGTCCTTGATTTGACTCCAAACAAACCCTACATGCATGAAGATCAGACTCTGGGAAACAAAACAAAACAAATCTTAGACTTTTTTATTTGGCACTAAAGTCAATTTAGTTCATATTGTGATATTTCTACCAAAAAATGGATGTAAATTTATCTAATATGTAGACACATGGCCTGTAGCCTTTAATGAGGGGCATGGTCCACTCAGTGTTGCTTCATCAGGCAGATCACCAGATCTGGCACAAGGTGACAGGTTTTAGTCTTTTATCCCTATTTCAGGAATCAAGGAAGGTACTGAATTTTGTAACATTAGCGTTGTTCAAGCATCAGCTTAATGAAGATTTGGTTGGGGTATTCATTGCTAAGGATACTCAAGTATCAGATGGATGTTTGGATCAGATGCCATTAAGGTCCTTTTCAAGCAGAAAGCATCCTTCTGATAATTTGCCATCTTAAAGAGCCACGAATCTTCTTATCAGTATACATATCTGATCTCTTTAATTTCTCAAGGAAGTGAGCGAATAGATAAAAGAGTCCAAAGTCACAGATGTAGTTTCTTTGTTATTTGGAGTAACAAACTTCCCTGGGTCTGACTACTCTTGTTACCCCATTTGGTTTTTCCCTGAAGAAAATTGCTTTCCAAAATGAGGTATGACCTCTCTTCTCTGGACCTGCAGATATCTTCGTCATTTCCTCCTCTGGGCTTATGTTCAGCTACCCCTCCCCTTTTGAATGTCCCAACATTCTCTCTCTACCAATCCATCACCTCCTTCAAAATCTGGCTCCATGCTGGCCTCCTCTGAGAGGACTTCCCTGGGCCTTATTTTCTTCTAAGCTCCTCAAGGGCTTTCTGTAGTACACCCACACTTGCTTACATATTGCCTGCGAATCATTCTTCAGTTGTTTCATGTTTCTGTGTCTCTCCAACTGAAGTCTAAACTCCTAAAGGGCAGTGAACCTCTGTCAATGGAGATAAAAAGCAGAAGAGCTCTGGATTTTCCTAATGATCACACAACATTGGACACAAAGCAACCACTGGGGGCCTAAGACCCATCAAACAGCACTGAAATTCCACTAGGATTAAGGTTAGATGGGGCAATCCAAGTTTCAGAAGATCAGACACATTTACATTCTGTTCTGAGTAGTTCAACAGTCCTTCCAAATCACCAGGACTGCAGACATAAAAGTTTCATCTAGCCACTAGCTCTAGCTGAACATATCACAGGTTACTTAAAGTGCAATTTATTTTTAATAGAAAAATTGATTCTGGAATGAAACATGAAGTAGTCTTTTTTTTTTTTTTTGGTAGTAGACTAACCTTTTAAAGAATAGCATTCTTGCCCTAGAGAGGGGCATAAAAGTTTAAAAGGTTATTTTCCACATTACACATAACCCGCACGCTCACCTTTCCTATCTCTTTGCTGGATCTGCGCTCAGGGTGCCTGTGGCGCTCACTGAAAATATCGGCTCCGCTAATGCATGATTTACTTCTCTTTACTTGGAAAAGTACAGGCCCCATCTTTCAAAGCAAATTCAGGCTTTTGTAATTCATTACCCACTCCATGAGATGTGATGGCATGGAATTTTCTTTTCAAAACCCAAAAGAGCAAAGCAAGTACGTTACTGAAGAGAGGTCTTCCCTGATGCACCCAAAGGAGTTGGTTGCTCCCTAATGTGAGTTCCTATGGCATTTTAACTTATTGCTCTCCTTAAACTTAACGTGGCTGATCATAATTATTTGTTTACATATCTATCTCACCTGTTCAAACTGCCAACTTCAAGAGAGCAAAAATTCTGTCCTATCCATCTCTTTGTAATCTCACATTGAGGGGGCTAGGGTGTGCCATCCAGATTCCTCTCAGGACAAGGCTCCCATCCCCTTAGCTTCTGGGAGAGCCGGCTGCTGTCAGCTCTCAGCCTTGCCCAACCATTCGTCTTTATCCAATAGCCGGTCAATGTGAGTACACAAAGGCCTGGCCTCATTGCCTCAATTCAGAATAGCTTTGAAGGCTTCCCCTACTCCCAATCTCTATGCTATCAGCCAAGTCCTCATTTGCAACTGTATCACAGCTCAACTTCTGCCCAGCTCTTCTGCCCAGTCCTGCTTCCCCAACTCCCTCACAGATGTTGTTCCTGAGAGATGTCCCCCCAAATCTCCTGCACACGTCTCCATCTCAAAGTCTCTTTCCCAGGGAACCAAACTTAAGACACCCCAGACCGTAATGCATGGAAACAAGAGGGAAAAATTCTGTGTTGAGACTAAAGGTAGGGAAGCCACAAGGGAGCTATCAGGGAAGGTCTAGCGTGAAGCACAGTGTCTAATGCATGGTAGGTATTCCATTAATATTTGGTAAAAGAATGAGTGAGTGAAGTACACAGGAAATTGACAGAAAATAACAATTGTACATTCCAACATTTCACTCCCACTGCCCTTCCTGTCCCATCCTCCCTAAGGTTTTAATCCTTGGCAGTGAATGCAAATAATATTAACTGAGCCTCTATGTGCTAGGCAATGTGCTAAGTGCTAGGAAGCCAGAGACAACTCAGGTTCTCCTTGACTATCAGCACCCATGGCTGGAAGGATATTGACCCACATCCAACACAGCAGATTGTGCTCCTTGCAGGTGATAATGCTGTAGTGGTGATTCCATTTATATCTGGGATATAGAATTGCATCCCTAAGCATTTTATTTTTACTTCTAGCTTTTCCTAGGAAGGATCTTATGGGTACTCTGAGACTTTGAGCATGGAATGACTATGATACTTCACCTTAGAACTGGATAATTGCTTCTTAGTTTTCTCTTTAGAAAATGATTTTTAAAAGAAGGGAAGAGGCCAACAGAGTATCCTAAGAAAGAAGACTGTATTTGACACAAAGAGGGGCAGAGTAAGCTATTTAAGAACTTCCAAGGATAATATGGCCTTATTAAAGTTAGGAGCTAGAAAAATCCAAAAATCCAAATGTTACAGTCAAGAATTCCTATACACAGAGGACAAAATATTTTGGGGTCAAAGCAGGCAATGCAGTTTCCAAAACTCTAACCAAGGCATAACTTGAAAAAAAGTTGTAGACTAATCAATGGTGTTGACATGTATGAAACAAGAGTATGGAAACAAGAGGGAAAAAAGTCTGTATTGAGACTAGAGATAGGGGAGCCACAAGGGAGTTATCAGTGAAGACCTAGTGAAAAGCCAGAATTCTCACACTTACCCAGCAGTAACAAGGAGCCCATCCTCTATCTCAAGTGTCAGTGAAGGCCAAGTAGAGAATCTGGACTTCTGCCCCTATCTTGCAATAATGAGCTTTCATGTTTCCATGCAGCTAAGTTTTAAATTTCAGTTACTTTTGGCACATGGTAGGTATGCATTACACTTCTTTCAGTTTTCCAGAGTGGTGACAGAAGAAGCAGACTACAACAGATGTTTAAGTAAGATCCAGAATCTCGCAACATAATAAGAAAAAATGTCCAAGTTTCAATTAAAAATCTCTCATCATATCAAGAACCAGGAAGACAAGAAACAGAATGAAAATAAATAGAATATACAGAGAGGAACTAATACAACAAATGAAATTAAAAACTCAGTAGATGGGCTTAACAGAGGATGGAGGGGACAGAGAAAAGAATCAGCGAACTGGAAGATAGAACAATAGAAATTACCCAATCTCTACAACAGAGATAAAATAGATAGAAAACAATGAATAGAACCCCAGGGACATGTGAGACAATAATAAAAGATCTAACATTTTAGAATGGCAAAAATATCCAAAACAAAAAGTGACAAATGTTGGAGACTTGTGGAGAAAAAGGAAGCCTCATACACTGTTGGTGGGAATGCAAACTGGTACAGCCACTATGGAAAACAGTATGGAGATTTCTCAAAAAATTAAAAATAGAAATACCATATGACCCAGCCATCCCACTACTGGGTATCTATCCTAAGAACTTGAAATCAGCAATTCCAAAAGTCCCATGCACCGCTATGTTCATTGCAGCATTATTTACAATAGCTAAGATGTGGAAGCAACCCAAGTGCCCAGCCACTGATGATTGGATAAATGAGATATGGTATGTATATACAATGGGATACTACTCAGCCATAAAAAAGGACAAAATCGTCCCATTCACAACAACATGGATGGACCTTGAGGGCATTATGTTAAGTGAAATAAGCCAGATAGAGAAAGACGAACTCTGTATGACTCCACTCATAGGTGGAAGTTAACACATAGACAAAGAGAACTGATTGGTGGTTACCAGGGGAAAGGGGTGGGGGGGGGGGGTGGGGGGAGGGCACAAAGGGTGAAATGCTCTACCTACAACATGACTAACAATAATGTACAACAGAAATTTCACAAGTTTGCAAACTATCATAATCTTAATAAAAAGAAAAAAAGATCTAACATTTGTGTGATCAGAGTTGCAGAAGCAAAGAAGAAAGACAAATAAGTGAATAAATAATGACTGAAAACTTCCAAAATTTGTCAAAAGACATAAACCTACAGATTCAAGAAGATAAATTAATTCCAAACAGGACAAACCTAAAGAAATCTTAGGCACATCACAGTCAATAAGACACATCAGAGTCAAATTTCTGGAAACTAAAGACAAAGAAAACTCTTGAAAGTGTTGAGAAATAGATAGTATCTGCGAAGGACTAGAAATAAGAATGTCAGCAGATTCTCATTGGAAACTATGGAGGCCAGAAGGAAGTGGCACAACATTTTTCAAGTGTTTAAAGAAAAGAAACCAGAATCCTATATCCAGTAAAATATCCTTCAGGAATTAAAGGGAAATCAAGACATTCTCACATGAAGGAAACTAAGAGAATTTGTCTCCAGCAGATCTACCTTAAAAGAATGGCTAAAGAAAGCTCTTTAAACAGAAAGGAAATGATAAAAGGAGTCTTGGGATATCCGGAAGGAAGGAAGTCCACAATAAGCAAAAAGAGGGGTAAATATCCTTCTTCTTTTGAGTTTTCTAAATTATATTTGATGAGAGAAGCAAAAATTTTAATACTGTTTGATGCACTTCTAAATAAATATAGAGGAAGTATTCAAGACAATTATGTTATAAACAAGGGGAGAGGTAAAGGGACACAGAGAGATAAACTTTCCATACTTTCCTAGAACTGGTAAAAGGATGACACCAATAGACTGTGATAAGTTATATATACATAATATATACCTAGAGCAACTACTAAAAAAGCTACACAAAGAGATACACTCAAAAACACTACAGTTGAATCAAATTGGAATTCTAAATAAATGTTCAAAAACCTTACCAGAAAGCAAGAAAAAGAAGCAAGAAACAAAAAACAGAGAAAAAATAGAACACAAAAAATAAAATGCCATATTTAAGCCCTAACATATCCACAATTATATTATATGTAAATATTTTAAATATATTAATTAAAAAACAGAGATCAACAGAGTGGATTAAAAATCATGACTCAACTCTAGGCTATTAACAAGAAACACACCTCAAGTATAACAGTACAGTCAGGTTGAAAGGCAAGGGATACAAAAAGATATGTCATGCAAACATTAATCCAAGTAAAGTAAGAGTGGTTATAGTAATATCAAATAAAGTAGACTTTAGAGCAAAGAAAACTGCCGGAGACAGAGGCACATTACATAATGAAAAAGGGTCAGTCCACCAAGAAGACATAGACATCCTAAATGTTTAAGTACAGAGCTGTAAAATAAAAACTGATAGAACTGAAAGGATATATGGACAAATGTACATTTAAAGTTGGATACTTCAGAATCCTCTCCCAACAATTGATAGAACAACTAGAGAGGAAATCAGCAAGGATGCAGAAGAAATCAACATCATCATCAACCAATAGGATTAATGTAACATTTATAGAACACTCCACCACCACCAGCAGAATAAATGTCCTTTTTAAGTGCTCATGGAACATACACCAAGATAGACAATATGCTCAGCCTTAAAAAAACCTTAATGAATTTAAAATAATTGAAATTATAAGTATGTTCTCCAAAACAATGCAAGACACTACAAATTAATAACAGAGAGACAATAGAAAAATTTCCAAACACTTTAAAATGAAACATCCTTCTTATAATAATCCATGAGCCAAACATGAATCTCTCATGGGAAATAAAAATACATTAAACTGATTATATGAAAATACAACATATTAATATTCAGGGGACACAGCTAAAGCAGTGGTGACAGTGAAATTTATAGTCCTAAAATATATACACAAGAAAAGAGTAAAAAATCTCAAATCAGTGATTTAAGTTGTCACCTCAAGTATCTAGAAAAAAAAGAACAAAATAAATGCAAACAGAGGGCTGGCCCCGTGGCCTAGTGGTTAAGTTCGTGCGCTCCACTTGGGCTGCCCAAGGTTTTGCTGGTTCGGATCCTGGGCGTGGACATGGCCTCGCTCATCAAGCCATGCTGAGATGGCGTCCCACATGTCACAAGTAGAAGGACCCACAACTAAAAATATACAGCTATGTAGCAGGGGTGATTTGGGGAGAAAAAGCAAAAATAAGATCTTTAAAAAAAATAAATGTAAACATGTAGAAGGAAGGAAATAATATAGATAAGAGCAAAAATCAGTGAAATTGGTAACAGAAAAACAATAAAGAACATCAATGAAACAAAGAGCTGGTTCTTTGAAAAGATCAATGAAACTGACAAACCTCCAGCAAGAATGATGAAGAAAAAGGGAGAGAAGACACAAATTACCAATATTAGGAATGAAACAGGGGATATCAGTGTAGATCCTGCAGGCTTCAAAATGATAAAACCCAATACAATGAATAATTCTACAGGTATAAATTTGGCAACTTAAATGAAATGGACCAATTCCTCCCAAAATTAGCACAAGTACACCTCACTCGATATGAAATAGATCTTTGAATAGCCCTGTAGCTATTAAGAACACTGAATTCATAATTTTAAAAGTCCCAAAAAAGAAATCGCCAAGCCCACATAGTTTCACTGGATAATTCTACCAAACACTTAAAGGAAGATTAAAATTCTAGATAATCTCTTCCATAAAATAGAAGATGAGGGAACACTTCCCAAATCATTTTATGACGCTAGTATTACCCTCATACCAAAACCAGACTAATATAACACAAAATAAGAAAACCACAGATCAATATCCCTCATAAATATAGACTAAAAAAATCTTGAACAAAATATTACCAAATAAAATTCAGCAATATGTAACAGAATTGTAAACCATGACCAATGGAGCTTATTCCAGGGATTTGAGGCTAGTTCAATATTCAAAAAACAATCAATGTAATCTACTATATTAACAGGCATCAAAAAAGTCACATGACAATGTCAACTAACATAAAAAAAGCATTTGACAAAATTCCACACTCCTTCATGATAAAAACTCTCAGAAAAATAGGAATACAGAAGAACTTCCTCAACTTGCAAAGAGCATCTACAAAAAAACGATAACTAACATACTTAATGGTGAAAGACGACATTCTTTCCCCCTAAGATCAAGAGCAAGGAAAGGATGTCTATCTCACTGCTCTTATTTAACATAGTGCTTAAGTTCTAACCAGTGCAATAAGGCAAGAAAAGGAAATAACAGGCATACATATCAAAAGGGAAGAAATAAAACTGTTCTCATTTGCAAATGACATGATTGTCTTCATAGAAAATCCCAAGGAATCTGCAATCAAAAAAACCTACAGGAACTAATAGGTTCATCAGTTTCAGAATACAAAATAAGCATACAAAAATCAACTGAGCTTCCACGGACTAGCTATGAAGATGTGAACAACAAAATTAAATATATAGTCCCATTTGCAATCACTCAAAAAAATGAAATATTTAGGTGTAAATTAAACATTCACAGAATTTGTATGCTGAAAACTATAAAATGCTGATTAAAAAAATCAGAGATCTAAATAAACAGGGATACACTGTTTTCATGAATTGAAAGACTCAACATGGTAAAGATGTCAATTTTTCCCAAAATTATATACAAGTTTAACTCAATTGTATCAAAATCTCAGCAAGATTTTTTCTAGTTATAGATAAGATTGTTCTAAAATGTATTTAGAAAGGCAAAGAAACTAGAATATCTAAGACAATTTTGAAAAAGAACAAAGTGTGAGGAATCAGTCTACTCAATTACAAGACTTTTCATATAGCTATAGCAATTAACTTTATGGTTTTTGGCAGAGAGATAGACACAGATCAATGGGACAGAAGAGAGAGCCTAAAATAGACCTACTCACAAAAATATGTTCACTGATATTTGACAAAGGTACAAAAGCAATTCAATGGAGGAAGGATAGTCTTCAAAAAATTGTACTGAAGCAACTAGACATTTACAGGAGAAAAAAAACAGGAACCTCAACCCGGGTCTCACACCTCATACAAAAAATAGATCATGGACTTAAATGTAAAATTTAAAACTATAAAACTTTTAGGAAAAAAAGGAGAAAATCTTCAGGATCTAAGGCTAAGCAAAGAATTCTCAGACTTGACACCAAAAGCATAAACAATAAAAGGAAATGATAAATTTGATTCATCAAAATTAAAAACTTTTGCTCTATGGAAGACCCTGTTAAAAGGATGAAAAGACAAACTATACATCTCACAAAAGACTAGTATCTAGCATTTATAAAGTACTCTCAAAATGCAAAAGTTAAAAAATCCAAACAGAAAATAGACAAAAAGCATGCGCAGACATTTCACTGAAGATGATACATAGATGACAAACAAGCAGATAAAAAAGTGTTAAGCATCATTAGCCATTTGGGAAATGCAACCTAAAATCACAATGAGGTATCGCTACACACCTATCTGAATGGTTACAAAAAATAAATAAATAATGACAACATCAAATGTTGGTGAAAATCCAGTATGCAGAGAAACTGTATTACTCATACATTGTTGGTGGGAGTGTAAAATGGTACAGCTCTCTGGAAAATAATTTGGCAGTTTCTAAAAAAGCTAAACATGCAACTAGCATATGACTCAACAATTATATTCCTTGGCATTTATCCCAGAGAAATGAAAACGGGTTTACACCAACCTGCACATGAATGTCTATAGCAGCCATATTTATCATAGCCAAAAACTGGAAAAAACTCAGATATCCTTCACTGGGTGGACAGTTGAACAAACCCTAGCATGTCCACATGACAGAATACTATTGAGTGATAAAAAGGAACAAAGTAGTCACACATGCAACAACCTGGATAGGTCTTCAGAGAATTATGCTAAGTTTAAAAAGCCAATCCCCAAAGTCATACACTGTATGATTCCATTTATGTAACATTCTTGAAAAGATAAAATTATAGAAATGGAGAACAAATTAGTGGTTGCCAGAGGTTAAGGAGGGGTAAGGGGAAGTGAAGGAAATGGGTATGGCTATAAAAGGGCAACAGGGGAAATCTTTCCAGTAATAGAAATGCTCTGTATCTTTACTGTATCAGTGTCAATATCCTGGTTATAATTCTTTTCTATTCCGGGTTGCCTCGCAGCCAACATCTTATCTAACATACTCATGCATATATCATATTTAACGTTATGATGTATTTCCTTATTTCTGTGACTTTTCCTGTTTTCACCTATTTCCTGACAGAGACTCAGAATCTGATTCTGCTCAGACTTTGCCAATTAAGACTGTTACTATATAATTATCACCTTTTTAGGTCTATATATGTTTGAACATTAAGTTCAAACCTGGCAACTCTCCTCCTTGACACCTACTGATATCTACGTGGCTCACACAGGGACCAATAAAAGAAGTGGGTTTCCTAGTGGCACAGGCATTTAAACCTACCGTTTCAAGTAGCATGTGCTAAGCAGGCACTCCAATGCCTGGGGACTGACTCACAGACTGTCTTCTGGGGCTTTAGATTTTTCTTACTCAGAAAGTAAGATCAACACCACGACCATAATGAATTATTCAACACCTGCCTGAGCTACTCCTTGGTGAACAATGAAATAATAGAAACTGACAAAATTGATTTGTGGTGAATTTTTAGTGAAGCCAAGTTCATGGCAAGTGAGCAAGGGCAGGCAGGACTAAGAGGAACTTGACCACAAGAATGGTCAGCCCACAATTCCCCTAGAAATATCATCACCTGGCCAACAGCACAGCCAGGCCAGAGGCCCTGCATGAGGCTCCTTTTCCTCCCAGGCTTTGAGGGAGATGAAAGCTTTCTCCCACTGAAACAGCGCAGCCACTTGACTCACCACGCCAGTTCCCTGGCCGGAAGGATGGACAAGACTCTTAAACATTTCAAGAAACATTTGAACTGCCAGATAATTAGAAACTCAATAACCAAATCTCTCAACATAATTTCAGCTGCTTAGCAAAGTGCTAAGAAAAAGAGGCTTCAATTCAGCATATTTTGAATTTTGCATTAGGGCTTCACTAATTAAAAGGAAAAAAGTATTGGCGCCATGTCTAATCCTTCCATTAATCTCCCTCAACATATATTCTGCTGCCTGTTATTGTATAATCATTAAATGTAAAATATTAAACTGGACATTTGACTTTATTGATCACTTTATGGACTAAGGATACAGCAAGTAATTATCTGCCAAGACAGATTCATTGATTGTGCTGTCATTGGGGGAGCTGAAATTGACACATAGTTGATTATTATTCTAGTATACTGTTTTCATCAATTATTTTGTCTCATTCTCCTTCTCATCAAGAATTGTGTATTTATAGTTAGTTTCTATTTAAAAACTCAAAAAGCAGACTTTTTGTCTTAAAACCAGATGAGTGGTTTTCAGTGTAGATCAGAAACATTGCAGTCTAAGTATACATACTTAGTTTTGTAGAGTTGGGCATTTTATCTGTTCTAATACCAGGCAACTTTGGACTCACATTTTCTCTCTCTATACCTCAGTTTCTCTACTTGAAAAATAACCTTATATCTTCTGGATTTTTTTTCTCCATTACTCTGCTTGTTCCTTCAGCATCTACAATTCAGTTCAGTTTGATAAAGAGGTGTGGGACCTTTCCAAAGTTCCAGGCACTGTGCAAGATGCTGGGGAATATCAAGATGGGTATGACAAAGTCCCTGCCCTCAAGGGAGCTTACAATCTAGTGAAGAAGATGTACCTGGACCCAAGTAAAGGGCATGGGAGAGTCTGAGGAGGTAGAGGCTGAATGTGGAGAATAATTGGAAGTAAGCGCTGTCCTGGTTCATTTTGATGCAGAGTAAGATGTTTTTAAATCCTGTGCTAGCAACAGGGTCAAAGTTGCCTATCATATGCTGGGCATGGAGAATGGGGTAGAAGGAGGGATTATTTTTAAATGCCTTGGGACATGCAAGAAGGCTGTTCTTTCTTAGACTTCAGAAATTTGTCAGAATTTAGCAGGTGACTTCGTGGATGATCTCTAACACAGAGCAGAGCTTCATGGCATTTCTTTCTTGGAAGTGATTTGTAGAGAAGTCCTAATGTGGTGTTTGGCCTAACCCTTGTTTTGGTTAGGACGTGGATATATAGTTGTGCAATATGTCTTCCTACATGTAGTTCTTTCCTTAATCAATTTCATACTCCATATGGGTAGGAACTATAATTTGCATGTGTTTTTTTTTTAAACTCTTTCTCACCACTCCTTTGTGTTTCCCCATTCAGTAGGTACTCAATAAATGACAGTAGAAGACTCTTGTGAGGTAGAGGGTAGTGGCCCAGTTTCCATGAAGCTGAGTTCTACGTTTCAATTAGAACAATTTGCGCACATGGAAGATGTGCGATAAACTTCTTTCAGTTTACCTGGGATGAAGGAGCTCGAGTCACCTTCAATAATGGGGGCTTGATGGCTGATGGCATGAATGAATCACCCTGAAATCAATTTCACTTAAGCATCTTTCCAATGTTGACATGGGATGGTGCATGGAGTCATGGAAACAGCACTGTATACAGGTTAGTAAACTTGGGTTTTGGTCTCAGTGGCCCCAGGAAGTGACCCAACCCTTCTAAATGAAGTAGTTGGGCCAGATACTCAGGAAAGGCACTTCTCACTCTGAAATTCTACCGCTCTATTTTGCCCTGAGTTAGCATTCAGAAGGGCAATTGAAAGATAAGGCAGTGGAGGCGAATTGTATTATCCAAGATCACAACTCCACGTGTTCACACACTACACAAAAGCCTAAACCGCTTCACTCTTACCCAGCCCAACTCAATAGCTTTTGTGGCTTCTCACTTCATGGATTTGGCTAAAGGAAAGAAAACAATGTGCTATTAATTTATCATAACTTACACTTTGGAAAGTACTTGTGAGTAAACAAAAATTGCTTTTTGAATTTCCAAGTAAATCTGTGGAATGTTTTTCTGTACCATTGCAGAACTGTGGAGACAGCCTTTCAGACTAAAACTCTTCCTATCTTTAGGGTAGACGGTCTCAATCTTTTTTTTTCTTTTTCCTTTTTTTATATATCTGGTTGAAACTATAAACCCTATCCCAGGACAATGATGGAGCTCATAAATGCAGCATTTTGCCTTCAATTTCAGGGTAGTGGGAGGGAGCGTAGGGGGCTATTCCCAAGTTGGGAATCCCCCACTAGGCCTATTGTAGGGCCAGGTTTTGCTCTGACATGAATGCTTTCGTGCTTTAACCCTCTCAGCTCTGCCACCTGCTAGCTGTCTGACTACAACAAGTTGCTTGATCTTTCTGACTCCCTTTGGAAACAGAGGGATAATAACCTCTATTTGAAGTTGGTTGGGAGCATTAGCATTCTGAGCTAATGCACATAAGGCAGCCTAGCACTGTGTCTGTTGTACAGCAACAGGCAGTTACTCACTAAAGGTTTGCTTTCTTCTCCTTTCTCAATTTTTCTTTCCCTAATCTCACTCAAGCTTGCATAACTAGACATTTCCCTTTTGCAGCTGGGAGTCCTAATTCCTTTTTGTACTGTTCACACTCCTCTTCACTTCCACTCCCAACTGTCTACTTTAACTTACTATTTGTATTGTTCAGTCTTACATAATACACTGCATTTCTTCCTTTTTCTTTTAAAAATTTCTAGTATTTAGAAACAGCACCATTGTGTTTTTGGTTTTTTGGGTTTTTTTTTTTTTTTTTGCCAAAATGGGGTTCATTCTTAATTCTCCAGATTTGCTCCTTCTAAGGTAAAGCCTTAGTCACATGACCTGGAATTTCCCATTTCCCATTTGAAATCTATCCTGGGGCTGAAAATTAATCTTTCCTTAGGCAGTACCTAAAGGGTATGCGTATTGAGTGATCTAGAGATCAATTAAATACTGACTGCACTTCGGTAAAGAAACTATTTCTCTGGATGGTAGGGCAGGTAGAATCCAGGAACATTGTTTGAGTTAAGTTTTCCCCAGTACCTTAAGGAACGCTGAGACAACTCGGGAAGCTTCTGGGACTCAAACTGAGCGGATGCCCTTGAGCCTCCAGAGTACAGGAGATGGGGTGGAGAACTAACGTTTATCGAGCAACAATTACGTGCCTGGTGGGAGTCAGAGGTTGCCATATTGAGGTCTACTGTCCACACAGGGCTCACAAATGCGGGCTTTCCTCTGTGTTTTAATAAATCATAAATCTATATTTAAAATTGGAAACTTTTCACATATACCATACACACACACACAAGAATCTTGTGGCTTCTCCTGAAAACTTAGAATATTTAGCAACACTTGGCTGGGCTCAAATTCTCACATGGCAATAATAAGTTAGAGGAATGCAGGAGACGCTATGACTAGAAGTATACAAGTTCTCAGTTCACCGCCATTCTTACCATTCGCTTAAGGTACGCACACGAACTTATTGCACCTGGTGGTGCCCTTGCTTTCCATCTGTCTTACTTCAATAACCCTGGAAATACGACCCTCTCTCTCTTTGTCCCTTTATATATATATATGTATACACATATGTACATATGCACATATACTTGTATGTGTGTATATGTATGTGTGTGTATATATGGTATGTGATATTTTTATATATAAAAATATATCTATATAAAATCTGAGTTTAATTTCTTTGATGAAGATAGTGTTGGCTCTGTTACCAATGAGAAAATGCGCAGATCCTCAACTGACTTAGGGCACAATTGAGAGGAGACAGTAGAGAGTGTCACCTGAACTTTCCTCCCTAATGTAGCCCTAAAGGAGTAGTTCTCAACCATGGACGATTTTGCTCCCCAGAGGACGTTTGCCAAAATCTGTAGACATTTCCGGTTATCACGCATGGGAGGTATCCAGTGGACGGAGGCCAAACACGCTGCTAAACGTCTACAGTGTATAGGATAGCCCACCTTAACAAAAAATTATTCGGCCCAAAATGTAGAAATATCCATAGTGTGGAGGTTGAGAAACCGTGCCCTAGAGAGCCTTGGCCAAGCTGCTAGAAGCTTCAGGACCTTGTCACTGCCTGGAGAACAACACGGGGCTCTTGACACCAGCCAGGGCTCCTGTCGCCAGCCGTCTGTAGCAGCAATGGAGAAACTATGAGCTGTGGAGCTCCCCCTTCATCCAGCCCTTACTCCCGCCCCAGGAAATCCGATTAACAGTTTAGGAGGCGGGAGGCAAACAAGAGCGGAAAGAGCGAACTGCAGCAGAGCCTCGCTGTAGGAATTCTCAAAGGCTGCACTTTGGGAAGAAGAAAAATAATTCCAGAAAGAAAGTCTGGAATGCAAGGAGAAATGGTGAGAACATGAAAAAGTTAGAAATATATAAAACAATAACAATAATGTCTAATTTAGGGAGTTAAAGAAATAAAGTTGAACAAGACTTCCAGACAACATTAGCATATAAATGGGGGATGGAAATGATTGGAGTATAAAAATTATAAATTCTTTAGATTGTTTGGCACAAAGATAAAGCTACTGAATGAAAGTATAATTTGTTAAGATATATAGTACATTAAAACTTTAGGGTAATGACTAAAAGAGTAAAAATAAAATATATAACTTCCAAACTGATGGAGGGAAAAATTAAATGAGGGGGAATATCTCAATCCAAAAGAATGGAGAATTTAAAAAATTAGAGCAAGACGAAATAAATTACAAAATAAAGTGGTAATATTCATCCAAGTATATGAATAATCATGATATATGTAAATAGACTAGAATTGTCAGTTTAAAGTTATCAAACTAGATGAAACATAGAAATCAAAATCGTGTATATGCTGTATACAAGAACACATTATAACACAAAGAAACAAAAAATTAGAAAATTTTAAAATGAATAAAGATAATCAAAAGAAAGTCAATGTAGCCATATTCATATCAGACAAAATTGACTTTAAGGCAAAAGGCATCCTAGAGATGAGTGGTCACTATACATTGTTAAAAGTTTAGATTTACCAGGAAGAAGCAACAATTCTAACTTCTATGCACCTAATGAGGTAACTTCAAAATATTTAAAGTAAAAATTGATAGAGCTATGAGAAGAAATTGATAAATCTATCATCTTGTTGAGCAGTTTGTCACCACTGATAGATCAGTCAAGAAATCAGTAATGATATAGAGTATTTGAAAAATATAAGCAACGTTTAACTACAGATATCAAACACTGCTTCCAACAGCAAGAGAAGACATATTCTTTTTAAGCACACAAGGAATGTTTATGAAAATTGGCTAGACCTAATGTTAATCTCAAAAAATTAAAATAGGACCTGGTACCATACAGCCCATATCAAATAACACAATTAGATCAGATATTGTTATAGAGATAATACAAATTCCTGAAAATTAAAAATTCCACTTCTATTTACCTCATGAGTGAAAGAAGGAACTAAAATGGCAATCAGATCATACTTACTGAAGTTTCTAAAATGCTGCATTTCAAAATTAGTGAGATGCAGCTAACATGAAACTTGGGGGAAATTACCGCAACTGTCTAAACAAGAAAGAGGAAATCCAAATGGTCCTGTAAAAAAAATGAATCACTACCTAAAGATTTTCCCTCCAAACAAAACTCTAAGCTCAAGAGGCTCTCCAGGTGAGTTCCACCAAATGTTCAAGGAACAGACGATTCCAGTCGTACATGAATTATTCAGTAAATAGAAAAAAAGGAACCACTCGACTCATTTTATGAGGTAAATACGTGTGTATGGGAATATGTTTGTGTTCCTATATTTTCCTCTAAAAACTATAAGGTTTTATGTTTTATTTTTAAGTTCTTGCTTTATCTGGAAGTAATAGTTTTGTGTGTAGATACATATACACATATTATTTATGTATGTGTCAATGTACATTGTCTTAGCACCATTATTGAATGTGTGTGTGTGCATGTGTGTGTGTGTTCATGCTTGGCCCTATGGACAGTGCTGTGAATCCAGGAACGGAGAATAATAAGTCGTCTCAGTAAGGGACATCCAAACTAGGGGGGATGGAAACAATAACATCGATAACAGAAGAGGAGCCCTAATCTGCCTGAGAAGGCTAGAGAAAGTAAGCTTCAAAGAGGAGATGATTCTTTAGGCATGAAAAGGAGTTTGTCAAATGGAGAATTAGGGGAAGAAATCAAAAACAGAGGAAGCCTTATTTGTAAAAGCACATACTTATAGAGGTGTTATCCAGTAACCCAACTGGAAAGATGTATCTCAAGGAGAAAATGTTACTGAAAAAAAAGTGATAGAGACATTTATGGGGAATTAAGTGCTGTCCTTCTCTCTCTCTTTTCTGGGTCTTGAAAATGACTCATTGGCTCAGCATTGAGAACAAGGACAAGAATCCTCTTATCAATGGAGAGCATCTTCCATAGAAATATGGCAAATATTTCAGATGTATGGGTAACCTGCTTTGGCTGGACCATATTCAGTCATTCTGTGTCTTAGCTCATGACACACTGTTGTGGATGTGTGTGCCTGTGTCTATGTGTGAGACAGATGCTATAAATTTAAAAGTTCTTAATTTTACCATCTGGGGGAAACAGTCATCATATTTCTAAATGAGAGTTCTGTTTAAGCATCTCAATGGTTCAATTAAAAAATACGCATTTGTTAATTTAAAATCCTTTGCCTTTATTTACAGTATTGAGTTAATTTACTACTCTCTTATGAGATTCATTTATGAAATTCAAACTCATGCTCTCATTTACTGACAGGCTCAAATGACTTGTCAGAAGACAGAATGGTTTCTTGGTAAAATAGATTTGATAATGAAAGAATTTTTTACAGTACTAAATTAATTATTAATTTATTGACTATCCCGAGCTGTGAAAAAAAGGAAAATCTGTCTGTAACCAAGAAATGTTTCTCTACTCAGATTTTATTTGCCGTGATACATCAAATGGTCAATATAAACTGAACATCTTTAGCATATTTATATTCTGTCACTTGTGTATTATTTGTTACACATCAAAAACAAATGCTTGAGAAAATAAGACATATCATAAAGAGTAACTGTTTACAACTGACCATAGGTGTTAAATTTTTCTTTGGTGATTTTTTTTCCTTGTTAAGACATTCAGAAACCCAGGGAAGTTTCAATATTTTCTGCATTCCTAGCCTCAACTCTATGAGTATGTTACTGGTATTGGACTATAATTTGCATTTATACTATTTTGAAAAGAATTCACTAAGTTTTTTTATAGTGTAAATAGATTATTGGGCCATAAGTTAATATGTTTTAAAAAACCAATAAAGGATGATGGCACTAATTATATTTAGATCAATAATTAATATGGCTATTATAAATAAGTCATCAATTTGTGAACACAGAATGCAGAATTTACATTAATGAATTCATTCTTTTAAGCATTCTTTTTTTGTTTTTTTATTCAGCAAGAATGGATCAGAAACATGCCCAGGTACAAAGTGACAATTGTGCCAAATCTTTATTATTACCTTCAACTATAACAAACTTTTTTCTCATAAGTATTTTCATGGCACCTGACCAAATGATACATCAAGATCAGCGTTTCCACAATGGCTGTGGACTTCCTGCAACAGAATTGAGGTCCCTGTTAGGCTGCAGACTCCTAGGCCATTTCCAGCTCTTTCTCTTAAGATAGCTCTATGTGTGATCCACAGAAGTTTACAGTTTAATGGGTTCTCCAGATGATTCTTAAAGACCTCAAATTTTAGCCTCATGATTCCACATATTCTTCAGGCCATCCATTCTAACTGTCTCTGCTATCTATATATCACCAAAATTGAACATCGAGAGATGAAAAATGTCTGAAGTGAAAAATGCACTAGACGGAATTAGCAACAAAGTAGACATTGTTTTTTAAAATGAGTGAACTTGAAGACATACCAATAGTAACTATCCAAAATGAAACATCCAGAGAAAAAAGGCTAAAAATATCAGTAAGCTGTGGGACAACTTCTAACAGCCTAATATATATGTAATTGGAGTTCTCAAAGGAAAGAATATAATAACAAAAAGCATGATTCATAAAAGAACAAATTGATAAATAGGAAGTTAAAATTACAAGGTCTGCTCTTTGAGAGATCCTGCTAAGAGAATGAAAAAACAAGCCACAGACTGGGGGAATACATTTGATAAAAGACTTGTAGCCAGAATATATAAATAACTCTTAATTCACTAGTAAGAAAATAAAAAATGGGCAAAAGATTTGAACAGAAAAATTCACTTCTTCAAAGATACATGGTTGACAAATGAGCACAAGAAAAGATGCTCAGTATCATTAGTCACTAGGGAAGTGCAACTTAAAACCACAGTGAGATACTATTGCACATCTATGAGGATGACGATAAATAAAAAGACCGACCATACCAAGTGTTGGTAAGGGCTGTAGAGATACTGGAACCTTCATATATTGTGCTGGGAATACAGAATAGTACAACCACATTGGGAAACAGTTTGGCAGTTTCTTCAAACGTTAAACATACACCTATCATATGATCCAGGTATTACATTCCTAGATATATATTCAAGAGATATAAAATCTTATGTCTACACACAAACATGCATAGCAGCTTTATTTGCAATAGCCAAAAAACTGGATACAACTTAAATGTCTATCAACAGGCGAATGAACAAATATTATATCCATACAATGGAATACAACCTAGCAATAAAAAGGAATGAAGTATTGACACATGCAACATGTGTGAATCTTTACATAATTATACTGAGCGAAAGAAGCTAGACAAAAAAGAGTACATTCTGTATGATTCCATTTATTTAAAGTTCTAGAAAATACAAACTGATCTACAGTGACAGAAAGCAGGTCAGTGGTTGCCTGGGGGATGAGGGTAAGGTAAGGAGGAGCAGGAGGAAGGGACTATAAAGGGAAACAAGTAAACATTTGGGGGTGATGCACAGGTTCATTATCTTGATTCTGGTGATGGTCTCACAGGTGTACACATCTGTCAAAACTTATCAAATTATACACTTTAAATATGTGAAGTTTATTGTATATCAGTTATAACTCAACAAAGCTGTTGGAAATAATTTAAATGGTGGGAAGAGAGCAGTGAAGAGTCAGGCTAACTGAGTCTGTTAATATCCCCTGGGACCTGAAACAAACGATTGGGAGGGAAACCCTTTGTTGCTCATGCTAAGCGGTGCTGTTTCAGTCTTAACGTTTTTTAAAAATTGTAACACAGGACCTGGACTGCAATATTTGTCCTCTTTTTGATTCCATTTGATTCCACTGCTCTCCAAACATGGGGCAGCCAGCACTTTGTAATACTAAAACATTTTAAAGACTCTACTTTTGTTGTGCTAATGAAATAAATAATCTGGAGGCCTCTGGCCTGTTTTCTCTGTGGCAGGTCTTCCAGCCATGTACGTGTTATGAAAAAAAGTGAAACTGCGTTTACGTGGGAAGCTTGAGGAAAGCCACAATGCTCTCAAAGACCGTCAGAGTCTTTAAGTCTGGTCAAGTTCAGAAAATAACCGAGGTTATGATGGAGTGTTAAAACAATCTATTTTGCTATTTTACACTTGACAATGCCCATAGGGATTATTCTTGACTTCTAACCTCATGCACATGCTCCAGTGGGGGAAAGAAGGTTCTCTTAGTATGGGCTTCCACTCTTCACAGCTCTCTCTGCCTCCTTAAAGGCACCTCCCACTGAAGTCAATTTAAAAAGAACAAAATTGTCCCCCTCCTCATCTATATTTTCCATCGCCCAGATCCTTTTATTGTCAAAACTGAATTACTTTTTAACGATGATTGCTTGTGGAATACTTTCATTCACTCAACAAATATTTATTGTACACTTACTATGTTTTCACATATTGAATGAAACACACAAAATCTCTGCCATCATGGATATTGGGGGTTCAGAGGAGATTGAAAACAAACAAATAAATATAGAATGAAAGAATATTCATCGAATTGGAAGCTTTATATTAAATAAGCGGGCCTCAATAAGATCAAAGCAGAAAACGACTTTATCCCTGCAGCTACTGTAAACGTATCTGGGGATGGTTTGCTGAAGAGCAATCCACCGTGTCCCCAAACTCTGGGGACATACCACAAGCTCTCCAAGTGGGCTCCACCACTCCAGCATCCAACACTTTCTTAAGATGGACTTTTCTCCTAGTCTCTTCCACCTCAGCCCTTTCATATTGTCAAGGTGTGTAATGAGCTAAGGTTTGTGAAACCAGTTTCTGGCGGGCTGCATTCGTGGTCTAACCGCTGACTTTGGCTTGAGGGCATTCTTGGCATCTACTACTTTTTACTCAGCCTCTACTCCTGGGTTATCAGCTGACACTGAGTCAGAAAACATTCCTTTTAACATTCTCTTAGAGAATTATAGACGGTTGACATGCAAGAAGGTCATGTAATTCAGGTGAAAAATAGGTTTTATCTCTCATTCTAAATCAAGATGGTTGGTAATGACTTCCTAGAATGAGAATGAGTAATGAGGCTCAGGATCAGATTAAAGAACGCCATGAGAGAGCATTGCATTCAGCCAAGGCTGAGGGACAGGGCAATAGCTGCATGCTGGGTACCTGCCATAATCCAGTCGTTTCCAGGATGAGGAGTGAGTTACATATGAGAGGACAATTACAGGTTTCTGCTACACATTCTATGGCTGTCCGTTACCTACAAAATAAGGCTTAAACTTTTAACTGATAATCAAGACTATGAGATTAGGCTGCCATATACATGTCCAGCCCCATCTTCTGCTGCTTCCCTGGCTCTCTCTATATTTTGAGATCAGCAACAATGGACCAATTGTCTTTCCTTAAACCGACAATGAACTTCTACGTCACTATGATTCAGTTTATTGAAGGCCGTTCCCTCTACTTAGAATGGTCTGCTCCCCATTTCCCCCTAGGAAAATGCCAGCTCCTCCATGAAGGCTCCCTGAGCCCACAGTTACCTCCTTTCTCCCCAGCGTTTGATCACGCCTCTGCTCCAGCACTAAGGCATCCTGCCAGCTGCTACAGAGAGGCGTTTATAGACGTTTATGCGTTTGCAACACTCTCTATGACAGAGGATGTACCTCTTTCTCCGTGTTTCCTATTTAGTGGTAAAATCCCTGACCTTTCACTGAGTACACAAATGCTAGATAAAGACAAGATTTCCAAGCCTCTTTCAGCCAGGTGTGTGGGCACAAAACCAAGTTCCACCCATGTGATACAAACAGAAGTTTCATAGGCAACCTCTAGGAAATATCCTTAAAGGGAGGGCCTTGTTCCCTTTGCCCCTTCATCCTCCCCTCTCTGTGGAATGCAGTTACGATGGTGAAGGCTTAAGCATATGCACTGGACCGTGAGAAGGAAGCCATGTGTTCAAGATGGTGAAGTAACTAGATAGAAAGAATTACAAGACAAGTCCAGGCCTGGACTGATTTGCTCCTGGCTTTGTTTACCTAAGAGAAAATAAG
Organism: Equus caballus; assembly: GCF_041296265.1. NCBI lineage: Eukaryota > Metazoa > Chordata > Mammalia > Perissodactyla > Equidae > Equus > Equus caballus. The sequence goes on from NC_091688.1 coordinate 79,525,351, forward strand.
CTTCCCTCCTGCTCAAGCCGTTACTTTGGGGTTTCTGTCTCTCACAGCCAAATGATAACTGTTACAACCCTCCTTCTTCCCCGTTGCACCCCACTCCACACACTGAGCCACCGGCTCTCTGAAGAAGTGCTCCTAGCAGGCATTTGCAAACTCAAAAATCTACAACAACCGGGCAGGTAGCATTAATATGTGAATGGTTTGGGCCTAGTTAGGACCGTGGAGCAATGAGCCTCATGGTGAAAGGGAAGCGGTACTAACTAAACACAATATTTAGTTTGATGTTTTGTACACGTTCAATGAACTAACAAAGCTTTTTCAGGAAGCCTTTTTTTCCCCTTGACTTAATAAAATTTTCCTCTTTTGAACATTCATAACACTATATTTTAATAGTATTTTAACCTCTTCCGACCCTTTGTTATGATGTCTTAAAAGCTAACTTCATACTCCTAATTACTATTTCAACTCCATGAGGTCAGGGGCCACATTTTATTGATTTTTGTGTCCTCCAGGACACCTCAGGTGCTGGTAGGCATTGCTAGACTGCTTCTGCACTGATAGAGGTAAGAAATGGCTCAGAAAACACTCTCAAAAAATGGCTTCAAATCCATATTCATTTCCCAGCCTCGTCTAGAGTCGGGTCTAATCACTACAGGTGGTACAGCTTTCTCTAATTTACTCCCACTTGCTGATGAACGTCACGCATGTGGATAGTCATCTCGAGATAGAGATGCTGCAACTCGCGGGGCTGAGGCTTAGCGCTGACAAGGGTCAGCCCACTCAGGAGGAGCTTTGGTGCCAGCTTCATCCTGCGGAAACCCTGCTTGTTTCTTCTAGATGTTAAACAAAGTAAACACCCACCTGCTCAGCCTGAGCAACTGTTTTCAATCAATAACTAAGTAACTTGAAGGTCCCGATCTATACAAACTTATCAATATTTTCACTGAAAAGGAATCAATATAGACAGAGGGAAGCATCCAAGTAAACCCTTTTAATGGCTATGTTTGGGCTGTGAGAAGTAAATGAATTGATTAAATGAGTGGCCAATATTGGCTTGCCAATGCGATTCTTTTTTCACTTTCATAAACATTCCCAACAACCCAGTTTAACACTCTCCTTTGGTGTTATGTTACTTTGATAGAGTTCTGTTCTCAATGTTCTACTCAGGAGGGGGCATTTTCTTATATTAAATGTAAGAGAGTTTCTGAGTTAATAATTATTGACGATGAACCCATTGTGTTAGTGCTTTACACAAATCATTTGATACTGACAAAACCCTGTGAGATGCATGTTATTATTATTCCCCATTTTACAGATGATGGGACAAAGGCTTTAGAAAATTACAATCGTTAGTAAGAGTTGGAGCCAGTACTTTCACCCTGTTCAAGTCCTCCCTGCCCCCTCCAGCTTCCTGTCCCACAACATTGCGTGCTAATATTACCCAATCTGCCCTTCTCACCACTGAGGGCCTTGCTGCTCATGCTCCACTCTGACACAGAAAGCAACGATGGAGTTTTGGCCAATAGTGAGTGTAGCCATAATGTAGAATGGGGAACCCGTTTGGACTCCATTCACTTTTTTCTGTTTTGGCCAATTAGCACCATCACTGAGAACATTCCTAGAGATTTGTCCTCAGAATCCACAGAAGACACCAGCTCTGTAAACTCAGTGACTCAGGGTTAAAATCCCAGCTCCATGACTTCCTGATTGTATAATCTTGGGCGAGTGATTCACTCTTTCTGAGCCTGGTTATGTGTTTCTGTATTGGGGATAGTAACAGGAGTGTGTGAGGCTTAGACGAGATTATCCATGGAAAGCACAGTGTGGTACGTATTAGTTATTATTGTTACCTTTCGAGAGCAAATTTTATTCTGCAAAAGTTACTTAGCAACAAATCTGATGAAGAAAAGAGGATGATCCAGTTATGGTGGAGTCAAAACCAAAGTATGACTCTAAAATGCTCATACAGGTGTGCTTGACTGCCTTGACCACTAGCTGCAAAGAAGATTCTAGAGTGAGCTTCCAGACATGCTGAACCACTACCACATCCTCAGCATAAGGGTGCAGCCTCGCAAGGTGACTGTTTCAAAGACAAATACACGTTTGAATATGTAATTTCTGGGAGATTTTTAAAAATTCACATCTCGTAAGCAATAAAACAGATGAATCTCACAGGCATAATGTTGAGTGAGGGAAGCCAGAAAAATAAGAGTATCTACTGTACGACTCCATTTATATGAAGTTCAACAACAGGCCAAACTAATCTATGGTGATAGAAGTCAGAATAGTGGTTACCTCTAGGAAAGTGGTATTGAGTGAGAAAGGGAAGGAGGGAAACTTCTGGGGTGCCTGAAATATTCTATATCTTGAATTGGGTGGGGGTCATGAGCATGTACACACATGTGAAATTTTATTGAGCTGGATTCTTAAGATTAGGCAGTTCACTGTATTTATGTCATGCCTCAATAAAAAAAAAATTTTTTTTTTTTAAGATTGGCACCTGAGCTAGCAACTGTTGTCAATCTTCTTCTTCTTCTTTTTTTCCTGCTCTTTTCTCCCCATATCCCCCAAGTACATAGTTGTATATTTTAGTTGTGGGTCCTTCTAGTTGTGGCATGGGGGATGCCGCCTCAACATGGCCTAATGAGTGGCACCATGTCCGTGCCCAGGATCCAAACCCTGGGCTGCTGAAGCGGAGCGCATGAACTAAACCTCTCGGCCACAGGGCCGCCCCACACCCCCAAAATTTGTCATACTTTGTGTTTTGCATCCCCCTGAGCAGCCTTCTCTCGGTCTCTTCTCTCCCACTGCACTCCTGACAATGAGTTGGGTTTCTTCTGAGGCAACACTGAAACGCCAATGGAAAAGAGTCAATGTGAGAAGAAAAACTGATTGTGGGCCCTGCAATAGAAGATGTTTATCCAGTCTGCTGGTTTCTAAAACAGTGCCAACCCTCACATTCAGAACTTATTTGTAGATTAGATTTCATATTTGCAAAACAGATATGAAAATTCTTTGTCGAGCCTCAATTTCAGGATTGTTAGATGCAATATCTGTGTTTGTGGCATGTGTGTGTGCTCCTTTCTGTGCACGCAGATGCACAAACCGGCCTTCTTTCGTACTTTGGAGGAAGCTTTTCCTAAATGGGTATATTGTCAGCATTTATTAATTAGGCCATACACATGAAGGGTGAGTCTGCATCCTTAACACTTAACTAACATAAATCAGAGACCACAGAGTTGGAAGAGTCCCTGCTCGCAGAGGTCATTCAGCTCATCTTCCCACTCTGTCAGAAATCCTTTCAGTTGCATCCCTGACGCAGGGCGGTGATATTACAATGAAGTTTAATTAAGACACCCAGAGAGTTTCTGTCTCGTTGGCCACTGGGTCATCTGAGGATGTGAGAGGCTGAAGGGTGGGTATGGGCCGAGAAGGAGGAGAGCTGCCAAATGGCTTTTATGTGTAATCAATATGGAACAATTCAACAGCAGTAAAAATTGCTACATCTCCCCCTGGGCTCTTCATCTTGTCTTCTAAAGCAAGCCGCATTAAGTTTAGAGCAATTCAGCGCTTGGATTGTCGGAAATAGGCAAGTCAGAGAAATGCAAAAGTTGCACTGGCATTTTAGGTCCACTGTGCCCTTCAGCGGCAATGGAAATCTTGCCTCCCATGACGTCTGCTCCGGTCACCCAGGGCCCTTCAGCCACCCTCAGCTGTTGGGAGCCACTGAAAACACTTTCTTTCTTCGTAAATATTTTTTTCAAAGGTTTACTTTTTTGAAAGAATAAATACACATTCTCATCTGTAAAGGTTGAGACTCCCCTTTTCCATCTCTTTCTCTGCCCTTCTTGGAATTGCTGCTCCCCCGTGGAGCACAGCTGAGAAGAGTTCACTTACGCTCTGCAGAAAAGGATTTCCATGCGACAGAATGGAAAATCTCCAACTACAAAAGTGACCTGAAAATTGCACAAAGCACTTACTAGCTGCTGATGGGTCCCAGTCATGAATAATTATTGATCTGTGGGGTCTGAAAGTTGGGTAATTAATGCTTGGAGGAGTGCAAAAGACACATTTTAGAAGAAAGCAAATTATTTCTGTGTCCCTAATCCATTCTGTCACATTTTAAGTACTTGCTACTATGTTCCTCGTAAAGAGAGGACAACCTGCTTAATATTTATATAGCAAAAGATAACAATTGATAATGTGTGTCGGTTTTAAGCAAATCTCATATTTTGTCCTTGTTACAAAGCCAGCTGGAGTAGTCATTAGAAAAATAGAAAGCTAACTAAATCTTTACAGGGAGATATCAGAGTTGAAGTGTACATTAAAGTAGAGAAGCCTTTTTCCCAAAAATTATATGTGAGATATTTGCCTGGAACACTTCATCACCCCCCACAAATGTTCAATGCAATAGTCAGTGCCCAAAGCCCTGAAAACACATCAGCTATTGCTTCTGCATCTGGTGATATGAATATAATAAGAAAAAACTCTAGCAATCACATAGCATAGAAGAAAGAAGGAAAACCAGCATTTCCCAGGTACCTACTGGGAATGAGGCATCATGCTAGGATAAGAGTAACATCAACCTTTTAAGATGTTATAAGGATTAAATTAAACAATGGGCACAAAGAGCATAGCACAATACCTGACCTTTGGCAGAAATTGAATAAATTGTAGCTATTTATATCAGGTTATACATATATATACACACCTATATGTATATAAGTATACATCTACATCCACATATATGTGTGTGCATATGTGTGTGTACATATATATATATATATTTTTTATGGCCACAACAACTTTGCTATTTAAGATTGAAACATTTTCTTCATTTCCTCAGCTAATATAGTACTTAGTAAAAAATGTAAACATTACAGGAAGATAAAAGAGAAAAAGCAAATGTCTCCCAAAGCCAGCCACCATCAACATTTTGTTGAAAATTCTTCCATATTCTTCTCTTTCTGTACACATGTGCACACAGACACACACACACACACAAATCTACATAAGTGGCATCATACTGCTTATGCGTATTGCAATCTGCCTCTTGAATTCAACAACATGTCCTCATGCCTGCAAGGCAGATATTATCATTTCCATTTTTGAGGAGTTGGGAAATCCAAGGTCAGAGAGGTTGTGTACATTTTCCTAAGGTCAGTCATTTTGCTACTGAGGGGGCAGAGCTAAAATTTGAAATTTTATCATCTATCCAAACCCATGCTCTTTCCACACAAAGAAGAAACATAGTTATCCCTAGTAATTGCAAATTTCCCTTAAGAATAATTCAGTTGTACACAAATTTACTTCTATAAACTTTTTTAGCAACTTGAATGGCAAGCCAATCCTGCTGGGAGTAATTTTAAAAAGAGAGAACTGGGGTTTGGGAATAGAAAGGGGAGGTAAAGCAGATGGAAAGAGAAAGGAGAAAATTTTGCACTGCAGCCTAGGAAAGCTAAGGAAAGATGAAGGGAAGTCACTGTACCTCTCTCTGAGGAGGGGGCAGGAGGGCCGGCAGCAGCCAGCCTAAGAGAGAAGTTAACATGCGCACACCTAAACAATCTCATCCCAAGGCCATTCAGGGAGCGTGGAATACCTCCTCTCCTCGGGAGAGTTAAGTTGAGGCTCTCCGATGCCTTTTCCATCTCCGGAAGCTGCTTCTTCCCGACTCCACTGCAGGGACTGGAGGTGACATTAGAGAAGAGAGCTCCCAGCCACAAAATGAGAAAGACATGGAACATGTGGCTGGAGGATGAAAAAGACATAAAAATACTTGTTAGCATGCATACCACCTTTAACGAAGCAAAACAAATTGACAACCATCTTATTGAAATAGTGGAGGAGAGAGCTCCTGAAACGTTTCAGTCAAGTTAAATATGGTAAAGGGAATAAGTGTGCCATGCATTATTACTAATTTGGGTGGGGAGAGTCATTGATTGACTTTATTTAGTGTTTACCTTTACCGTTGAACTTTTTTCTTTAATACAAAGACATTTTAAGAGCTTTTGTACAAATATTTCTGATGTTTGTCCTAATAATTCTATATTCTCTCTTAAGGTGTTTGTTTCCTTAAAAGTGAATTCCCTCACCACAGGGTTTTCCAAATCTGAAGGTCCAAGTTGAGGAGGTTCTACTCAGTAGGAAAATATCATTTATCTAGACTCTACTCATTTGGAATTTATAATAATTATATGAGTTGTCTGAAATTTACTTCTGTACTAACCAAGTAATGAAGAAAATGTAAATAAATCTAAGTTATAAATAAGCCTGGAGAAGGCACAATTCTGTTCCAAAGTAGGCAGTCAATAAATGTTTATTGAATGAACATGGTTGCTTAAAATATATTATTGCTAGAGTCTTTGGCAACGGCTACTGCTAATAAATATAGCTTCTGCTGTATATTAGAATGAGTTGGATCAGAACTCTACCTGGTGACCCTGGCCATTAGCTTACAGAGCTGACCTCATAGGTGTGCGTCCTGTGCAGCTGAAATGTGCTTGCTTTAATGCCCTATCGTCACTGTATGGAAATTCGTATTAATTTTATCTTTGATCCTGTGTTTTGTAAGTCAAACCCAATGGAACAATGGAGCATATGCTCAATACGTGTGTTTTCCTTCTCCCATCATTCCATTTGCATATGGCATACATAATGCCCCATGAACACAAAATTCCCATGGACCCATGATATGTGGGAGTTCAGCAAGACAAAGCGAGTACAAGGCAAATGTGTTCTGTCTATGACTGAATTGAAACAAAAGTTGTTTCAAATGCAGAAAGTAGGCAATGGCATTCTAAAAAACACAAATGACCAAGAAACCCTATCATATCCTTTCTTACTTTCCTGCATTAGCCAAATGCTTATGCTGAAAATGATGGCCTAGAAGGAAAGGGAAAGATGGTAACCCATAATTCCTTTTCCTTTCAGTTCTGCCTTACTTATCAGTAGCCAAAGGTAGAAAGTATTGGTAGAACATGCACATATCCAAAAAAAAGTTGAATTCTTTTTTCAAAAGTAAAAAAAAAGTCAATTTTGTGCAGGGTTTCCACTGTTCTGGTAAAAACAAAATACATATGCATATACGAGCTATGAAATACAAATTGAGTAAGTTCAGTGATTCTGCAAACATGTGAAATGCTCTTATAGTTGCATTTAAAAAGGACATTGCACAATATAATGATAAACAATAAAATTCATGCTAATATTTTAATTTTTCTTTATTTGGACATTAAATAGCAAATATGAAAGTACCATAACAAATTGAGAAGGAGTGCACAAGAGAGAAAAAAGCTTTATATTTTAGTACATTTAACAGCATTTTTTTCCTCCTGTTTAAACAGGGGCAACACATTTTAATTTTTCTCTGAGCCCCGCAGTTTACATAGCCAGCCCCGACTATATTCATCTGAGAGTAGAAATAGTTATCTTACTACTTTTCACTGACTCACTGTTCCATTCTTTTGACAAGTATTCAACATTCTCTATGTATGAGGAATGTGCTGGGGGCTGGGAATATGGTAATGAGCACAATAGGCTCGGTTGCTACCCCACTGGACCTCACAGTCTATTTTTCTTCCTTGAAATATATCTATGTTTTGTGTCTTAACGTCCTCTAATTCAGACAGCATTTTCCTGTTGGGTCTAAATTGGTGAAGCTGAGTTTCCTGGTAGTCGCGGTGAGAAAACCTTCTTCTTAGTACACCTGAACTCCTTTCGCAGGAGTGATTTTATCACTCGTGGTAAATCAGCAAACACACAGAGTATGGGGTCTGGCATGAGAATCCAGTGAGAAAGCACAGGCTGGGAGTCCCGCGCCTGGGTTTCATCATAATCCTTCCCTCCGGCTGAATCTGTGCCTTATTTGTACCTGTTCTGATGTCCCCACCTGAAAAATGCGAGTGTGCCGGTCTCCCCTCTGTTGAGTTTCAAGGGGTGTTGTACTATTAAAGTGCTGCACAACTTTCAAAGCTTTCTTAGCAGAAGAGTCTACAACAGGTTTTCCAGATGCCAGCATTTGCTGTGTCTCACGAAGATCCCAAGGCTTACTGCCAAAGAGATGCAGTGCGGTTCACAGACCAACAGGTGTGGGGGGCGTGGTGGAGGAAGGCAGAGAAGCCTGGAGAGAGCAGGTATCCAGCACCACCGTGGGGACCTGCTTTCTGGGACCAGGTTCTGGCTGTTAGTATGCAGCTCAGGGCCTCCCCTGAAGGGGCACAGGCTGATCTGATCAGTAGGGCCAGCAGCCACCCCTCAAGTCTAAACCGCACTACACGGTCACAAAGTCCAGTCACATAAATCACTGCCAGCCTTTCTCCCATGATGTAGGCAGAGTTCTTGGGGAGGGACAAATACGCCGTCAAGAGAGGGTTGTAAATACAGAGCACTCAGCCTGGCCCACAGGGAAAGTGGGACTGCAGGAAATAGTGCTCTAGCATCAGAATGAGAAGCCAAAGATCAGGGACCCAGACCCAGATTTCCCACTCATTAGCCTATGCGCCCTCGGCAAGTCACTTACCTTTCTAGGCCTCAGTTCCCTCATCTATTAAATAAGAGTTGAGTAAGAATATTTCGTATATCATCTAAATCTCAACATGATTTTTTTTCTATATCTTTTGTCTACAGTTTTCTCCAATCAATTCTTTCCAAAAACAAGCCACTGTTCCGAGGTCAGGGACCGTGTCTCTTTTGTCCTTGACTCCCCACTGCATGCCTCAGTGCCTACCACACAGTAGGTGCTCAAGACATATTTATTGAACGAATGTTTCTTTGGACAATTTCTGTGAAGAGATGTTGCTTCCTATTATCTATTCCCAGACAAAAGAGGCGGAAATCTATGGTAGCAAAATAAGAGGGGAAAAAGCATTCTAATAGTTGATGACACAGAATACATTAAAGCAATGCTCAGTCACCATACATTAAGTCTTTTTAAGGTAGCTTTTAAACAGCTTTTCTTATTAGCCAAATGAAATACAGTAATCCTGTAACTCTCCTGTGTCAGATTATCAGCTATTTCAAGTAAGTGTTAACATTTCTGTCACTGGCAAAAGTGAATTATGTTTTCCTTCCCAAGCTTGCATCAACATGCCCAACAAGCGGGCTGCACACGCCTCTCTAATGGGACGGTGTGAGGTGACACTGCTTGGTGATTATGCAGCAGCTAGACTTCTGGGGGAGGGGTATGGCAGCCCCACCCGGCAGCACAAGCAGGGCCAGGCAGCCTTTGCAGGATGAGCGAATGAATGAATCGGGGTGTCATCCTGGTTGAATAACAGGGCACCTATAACCTCTCTGGCTTTGTTCTATAAATAGCCTGCACAGAAAATTCTAGACGTTCCTCCTTGTGTATTTCTGTGTCAGGGATGCTGACAATACAGGCAAGACAAGTTACTTTACGAGCAAATTTTCATTCTTTAGAAATCTGGAAAATCTCTCTCTACCAGGAAAATTCAGTTGGGTAACACAAAGTTCTCATTTTGCAAACCAATGGATCATGTTATATCAGAAAGAGATCAAATTAAGAGAAAATTGCAATAAAAAATCAAATTTCTTAGCAGTTGTCGAAAACAAGACAACAGGTCCAAAATGGAGTTGCTTCCGCTAAGCTCCTCATCACCAAACCAAGACTTAATTACAGTTTTGGCTCTCCAGTCAATCAGGAATCGCCTGATCGGCACTAGTCAGATAATCTGCCTGACAGACCCCTGCCGTCCCCTATGAGGGAAATAATCTTGCAATAACCAATCTGCCTTTTTGCCTGGTATAACCTCCTTGCTCCTGCCCCCTTTTGCCTATGAAAGTCTTTCATTTTGTACAACTCTTCGGAGCTCCTTTCTGTCTGCTGGATTGGATGCTGTCTGATTCATGAATCATTGAGTAAAGCCAATAAGATCTTTAAAATTTACTCAGTTGAAGTTTGTTATTTAACACAGGTGAATGTGATCTGACCCTGGAGCATGTTTCCTGTCTCCTCTCCTCCCAATCTGAGCACCGGTTGGCCCACCTCCTCTGGCCACCCAGTGAGACACGCTGTTGCACCACGCCACGCCCCTCCCTGCTCTGTCTTCTGCTTGGAGTGACCTCCCATCTCCTCCGCCTAGAGGACTCCCGCTTGTCCCCATGACAATGGTGCAGTGTACCCTCGTCCATGCTCCCTAGCACTTTGTACCTGCACCTACTAGCACCCCCAGCCTCCTTCTATTTATTTGCATATAGTCTTGTCTCCTCCATTAATTGGTGAGTTTATTGGAATCAGAAACTAGATTCTGTTTTTTGAATTTCAAGTTCTCTGGCATATATTAGAAGCCCAATAAATGTTTGTTGAATCAATTATAACAATATCTACTAATCATAGTATCTCAATTATTCACACCACCACACTGGAAAATAGATATTATTACTTTGATTTTAAAGATAGGATAGAGGATCAGAGATTTTAAACAACTTGCCCGAAGTAACAAGCTAGAGATAGAATATCATAGATTCAAAACCAAGTGTCTCTGACTCCAAAACCTCAGCTCCTTCTGTTTCCCAATGCTCTGTCTCCTAATAACTAAGATTGTTTAAGTAGCTATGTCACTATAGTAAGTTTCACATGCAAATTATCATTGGATCATAAAAGCTGCCTTATCTTCCTTTTATAGGTGAGGAAATAAAAGCTCAGAAAGGTTAAGTAATTTTTCTAAAGTCCACAGAAATGTCACATCTAAACCCAGGTCTTCTGACTTCCAAATCAGGACTATTGCAAAAGAATCACGTGAAGAAATTGTGAAGGGATGTGTCTGTAGCAGGTGAAGAAGCCCAGGAACCCCCTACAGGGTTCCGCACTCTCTCAGCATCCACAGGGGCACACAGGCCAGTGATGAAGAGTACTCAGCCCCCACCAGCAGGGAGCAAACAAAGACTGCTTTACCCTCCCGCCCTGGAGGGCTGTCCTCATTCTGCCTCCCTTGGCCCAGTGCCCCTCCTAGCCATCCAGGGCCCTTTCAGCACAGAAGACTTAATCAGCAGATGTCTACATGCACCCCCAGCCCCCCACCTCCAATCTAATCCGTGACATCAGCTATTTTTACAGCTGAAATAAGCAGGCTTAAAGCCAAAGATCTTTGTTTCTCTTTCTCGCATTCTTTCCCTTTCATTCTTTCTTTTTCTTCCTTCCTCCCTCCCTCCATTCTTTCTTTCCTTCCTTCCTTGCTTCCTTGCTTCCTTCCTTCCTTCTTTCCTTCCTTCCTTCTTTCCTTCCTCCTGACCCTGGAGCATGTACTGCTATTTGCGAGGCATGATCCCTCTTTCTCGGGACTTGGAGTTCCCCGTCTCCCTAAAACAGCACCATCCAAAGGCAACACAACTCTATTCTCAGATAAGACATTAAACCTTCTCCCCAACCCTGCGGATCCTTCTTCCCCACAACAGCAGGGTTGTGTGTTTCTTCCCTAAAAGATTACTTATTAAACGGGTCGAAACTGGCAAGGGAGCCCAGACACTAATACAAACGGTTGGGTCTTCTGCCTATCCTAATCTTTAGGTGAGTTTGACCCTCCTTGGTGACAACAAGGAGCAGGAAGGAAGCTGAGACAGCTGATAAACAAGAACCACCTCAAATCAGGTCTCCTCCATCCAGAGGCGGCCAGGAGCAATGGCCACGCAAGTGAAGCCTATGTGGATCCACAAACACCTGGTTTGCTTGTACTATGATGCCAGAAATTCCCGAGGTTATAGGTTCAGTAAATACCATTTATTTAAGTAATTCAAGACTGTCTCCCTTGTAACTTTATCTTTCATTCACTGTACAGACCAAATCCTTCTCCAGACTCTCCCCTAAGTTGGACCGAAGCCTCCCCTAGATTGGACCTAAGAAGACCATGTGTTTCTCCATCCTTAATTTCTTCTTACTCTATTTACAAAAGTCTTTTCATTATGACTTTACCGACATAGGAGATTCACTACCACCACCAATCCATGTATCCAGGGCTGCCGCATTTTGGATACCAGCTCTGCCCTTGACTCACTTCAATCTTGTGGTCCCAATGATGCAAACTCACTTCTGTCTCCTCTTCATTGCCCTGATTGTTGCGCCCACTGCCTCCCATGAATTCACTGACTTAACACATCATATTTCTAGGAACTAACTTAATACATTTCCTTCCTCCAGCAAAAAGGGTTTACCACTGATCAATCTTAAGGAATACTGATAGTCTTAATACTATTAGTATTACTAATAAAATTGCTATCATTTATGATATCCCTACCATGGGCCAGGCCTTATGCTAAGCACTTTATGTGTATTATCTTAGTTACTTTGCACAATAATCCTATGTGGTAGGAGTCATTTTTATTATTTTTACTCCACAGATGAAGCTCAGCAAGGTTGGGGAGGTTATCTAAAGTCATACCAGTTATAATTATTTATGCCTGTCTTCAAGCCTAGGTCCTTGTGACTCATAGCTCACTCTGTTTGCCAGTTCCTTTTGGCTTAATCCCTAACCTACTGTCCTGGAGCACTGAATAGTGGTCAAAACGCTTGGGTTATGAATGGCAAACATTAACCATTAACCCGAATCGTAGAGAAGTTGCCATCTTCCAGATTCTGAAGTCTGTGTGCCTTTGTGGGCTGCCTTCCTGGGAAGGGAAATGAAAGGTCAGTGCTCAAAATTTTTGCTCCAGTTAAGTGAAGCCATGATCGTTTTTCAAAAATTAAAGAAAAAAACCCTCATTACCTATAATTGAAAAAAAAATCCAGCTGGGTTGAAGGTACATCTTGTCTTGGAAAGAGAGGGACATGGGGAGAGAGTTGGAGTTAGAAGACTTGGGTCCACTCCCCAGCTCCGCTGCTGAGAAGTTCTGTGGGCTTGAACTTTCTGGCCTCAATTTCCTCGTCTTTAGAACGGAGAGCCTATTACCCATCTCCCAGAATACTGGTGAGGAGTAAATGAGACTACACTAGGGAAAAGACTGGACACCGTGCCTGGCATGTGTCAGATGCTCATGCTGGTTGGGTCTGAATCTGAACTTTTCTGAATTCCCCGGGATATCTATGTAAGAGCACATTAAATGTTAATTCAGATCCTGATCTCTTTATCAGTTCTTCCTTTAGCCTCGTAAGTTAATAGAACTTTACTTTTATCAGCATTCTTTTCACCCTTGTATTTGTATTATGTGTGTATTACAAAGTGTGTGGTAAAAAAAAAATTCTCCTTCCCATCCTTATCCTTTGGGTCATCTCCTTGCATTAACCTCCATTTGAAAATACTGGAAGATAAATGTGAATGGAAAACACAAAGTTCGCCAAAGTAGAACTTGGGTCAGTGTTTAGGAACCAAAATCTTGCTTTATTGGTATCTACAGAAAATTCCTGGGATATTCACAGCAGTCCTCCAGTGCTTGGTACATCACAAGAATGCCTGTGACCCTCTGACCTTTTGATCAATTGCTTGTCTATCATCTAACATCTTCTGCTAAGCGAAGAGCAGGGTATCCCTAAGAGTAGTTATTAATTATTAATATGTATTAATAATACATTGCATTACCCTTTCACTGGAGTGCTGGCTTTCGGATATAGTCAAGTTTTATAAATTATTGTCAGTTTGAATAGGGCGATTTGAATAGGCGTGGCATTTCTCAATAAATCATTGCAATCCGGATCAGTTTATCCCACGTACCCTCTGGTCAATTGCCCGGGGAAGAGAAATGCCTGTGGTGGAGATTTGATATTTTTATTCATTCTAATTCTATTCTATCTTTTTTTATGGAAACACCACCATATTTTTCTGGGAGATCTACCTGAGCTCAGCCCAAGTGGATCAATTGAATAAGTTGATCCTTCCTCTGTCCCCAAAGGTCGGTGTGTGACCCAGGCCAAGCCAATCAGAGTGTGGCATCCCTCTGGTTCAGGATGGGTGAGTAACCCAATCACAGACAATCTGAACCAATCCCAAGACTTTTTCCCCTGGGCTCCATCTCTCATCTGAATGTTGGGGTAGCGGTGGGGGGTCTTAGACAGGACACCATTTATGTGGGTCCAGGTTACCAGGATTGGGAGGGAGGCCTATTTGCCTTATTTGGAGCATGATCCCTCGACCTTAAAGCCATGAATTATTTCTAGAAAGATCTTTATTACCATTTATGGAGGACTTTAATTTGTGCTAGGCACTGTGCTACGCACTTTACAAGGATCATCTAATTTAATTCTCACAATAACTCTATACGGTAAATTGTATTATTATGATCCACATTTTCCACGTTAAGCAACTTGCTCCAAGTCACACAGTTAGAAAGTGAGAAAGTCAGGATTTGAACCTTGATCTGTCCTTCTCTAGCACCCTGCTCTTACTCTCCCTAAATTGGTTACCCATCAATCTAATTGATCATTTACAAAGGGCTCCTAAATTCCCCATGATGTGGATTTATTAAATCAAGTTTATGTTAGATAAGAAGAGAAAAAATATCTGTGATTTTATTCTCCTGATAATTGAAATATTTTGATCCTTGTACTTTCACAATGAATGTTTTGAGCATTAAGGCCTGTGTTTTTTTTCCTAGCCAAACTGGCTTCAAACCTATGCGGAAGTTAAGCTCTGGTGACTTCCCAAAAGTCATAGAAACCTAGTGTTCTGATTGTACTTCCTTTCATTGATAAAGAACCTTCAGAATTAGAAAGGCTATTAGAAATTACCTTGAAATGTGGCTTTGAATTTAGAAACACAGAATTGAAAAACAGTGATGGATAATTTCTCGTGACATGAATGGACCTATGAAATATGCATTTCTCTTCTCCCCATCTTGCCTCAACTCATTTGGTATTTCAGTTTGTGTAATAGTTAAAACTCCTGGCAGAGCAGAGGCAGTAATTGCAAACAGCTGTAAAGTATTACTCATCTTGCTGATCAAAATGACTTCCTGCTAAATAAACCATGAAAAAAGCTTTTCCACCCACAGAGAAGTGAAGTGTGAATGATATATAGACTCCGCCATGAAGAGATCAACAGATTGCATTTTCCTATAAGTTGAGTTTTATATAACTACAGTCACTTTCAAAAATGGCTTGGAAACTCAGCTACGTTCAGGAAAAAGAACTGGGGTAATAGTGTTAACACGGTGGTGGGAATCCTGAGAAGTACTTGAAGTTTCAAAGCTTTTAGAAAAGCTGTCTTTCTTCGTCTATCAGACTTTCCAAGTTGATGAAAGCAACTTGCAATGTGGCTTTATGAGTGCTTACATCGCACACCTCTCTATCTATCTTACCCTTCTGAGGCATCGGATCCAAGGAACATCAACTAGACGTCCATATCTTCGTCTTCCTATCATGGTTTTGAAGGTTCTAGGAAATCTGGTAGTGATAGCTTTGATAACATTGAGACTACTGTAAAGAGCATCTGACACAGTTTCAGCTCTTTGATGTAAGAATAATCTGGTGCTAGAGTCACAGAGCTGACCTCTGATGTCACTCTAGCTATTTGCCAAAACTACACTGCATGCTGTTTGTGATTCTCTCAAACTAGGAAATTTTCTAGGCTATGTTCACCAAATTATAAAAGCTAAAACTTCTTCCTTCACACTCAAACATAGATCTTTGTACCCCACCTATCTTCTTTCCCCAAATCAAGACTCATAAAAATTGCTACTAAACCTGTCTTTCTGGTTTAACTCTTTAAGTCTGTCCAGGTCTGCACTCATAAAAACATGTCAAACTCCAGAAGAGTCTCGAGTGCAGGAGCGTCTGTTCTCACGGAGTTGGGGTGCACCAGCCTCCTGGTCCATGGATGTGTTCACCAACCCAGAAGTTCATAGTGCGGAGATTTTTATGGACGCTTCATCACATAGTCGTGATTGATTATTAACTCAATCTCCAGCTCCTCTCTCCGTCCCAGAACGTGGGGCGGGCACTGAGTTACAAGCTTCTAATCATGGCTTGGTCTTTCTGGTGGTCAGGCTCCATCCTGAAGCTATCCAGAATTGCACTAAGAGTTGTCTCATTAAAGCAAAAGACGCTCCCATCACCCAGGCAATTCCAAGGTATTTAGGAGCTCTGTGTCAGGAACTGGAGTCAAAGACTAAATATTAGAACAAAAGATGCTCTTAGTACCTTTATCACTCAGGAAATTGCAAAGGTTTTAGGACCTCTCGCCAGTAACCAGGGACAAAGACTGAAATACATATTTCTTATTATATCACAATAGCACAGGTATAGTTGCCTGGGATCAGGTTAAGGGGAGAGTAGTCCCTCCCAGATGTGACTGAATTTGGGTGGTACCCACTTCTCCTTGGTTTAAGGAGAGGGACATAGGGGAGCCAGATGCACACTCTGTCAATGACCCTCTGTGCAGGCCCCTAACTTCTTTCTAGGGCAGCAGGCTACCTATTGTACAGAGCTAGAGCCTCATGATGAAGGAGTGATTTCCCCTCCTGCATTATCATAGACACGCCAGTATTGTAAAGGACGTCGCCCTCCTCTATAAGGCCACGTGCTTCAGGAGAATCAGGTTCCTACTCCATGCCTATCCCCAGAGATGCATCATGATTTATCTAAGCCGATCTAAATATAGGTGCTACCGGCATTCAGGTGGGGGCATTCTTTGTTGTGTGGGACTGTCCCATACATCAAAGCTGGTTTAGCATCTCTAGACCTCACCCACTTAATACCAGTACACTCTCCAGTCATTGCGACAAAAAAGAAAAAAGAAATCCCTACACATTTGCTAACATCTTGATTGAGAAATATTGTTGTTTTGTCCCCCTCCCCGATGAGCAGTTTAGAATAGTCATGTGATGCAGTTCTAATCAACAGAACTTAAGGGGAGCATTGCAGGTGGATTTCTGGAAAAGATTTCCCTCTCTGATTGAAAAAACATACAGAAAGAAATAGCCCCTCTTCTTTCACTCCATATTATCATGTCTGGATACTATGCTGGAAGCCCTGCAGCCATCCTGCAGTCCTAAGAGGAAGAAGTCTGAAGTGTAAAGGGAAGCACACTGAAGACGGCAGAAGAAAAAGGTGGAAAGAACTTGGTGGTTGATGACGCCACTGATCTTAAGTCTATTTCACTAAATAACCAACCCTGGAATTTCCTTGCCTTGGAACTTCTGTGAGATAATAAATGTTCCTTATGGTTTAATGAATTGGATTCTTCTCTTACTTGCAACCAAAGGTCTCATTGATATAAGCCCTTGTTCTGGCTGCTGAGGATGGGTTAAAGCTGTGGGAAAGCTCCTTGATACCCCAGAAAAAGCGAGAAGAGCAGGAGAAGCCCTCTGCGGAGGAGGAAGGTGAGAGGAAAGTGTTTGCCAGCACATTGGTCCAACATTGGTGACAAAAGGGGCTCCCATTGACAGACCCACAGCCTGTCCAGGATGCTTAAGAAAATTAGGACAAAAGAATAAGAAAACAGAGAAAGCTGCTGCCCATGAAGCCCTTGATAACTACCAGCTCTTCTGACTATTCCTTTGCTATTTCTTTTGAAATTTTAAAGATGAAATTCTCTGTTTTGAAACTGATTTTGTTTGTTTTTTTCTTTTGAGTTTCCTTGCAAATAGTAAGATTTAGCCAAAAAAAAGTATTTTCTCTTTCCTAAGCATCTGCCCACTGACCCTGCAGAAAGGAGACAGTGCTGGACACTTTCATTTTAATCCTTCATCCTATGCATATTTCACAAATTGTTAAAAGATTTAATGACCTACCTAGTTATTTTGATTTTGACAAACTTAATTCTGAAAAGCATGTGAAGTAGCTTATAATAAATTCAGAGATATCAGAGAGGCAAAATCTATTAACATGGAAGAAAAGACACATGTAGCAAAGAGAGACAGTAACTCAGAAACTCCTTTGCTAGTTACTTTGCTAGTTGCACTGTACTCTGGAGAAATTCTTACATATGTGTACAAAGGAACACATCTACACCCTGGAGAAATTCCTGCACATGTGTAAAAAGGGACATATTAAAGGATATTCATAGTACCATTGTTTAAAAAAGGAAAAAAACAGAAATAACCTAAATGTTCCTTATTGAGTAAAAGAGTAAATAAGGTATCATATGTTCATATGATGGATTACTATGCAGAGATTGAAGGAATGAACTAGATCTGCATTCATCAACATGAACAGATCTCAAGAAATATTAAATGCGAAAAGCATAACTGTATGCACCGTATATCATTTGTGTAAATGTTTAAATCACATAAAAATACTTTTTTATAAATGTACATATTTGTGTTCCAAAGTACAGAAAATGGACTCCAAAATACACAGCAAATTCATCTTAGTGATTGGCCCTGGGGACACTGAAGGAGTGAGACCTAGTGGTGGGAGTGGGACGTCAGCTAAGTGGTAATGTTTTATTTCTTTAAAAACAATTACTGGAAACAACTACAATAAAATTTTAACAGATGTTAATTACTAGAACTGGGAATATAGGTGCTTATTATGTTCATCTTTACATGTCTTTGTGTCTTTTAAATTAATTAAAAGGAAAAACCAGGATGTAAAGGGAAACATTTATTAAAATATAAATAAAGGAATGAGCAATTGAAAACAAGAAAACTCAGATCTGAGCATTCTTGCTTCCTAGCAACCAAAACAGTGAAGGAAGTGCGGTGGCTTAAGCAGTTCCCAATGCCTACCATGTCACCAGGAGAAACAAACTTTGCCACAGGTCCCAACTTTGGGAGGAATTTGCCACAAGGATCTAAATATGAAGGTCCTTAAATGGCATAATGTATAAGGTCTTTGACAGCAATGCTACCCAAAGTGCAAAAATGATTTACTAGGTGTCTTGAATGAGCTCTCAGTAAGTAACCCGGCCGTACGGTGAAATTATAATTCTATACAGACAATTCAATTTAAGGGGTTACAGCAACACAACATGAATAGGTGGCTTTCTTCTGATCTGGCTTTACATAAATCTTGGAGAGTCTGGAGGAATGAATGCCTAATATATCCTCAGTTGTCAACCACTCTTCTTCACACAATAGATGATGTCACAAGCGGACGCCCTCCCAAGGGGTACTCAGTATTATGCACAGTCCCAACACGAGAATGCACATCAAGATCCCAATGAGAATGAAGTTCTCAGAACGTCAATCACACTCACAGACAAAGTTGTAGTTGTGTATGAGGATAAATCATTCACAAGCACCACTAATTTAATGATCAATAATAATAATCTACTTGTGACATTCTTTTCCTTTGACTGAAACAAAATTTTGTTTTGATGCCATGGGTGAAACACTTGTCTTAGATCAAAGACAAGCTCCATTATCTGTTGTTTTCACCAAGCTTTTGAGAAGTGCTTCGTGCAGGCAATGCTAGAACACTGGCAGGGCAAAAGGTTGATATCACTGTCCCTCCCTGTCCCTATGGCCAAAGCAAAGGAGGAGAAAAGGTGTCTGAGAGAGACACCATAGCAGCCACTCCCAATTAGGAGGTAGACCTTGTTCTTGTGCTCGGGAGGTGCTTTGAAGATGGTGGCACAGTAGAAAGAGCACCCAGCTAGCAGTGAAGAGACCTGGCTCCAGCTGCAGCTCTGCCTTTAACTTCCTGGGCAGCCGCAGGCCAGTCACCCCGGTCACTGCTCTCCTTGTCCTTCTTTGTAAACTGTGAGGATGAAACCAGACAGTGGCCTCTAAGCTCCTCACAGCTTTCCTACCTGGGATGCCAGGAAACCCAATGGTGTCAGCAGGATGGACGACATAATTTGTGGGCCCCAATGCAAAATGAAAATATGAGGTTCCTTGTTCAAAAGTTAAGAATTTCAAGTCGGTGACAGTAGAGCATTAAACCAAGTGCAGGACACCTGAGCTAAGGGCCCCCTGTGACTGCACAGATAGCAAGCCCATGAAGCCTGCCCACGTGTCAGCTTCCCATTGTGGAGCTGGCCTGTCACTGAGAGGAAAGTGGGAGGGAGCCATCTTAGGTTATTAGGCTGGTCGCAGCCCAAGACAATATAAAGGGCAAGTAATAAGTGCCCCGCGCAATGTGCTGTGAGAGAGAGGGCAGGGTCACAGAGGGGCTTAACACAAAGATGATCCTCTCCCAGGTCTCCATTCCGTCTCTCAGTCATGGAAGGACTGCTCCAGATTTCAGAGCCTTCAAAGATCTTAACTTTGCTCTGAAACCCAGGCAAAGTCTGGGGGTGTCAGGTGGCACAACAGCTTGTGTCAGGAAGCCCAGCAGACGACCCTGCTGAAGATGGTCAAGAAGCGGGTAGTTGACTGCTGCTCACTCCTGAAGTCTCAGCCACTTGGGGTCAGCATGATGGCAGAGGGGACTCGGGCCCCCAACATGTGAGAATAGGCTGCATTGTCGATGGTCTGAAGCGCCATACTTTTTCCTGACTTGGTGCCTCGTCTCAAGTCTCAGCACTCACAGTGAGTGCTCTTAATTCTATACCCACGCACAAATGTCAGTGAGGATTGTTGACCTGGCACCTCGGTGCGTGGAGGGTGGAAAGGACTACCATTAAGGCCCTGTCTGCGGCCACCAAATGCTCCGTCTCAGAGGGATAGGTTTGGGTAATTTTCTGATGTGCGCCAGGATGTTGTCAGTAAACTAGTCAAATCCACATTCATTGTTTCCCATAATGAGGTCTTTGGTGTCAAGTGACATTAAAGAAGGAGAGTGGTGTAGAAACACCTCTGGTGAACCACTTTCTGATACCCTGAGCATGCAGCTTTCAAATCACTCCCATTACTGGGCTTAAAGAAATCAGGGTGGCTTTGTGAAAGAGAGCACAGGGCTGAAGGCCAGAGGACCATACAATGGCCAAAGATAAGCCATTTGTCCTGTTGTTTTTCTGTTTTCCCTTTGAGAAATGGCAATAAAATACCTACCTCATAGGGATGCTGTGGCCAGAAAAAGAGGTAACAGAAAAAATGTATACTTAAAAATAAAATCACAGTGCAACTACTGGATGTAACCTGGGTTTCTTAAGATCCCATAAGCTTCATAGATCCAATAAAATAAGTCCTGATGATAATAATAGCAATCTTTAGAGCTAGCTTCCAAGGTAGAAACTGCTGAAATTCCAACCGCCCAGATCTCTTATGAGTGTCTACATTTATCTGTACATTTATCCAGAAAGGGAAACATATGCAAATTAGCAAAGTCACATCAAAATTTGGAGAGGGGATAAAAAAAAAAAAGAAAAGAGGTTTAAGAGATTTACCCCATCAGTCTCTTGGTAATTTTCATCCTCATTATCAGTACGCCTTGTTTTTCTTGTAAAAGAACTATTTGGGCGTGCAGTGACTTGAGACAATTAAGAATGCATTTACATTTTAGGGAGCCACTAATGCCCTCAGCATTCAAGGATCTTGCATTAGTTGCTCACGGCACTTTCCCCCAATCAGTGAATATTAAAATATTTAACCTGTGGTCAGGCAGTAACCTCTCAAGACACTGGAACTTGATTCAGCAATGTTAAGAAGTCAAAAGGGGGTTTGTCAACAGAGAAAACCATAGTAACCCTCCAAATTCCACTTTGGTGAGTGTTTTTTTCTCCTTTTTTAATTGTTTGAAGGATCTCATTAAAATTCCAGTTAAAACAGGACTTGGAAGGGCCACAGAGTAACTTAGGAGAGAATGGCTTTTAACATAATTCCCAAATGACAACACAGAAAAAGGACTGTTGCAAATCACTGGCCTTTTGAAAAATGAGGGTAAGAAGGTGGTGAATTTGACCAGATGGTCTTCTGAGGTGCCCACCAGCTCTAACATCTACGCAGCGGACAAAGATGAGGATATGTGATCATCTGGTCCAGTGTCCTCATCCTCTGAATCACCCGGAGCACAAAGATTCGCACTGTCCTTAGTGCCATGGAATTGTGCCTGAAGCTTCTGGAAAGAGAAGAGTCCCAACCCAGGTGACTCCTGAAAGCCGTGTTTTCCAATGGCAGCAGATGGAACCCCCCCTGCAAATCTAGCCAGCTGTCTTGAAAACCGACATATGACCGGGGAATGAGATGGGCTGAATTGTAAGCATGTGCTATGTTGCCACCCCTCTTATTTGGGCAAGTGCATGTAACTAATTGAGCAAAATAAATTGCAGCCCAACACAGTTCACACAGCATCAGGCAGTCAAAACTATCGGGGACTAGATATGTGCGGAAGGGAATATCAAAGCAGAGTATTTAGGAGTCTGATCTGTCTGTGGCTCTAATTTTCCAAGTCAGAAGAGACGAGTCCCCTAGGAGACTGGACCCTGCTTAGAAAGACATCTGAACTAGGCAATAAAATAATATGAAAATACCAAAAAATAAAAATAAGGAACAGAAATAGATATGTAACTTCATCACGGGACTCCTGTGGTATCTCACAACACCATGCTTCATGAACCCCGAAGAAAGCAGAAAATGCAGCTAGTGTTATAAATCCTGGTCAGCTGAATTATTTCACATGTTTCAGCCTGACTTAAGTTATTCATCGTAGAGGCTAGCAGCTCCCTGATGCATCCTTCCATGTCACTGGACAGGGTAAAAATAATAAATTGGCCATTGTGAGACGCTCCGAGTTTCGTGGGGTTGAGCAGAGCATATTTTATATTCTCCTCTTGGAACTGCCTCTTGTTGGTAGTAAATGGTTGCCAGCGCTGCTGTTTCTCAATAGACAAGTCCTAGAAGTAAAGATAATTCAATTTTCATTCACTCTTAGGTCTCCTGCTACCCATGTTCTTCCTTGACACTGACAAGGCTGTGCCTGTCTTCCCAGCCAGAGGCCTGAAGTAGTACTTCCATGGTTTGCCCCTTGCCAGAAAATACCATGAGCCACTCTGAAAAGCCTTTCACCCAGTGGATCCAGTGAGCACGAATTGTCTAGTGGTCTTTTTAGCTGGTTCTTCCTCCTTAGCTCACTTCCCCCCAAGAACAAAGATACCAAAGTGTTGATTCAGTAGCAGCTCCTGAAAGACAGTCTAGTTTGGTTTTACTCTAAAAGTTTTCATTACAATGGAAAATATAATAAGAATAGTAGCACTCGCTGTTAGACTAAGATTTAATTACTCCTCTCCTACTGTTGGAGTGGCAAGTACAATTCCTGGCACCTCTTTGGAAAGCAATACAGCAAAGCATTACATACAGGAATACAGGAAAGTATTTGGAACACTAAAATGTTCCTACCTTTTTGAACCAATAACCTCACCTACGAAAATTCTTTCTAAGGGTTATCCAAAAGTAAAAAACAAGTGAGATACACGTGCACGTTTCTTCCTGTGAAAACAATAATATGGAACTTATTAAACAAATTTTGATATGGATGGCTATGTAGAAACACAGGACAATGTGTTCCCTATAATGTTAAAGGATAAAAGCTTAGAGAATAGAATACATTCTATGACTGAAACTGTGAAAGAAAACATAGATCTGGTTGGGAAAAAGATGATAAATGGGCAAAAAGTGGGTGTTAGGGTGATGGGATTATGTGTCATTTTTTTGCTTTCAAATTTGTCCTCAATATTGCTTTGAAGTTTTTCCAAAAAACAAATTAAAGATATTGAGTATGCCTCTATCATTTTTTCGCTTTCCTCCTGGAACTGGGTCTGGATGGCCGGATGATCTTCTCCAAGCTTTTGGGCAAGTTGGGTGAGGAAGAATACCTTTCTCATAGGTCTTTAATCTCACGGTTGGCTTCTTCGTTTCGGCCACTATTGTTTTCAATTATTTTTGTGATCCTCCACATGATTTATGAAAGCTGAGAGGTATGCTTTGGTATTTCCATGGTCTTGTTTCTCCACCATCATGGGATTCTTAAGTGAGTTTTTTAAGAGTCATCATCCTGCATTTACAAAGGTGGAGTGCAGAGACAAGAGCTAGATTGTGGCAAACTGCCAGCCGGTAATTCAAACCACAACACGCTACAAACCACCACTAATCACTCACATAAGATGACCGCCATCAAGTGCTGTCATTGGGCAATATAAAATGCAAACCACATACCCCAAAATAGCAAATAGCATGGGTGGCAGTGGCACCAGCATTCGGAAAGATGAATGAATGCAATTAAGAAACCAGGCAAAGAAGTAAACATGCCATGTAGCTTACAAAAGACCAGCCACATTGTGTTTATTTTAACATTGTTTAACGGTAACACCTAATAAAGAGAGCATCATGATTGTGTGAACTAAATTTTCAGTCATAATGAATGCTACAAACTTAACCTCCCAAGTTTAAATAGGCTACAACGTCTTGGGAAAAATGCAAGAAAAATTATTTGATAAAGGTGACGGGTTTTCACACCTGAAAATAATGTTTTTCTTCCAGCCTATCTTGATCAACAGTCGGCAGCAACACATTGCAGATATAATCTCAAGACCTTGTGGCATGTACTTGTCACTACATGCATAACTTACTATGGACAGAGGATCACGGAGATTTTGAACATAATTTCCCACACGACAGGAGATTAAATAGACCACATTGGAAGAAGGCAAGAAGAAGCTAGGTCTCTGGAGTACCAAAAAGTAAACTTCAGCCAGTTCTGGAAGCAGATAAACAGCAGGAAATATGCTTTCAGATGGGCTACTTTCTCAGCAGTTCCTGCTTTCAAGAACTCTAGGGGAAGGATGAGTTACTGGGTAAGGATGTAATAGAAAAAGGGCCTTCCGCGGAAAGATTTGGAGTGAAAGGAAATCAGCATCTCCTCATCTACGTCTTACTTTCTCCTCTCGCTTTATGATGCCTCTTCCCTCAGGGCGTCCCCTCCCCCAGAACACCTTGTCTATCACCCCAGCAGAACCTAGTCTTGAGACTGCATTCCTGACTTCCGTAGCGAGGGGTTAAGTCAATGCCTTACTTCTCAGTATGTATGTCCATATTAAGCTTTCTTTTGATGCCATGTTTTCCAAGGCAGGAATATCAGATATCAACAAACAAGTAGAGAAGGCATTGGGGTCCAAATGAGCTTTCCCAGTATCCCAGAAACCATTCTACCCAGCATCCTACAGCATGACCTTGGGCATGCTGTGTCTAGTTTCCTTACTTGTGAAAACAACATAATGATAGTACTTAACTCACAGGATTATTGTGAAGATTAAATGAATTCATCCTTGGAAAGCCGTAGAGCAGTGCCTGACGCATAGTAAGTACTCTATATGTTAATTACTATTATCATTATCATTATTTGAAATAAAAACTTTTCTGAAACTATGAAAGCACATGAAAACGTCATCAGTCAAAAAATATACATGAATAACGAGGTCACCTGGTGGCATAGTGGTTAAGTTTGCGCACTCTGCATTGGCAGCCCAGGTTCAATGTTTCAGATCCCAGGGATGGACCTATGCACAGCTTATCAAGCCACGCTGTGGCAGGCGTCCCACATATGAAATAGAGGAAGATGGGCATGGATGTTAGCTCAGGGCTAATCTTCCTCAAAAAAGATGTATATGTACATATATACATGAATGAAAGCATGCGTGGAGCTAGTTTACAATGCAGAGTAGCATTGTGATTAAGAACACAAAATTTGAAGTTTGCCTGCTTGTCCTCAAAACCTGGTGTTGCCACATGGCCGCTGTGTGACACAGGGCCTCAGATTTCTAACCTGAAAGTGGGGAAACAATATCTATTACACAGAGTTGCTGTGAAGATTAAACCCGCCAAGAAATATAAAACACTGAACAGTGCCTGACAAAATAAACACCCAACAAATGGTAGCAGGAAGAAAAAGAGTGCTCTTCAACCAAGATTTTATCTTCAGAAATAGTGTTAAGAAGGAATGAGTTTTTGAACATCTTACTGTTGGAGCTGGGGACTGTAAATAACCCCCAAAATGTGAACCAGTGAAGAAATTAGATATCGGCATCAGCCAGTCTCTGGACTGAAGAACATGTTATAGAAGTGGGGGCCCAATGGACTTCCCAACACCCCAGCCCTGAATTATGCAGTCTTTCCCTTCAGTCCTTGGCCAAGCGACACTGCAGGGCACCTCTAAATGGGAAAACGAAAGGAAAAACCAACAGATGCTGAGTATCCCCAGCTCAACTACTTCTTCCAAACACACTCCTCAGGTAAGTCACTCCTCTTCCCAAGGGGAGGATCGAGTGAGTTTGTGGTAAAAGCCTGAAAATGTTCCTTCCTTATTTTTCCCTCATGGAGAGAGGAGAGGAAATGCTATGCCCTCTCTGGGAACTTGCAGACTACAGCAATTTCCCCCAACACTTGGCCTTGACTAATATACGTGCATGTTTCTATATCCACATGTTTTATATGGAGAAACTAAGTGGGAATATCCTCCAAAGTAATCAGGTAGACACATTATGAATATCGTTTACTTACTTTTTGATAGTTTGTCTTTAAGATGACCACCGACATCTCCTCCCCTCTCAATATGGACATGCCATTCCTCCATCTAGATGTGAAGTTTTTTCCTCCACCCTACTGAATCTGGGCTACCATGTGACTGCTTGGCTGGTAGGACACATTAGAAGTGATGGTGCTTGGACTCCTAGACTAGGTCATAAGATACCTTACAACTTCTGCCTGGCTCTCTTGGAATGCTTGCTCTGGGAGAAGCCAGCTTCCATGTAAGAAACTGTCTGCCCTGAAACCTCCACGCTATGAAGAAACCCAAGTTAGCCATGTGGAGAGAGAGATGCCCAGCCAAACCCGAGCTGTTCCATCCATCCCAACTGACACATGGGAGTGAAGAGTCCATCTTAGACATCCAACTCAGTCCGTTCTGCAGATGACTCCTGCCCCAGCTGCAAACCTGTGCAAAATTCCAAGTGAGAACCATCAGCTGAGCTGAATCAACTCACAGAGATAATAAATAATAAAAGGTGATTTCAAGTGACTGAGTTTTAGGATGTAAGTTATGCAGCAATTGATAACCAAACACTCTTTTTAATAGACAGTACCAAATTTTTCACTAAACTCGCTCTTTTGGTTTTTTGGAATCTCACTCAAATGGCACTTAAACAACTGAGGTTAATTTTTATCCAGGGGACTTTAACATTAAAGACAGTTGATACACAGCATTTGTTTTGGTGTTATCTGAACAGAAGAGCAAAATACTTCTGCAATCTTCACAAAAGATTGATCCTTAATTCTCAATTAAAATGCTTTACAAAAACAAGTGTAATTGGGTTTCTTCTCAAGGCTAAATGTCACATCTCTAACGCAAACAATAGATTTGATAACAGAGAAATGAATATTTACCATGAAACTAATTTCCTATCATTTGATGCCAATTAAGATTGTAGTTGCTTCCTCAGAATCACCAGATCATTCACAGTTTCAGCAAGTATGAGGACATTTGGTTACATTTGTTTAACTTGTGTGAACTCTTCTGTGATTCATTATTTCAAGAGGAAAATGGAATTTGAAATCAGGAAGACTTCTGATCTAATTTTCTGTAGATATAGACCTTAAAATAAAATTAATTAATTAAGCTAGTTAAGCAAATGAGTCCATGTTCACAAGCTTAATGTTCAAAGGAACTTAGAAAGACAACCAAAGATTTAACCAGGTAGTAATTTATTTTGTCCTCCTTGCCTATGAAAATCCCTTTTACAGATTTGATGAAATTTTTTGTGAATAAGTGTTCTTTTAATATATGGCTATGATATAGATTTATATAGGGGAGGACAATCACATGTTTTCCTGTTAGGGTTATTTTTCTAAAGCCTGAATATATTCTGTCTACAAGACTGCTTATTTCTCTGGCCTAAGAAACCAGGGTTCCTGGGACTTGCAATCTTTCAACTCCTTTGCACTCAGGGTGAGCCTCTTTACTTCTCTGAACTTCTGTTTACCCTCTTGGGGCAAAAAACAAAAAAAAAAAAAAAAGAAGGATGTGTGGGATTTAGGAATTAGCGACGTAAACTCATTCATGTACAAGTGACCAACTTGACCTCTGACTTTTAAAGCAAATGATATACACATGAGAATGCACTAAGAGAACTCTCCAAATCCCGAAAGCCCAGGCTGGTTGGTTGAGCACTTTGAACACCACTGGAAGCAGCTATGCAACTCTTGTGGACAGCAAGTAAATTGCTGTACTGGCGTACCTTCTACCCTGGAGAATCTTGCCAGGATCAGATCTGTGATCAGGGCTGATGTTGGTGTTTCTGTCCCAGAGGGCATTTCTGCTGTTTTAAACCATTCCAATCCTATACCATTCCAGCTCGTTTCAACCCACTATCCAACCAAACATGGAGGGCAGAGCAGCCCTGTCTCAGTTACTGTAGCAGATGAAGTGACTGGGGCAAGTATTTGAGACCCTTCCCACCTTGGGCCTCATAAACAGGAAATGTAAACTGCTTTTGCATTCTACTCTGGGCATGTTGTTGAGTTTTGGGATGCAAGATATTGAACATTGATGTAGTAACTGACATTTTGGGATAAAAGATATTGGGCATTAATGTAGTAACTGACATATTGGGCTTAGGTGAGGGCCCACGAGTCACTGTCATTGGTTCTGAAGCATTGTAGTTCATTGGTTTTCCTAGCCCTGAAACATTTAGGACTGCTTTCAGGCCTCTCCTAGGAATTCAGAACCGCAGGAAGGAAAAGGTGATGGGGGTGGGGGAATGCATACAGACAAGGAAATATAGGCAGGGCTGTTGAAGAGCTTGTCTCCAAAGATACCAAAAGAAAGGCTTTTATTTTGACATATGTTTGAATCATCACCATTATCAAAAATAGAATCAAATCATAGACTAAGAGAATTGAATTTAGAATTTTAAAAATCAGTGTTCTGAGCGATTCTAAATTCAACAAATAATGACATGAACACGCAAGTTCCTGCAGGAAAGCAAATAAGACTCAAGCTAGATAGACATGCTGTCAATGGTAGAGGCAGCCCATAGTGATCATAGTTTGCTTTGCTTTTATTTTCTATATTGATGGAAAATTTGTGACTTTTCACCCACTAACAAAATCAATAAAACTGTGACTTAACATTTCACAATTTAAATGGCTGATTTATATACTTTTGAAAATACAATCATATTTCCTATCGTTACACTTTTTTCTTGCTTTGGAAAGTTGCAAAGGGACATCCTTCAGCCTTTCCCCAATGCTTTGTGAGTGTTGTTGTCTCTAATGATTTTTCTCCAATTTCTCTGAGAAGCCATCATAACATATAGGCTTTGCCTTACATTGACTTTGAGTAAATGGAACGCAAAAGGCAAAACAAAATAGAACGTAGTCAGAAGTTTGACCTCCTGTAAAAGCTGGTGGCGGATAATTTAAAGGGAAGCTATTTGATTGTCAGTGAAGATAACAGTTGAGTACCATGCTGCCACGGGTAGTACAATAAGCCCTTGGCCATTGTGGATTCAACATTTGTGGTTTTTAATGTTCTTAAATGACCCTGAAAGCCCATATGATGTAGTGATTTGTAATTTTGCTGAGGCATGAATCCGAACTGCCCGCACTGGGAGGCAGGAGTGAGTCATTTAGCTAGACACCACGACTTTATTCTCTGCTTGTTTCCTTGTAGAAGTTTTATGGATTCAGGGATTTGCAAAGGTCTCAGGGACTCCTTCACAAACATTCTCATATCTAATATAATGTTTAACAAGAAACAGTAATAAAAGGGTAAAAGGGACAAATACATAGAAACTGTTGAAGTAATATACTTTCAGTATGGAACACCGAAATGTTGTGAAATCTCAAGGAATCCTTAGTTTATTGATTTCTTATTAGCTGGAATAATGTATGTTAGCCATCTAACACAATGTCTGACACATGGTAGGGTGTTCTTTGTGTGTTAGTTCCTTTTCTTTGCTTCATGTTTGTTGTTGAAACACATCTGGTAGCTTCCACTTATGGAGAAATTCCTTTAAATTAGATAAAGGGAGAAAACATCAGACGCTATCGTTGTTGGGTTTTTAAAATTTTTTTTCAAAATTTGATCAATGTTTAGCGCAAAATCTGCTTAAGATAAGGAGTCTCTGTGTGATAAAGCCCACACTTGATTTCGCAGTCTATATTTATATGTTACAACAGAGACATTGTTTATATATTCTCTTAATCTGTAGCCTCTCGGTGTGACAGGATTAGGAATCTGGGGCCATAATGCAGATTTTAGGATGTGTGGCAAAATTGAGACACTTCAATAAATTTGCTTTTGAATATTAGGAATGGGGGCTTGATACACCCATTTGGCTTTTCTCGGTGTCTGAACACAGAACCTTGGTAATCCTTCTGGTGTAAGTCTCATTAACGTGTGTTTCCGATCACATTAAATTTATATACATATTATGTCTGCTTAAAAATCAAATAAGCCTTGCTTTTCATTAAGATGGTCTTTTTTAAATGAGTGAATATTTCAACAAATGCCAGTGAAATAACTTTTCTCATACATTCAGTAATTTACATATTTTGTAGATACTCAAATGAAAGATGATCCAAAATGCAGCCATTGTTGTTCTAAAGCTCAGGAAGCTGAATGTCTTTGATGCATCCCTGTAACAGATTGTCATAATGAGAGGAACCTCAGATTTCATCTTTTCGTTTGGACATTTTTGGGGGGAGAGTATTTTTAATAACACCTTGCCCTTACCCAGATTTTTAAAGTACTGCACTCTCATAGAAGTGACAAACAACAGAAACCAGCCAATTGTTTGGTCATGAAAAACATGAATATGGTAATTCAAACCAACAGGAATACTGAGCTACCTTCCCTTCAATCAAAATAATGAGAAAGCAGTTATACATTTGCATGAAAATAGAAATTTAGGGTGGGATTAGAGTCTTTCAGTTGTAATCTGCTCTTCCACCACCACCCCCCTTAACTGCCTTAGGTTTGCAAACTGCTTCAGCAACCATCAGCCAAGAAATGTACATGTCATCTGCAAATCACATATCTTGACTTGAGTGATTGCACAGGGAGAAGTGCTGAAGGGTTCATAGTGGCCAGGACAAGACTTAAAAGTGATGCGAAATAGGGAGCAAAGAGGGCTGCAATTGCCTTGGAGCCTAAAATAGACTGAGCTTCAATGCCACGGAAAAAATCAACAGCTTCTCCATCATTTCTTTAAAGGTCAAAAATTTTGTAGGTGGACTGGGAGAGCAGCGGATTGCAGATGCGTTTAACAGCAGGATATTTTCCGCTGCCATGACCAGTTAAGGAAGATTTTCAAAAACACATCTGCTGGTAAACAGTTTGGCCCTACTCTGGGTCATCTGCCTTCTCTGGTCTCCTTGCTGCATGGATTCTTACCAAGGTAGAGTCCCAGACCTCACATCACTCAAAGCTAGGCTTTCAGTACAGTCCATTACATTTTTTAGAGAGGTACCTCAGTGGCTTTCAGGGAGGTTTTATGATGCGGGGCTGCCTCTTCCCAAACGCATGAAGCACACACATGGGGTCTCAGGCACAGAGCATGGACTCACACCATTTCCTCTTCATGCTGCTGGTCAACAGACAGGCATTGATGCCCAACTCTCTCTGCCAAGCACTCAGTGAGAGCCTGCTAAGCTCAGTCACTCCCTCCATGGAGTTCTCCAAAGGAACCTAAGTTGCCAAAGGCCAGCTGTTTGGGTGCCTCTTAGGGAGGTCACTCAATGCTCTACCATGTTACACTCAACTACTGGCTACTATAAAACAAGTAAGCCATTTGGCAAACCCAACCTAAGCCCATTGTCAGAGTCAGATTGAATGGTGAGAAACCTTCCATTTCTGCCATGTTTGCACCCTGGTCTCCACGGGTATGTATGAAAAATAATAACGGCCCGGGAGCTCTTTCAAGGAAACTCTTCCAGATGATACCCAACTCACAATTTTCTCATGAAAAGTACATCTGTGTGTGGAAATGTGGGATCACAAGGTCCCAGCAAAGCTAAATTCCCAAAGTTTTTCCTTTGAGCCAAAGACATGCTAGAAACCACAAACTTGCTCTGTCCCACATATCTTGGGTTAGAATGAGATCTCAGTGCTGGTTAGAAATTACACCTTATCTGACCCTCCTGCCTGCAGCAACTGGTAACACACTGGCACATATGGATGAGTGTGGTCATATGCAGAGCCCCGGTAGAAGGAGTGTGGTGGGAGCTTACCATGCTCAGTTGTCTTAAAGATACTGTTCATAGTATTCATGTCAACGTGCATTAAGGTTGAGATGGCAAAGTTTTTGGTGCGACCTGTCTGGACGTGGGGCTCCCTGGGGACCACCTAGGGTCTCACATGTTCCAAAAGGATGTTATCAGGCCAGAGAGGGTAAAGGTTCCTTTCCCTTAGAAGAAGCATAAGATGTTCTCCCTCTAACACTTCCAATAGCCACTTTTCCATTTGGCAAAAAAAAAATAGGAATTAACATTAATCCCTTATATAGGTTCCTTATTTGATCCTTTACAGTTATTCCAAGCAGAAGAGTGGTAAGAAAGGGGCACCTTTAGTTGTATAACCTTAGGCAAGTTACTTTAGTTCTCAGCGCCTCCGTTCCTCACCTGAAAGGGAGGAATAATAGCATATCTCCATAGGGTCGTTGTGAGGATTAAATTAGTTAATATGGGAGAAGTATTTAGAATATTACCTAGCACATAGTAAGTACTCAGTAAAGAGTTCAATTTAAAAGATCGCTATTGTTATCCTTATTACATCTTTGCAATATCTCATCCACCAGCTTTCCCTTTGTCCTGGCAGGCAATAGGGAGGGGGGTAAAGATAACGGTTAGGGGGGTCAGAGGAGGCTTCAGGGTATTGCGCTGAGGTAGATCAAAGCGAATCCCATGGAATTTCATTTATTTGCAAAGGTTGCTGTAGCTTTTGCTCTAGCTTTTCAATTCCCATAACCCACTTTCTCTCTTCACATAAATCTAGATCTTTCAAAGGGACAAAATAAGATCCTTTCAAGAGTTTTCAGCAGTCAATGAAGACATGAGAATGAATAAAGCCAGGGCACATCAATGCAAGAACCCATGTAGGCTAGGGAAAGGAAGGTGGCGATATAGTGTTCAGGGTCCCAGGATATAAGCTCACACCGGTAACAGTGATCCTTGTGAATGAGAACACACTGAAGGAGAGGGAGGAACTCAGGTTGGAATCACTAATCCACTCATGTCACTTCTGTAGCCCTTAATCATTAAGGGATCCAAGCAAAAATGCTTTCCTCCATCCTGTGTGATACAGAGAGGCACCCTGCTTTTGCCAGGCCTGCTTCTTTAAAAATGCCCAGAGCCCAAATCTGGGAGGAAAGTAAGGGGTAGTTTATGCTAAAATGCTAAAGCCATTTGAAAGCAAATGCACCTACTAGAAAGAATTTAAGCAGCTGGCAGATGTCATTACATTCATTTCTCAAGGAGGCCTGTCTTCTGTTGACACCAATCAAAGAAGTGGGTCATCTCTCAACAGCAATTTTCTTGGAGGACACGAAATTCTTGCATTGATTTTATCTCCCTTTGGCTGAACATGTGCTGAGAACAACCATGCTGGTGAGGACTCAGGCAGCACACGGGGCTGTCATCAACTCCATCTGAAGAGTTTATATCCTTAATGGGATCAGAGGTCTTATCGGCGACTCTTCATAAGTGCAACAGAGAAACTATCTTTCTCTCACCACCTGTCCCACACCTGACAATTCCCCTATTTATCAGTTAACAATTATTGTCTGAAAGCAAGTCAATTACAGAGAGGAATTTATGAAGTTCTTAGCAACTAAGTAGAAGCTTGATGGAATCTCTCCACTCTGTTCAAAAAACTGAAATGTGAACTGTCCGAAGACAGGACTGACTTCACATACATTAGCACCACATCATAATACAAATCATTAGAACATTAATTCTTGTGTTTCGGTATATATCCAACAACTTACAACTATGTATGGGGTAAACGAAAGCATACGGTTACTATAAAAGGTAGCATTCATCCTAGCCCCCAAATCCCCTTTTCTGTGAATCCTTCACAACACCTCAGGAGAAGTTGTTGGCTGTGCTCTTCTCTGTCTCTCCAAATCTGTGTTATGGCTGAGAATTTATTGTGGAGTCATCTATCTGTTTACTTTTTTCTACCACTGACCGAGCCCTCTTTGTGGAAAAGAACCACGTTTTATTGAACCTTCTCTCCCCAGGATGTAGCATGAGTGTGGCTCATCGAAGCAGCTTGAGAATATTGGTCTAA
The DNA here is from genome assembly GCF_041296265.1 of Equus caballus. Classification (NCBI taxonomy): domain Eukaryota; kingdom Metazoa; phylum Chordata; class Mammalia; order Perissodactyla; family Equidae; genus Equus; species Equus caballus. Next base: position 79,559,396 of record NC_091688.1, read on the forward strand.
TAGATACATGAATAAATCTTGGTGTCAGTTCAGCCAACAGACATCAGCATTTTGAAGGGACTTCCTCCTCCTTGTCTAAAGCTCTGGCTCACAAATACTCAAACTCCTAAGCAACATTCTTGGGTCCGTTTTGTACCCTGAATTCACAGAATTGTGTCCAAGGACAGCTTCAGAAGAAGATCTCTCTGAAAAGAAATTCTGCACTTCCAATTGAATTACATTATGTTGTAGATGCTGTGACACCCACTCTTTGGCCATGGGAAGAAACTATTTTGAACAGTCCTTTGTGAAGGATGTCTGATGTTCCATCTCTCTCCCCTTTGTTCTAGACGTTGCCACAACCAGGTGGAACCTAAAGCCACCTTGCCTCAGGTGCTACATGTATTGCCTTCTGTCCTGGACCTCTCTGCCACCTGATACTGCAACACCTGCTGGAGCCCACTCAGCCACTCCAGAGCCTGCGGGAGAAGTCAAAACTCCCTGGGGCAACTCGTGACCAATGGTGTACAGGAACCAGTGGATGAATGCGGCTCGCTGACAATTTTAAGGCTCATTCACAAGGTTTCCTAGGCTGTACCCAAGAGGAAGGAGCCCCAGTTTCCCACAGTGAGAATCAGCTCAACAACGTATCCCTGGATTGGTCTTCCTTCCATGTTTCACTCTTTTCAGCTCCCCACTGTTGTCTCTGGTACAACTTCTCTAAAGAAATCATCTGCTTGCAAGCTTGGTCACGGAGTCTGCTCTTTGGGGAAACTCAGGCAAAAGCCAAGCCATGGTGTGACTAAACCATCACCATCACCTATTTAAATGAGTATTTTGATGATGTTCAGGATTGATCACGATGACAAATAAAATGAAGGAACGTAATGCCTTAATATATATCCTTGTAAATTGCAGGGAGTGTATAAAGGATTCTATAATTAGGTATACAAAATTAACCATTCCACAAATTTTTAACTGTCCTTTAGTAATTTATATTCTCCCTTTGAACTGATACAAGAAATTAGGCCAATGAAATGTGTTTTCCAAAATCTTACCTATAAAAGTGAATGAATAGCTATTTCCCAAGAAGCAATGGATTTACAGTGTTACTTTATCTCATGAGACAGAAATAGCCTTATCCAGGCTAAAGTAAAAGCCACATTGACTTTGCTTAGGTTTTCCTCCCCATCTAGTTCCCTTTGATGATATTAAACACATTCGAGATTATTCACTTAATGCCTGGCTGTTCCACTAGACTGAAGTTTCATGATGGTAAGGACTGTCTTTCTTGTTTAAAAGCATATACTTAGCTCTTGTCCTTGCATCTGATACACAGTAGGTCCTTAATGATTATCGAATTTAACTGTACAAAATATAAAATGCCTGACAAAATCCATACCACTCATGTAATGACTCAGAAACCATCCCATACAGTATCAGTCATCTGGTTCATGTTAGTTAAGAAAGGCTCTGGTTGAATCAGTCCATAAGCCCCTTATACAGTGGAGAAGTAGCAAAGCTGGTCAGGAGAGAACCAAGAGTGAAGGAACCCGCTTTTCTTTAGATCTAATAAGAACTGTAACATGAACTATTTCTCTCTAGCAAAGTTACTCAGTTTCTCTGAGTTATAATTACCAATATTAATATGAGAATAACATTAAATCTTGAATTTCTGAAGTTGAAGAGCAATGTCAGCCAAGCAGCCAACAGACCTAACTGGATCGCATAACCAAGGGTTTGTTACAACTTTAATTTCAAAAACCTTAAGACCAAGATTATTCGTCAATAATCTTTAACAGTATTTAAAATACTATCCAAAGGTTCTTTACGTTCAAATAAAATCTTTCCTGCTAAATCATCTGTGTAATAAGTCTAGTCTTCATGGAAAAGGAGAACAAGCAGAACTTTCTTATAAAAATGCATTTTCTTTCTCCTCCACCAAAAGTAACCCCCTTAGTCTTTAAAATTCCTATAACACATATCTTACTTCAATCATTTAATCATAGTGGACTCCTTTAGCTCTCTCCATGTTCACTGTATCTTCTTTTCTTTAAAATTCCTATAACACATATCTTACTTCAATCATTTAATCATAGTGGACTCCTTTAGCTCTCTCCATGTTCACTGTATCTTCTTTTCTTTCTTGTGCTGTGAAAATTACTTCTAGAATATCACTCTGATACCACTGATAAGTAAACTCTATTATGAGTCTCAAAATTGAACATGGTGAAGGAAATAACACTGACTTACTTGTCCAAAGACTCTAGTTTCAGTCTTAGCTCTCCTGTTAACTGGCTCCATGGCCTTGGGCAGGTAATACACCTTTTCTGAGCCTCTCTTTCATCTATTGTAAAATAAGAGGAAAGGGGATTGTTTTCTAGATAACTCTCAGCTTTAACAATCTGTGCATATTTTCAGAGAAGAGCTTTGGTAGATATTTAGTTAAGTTTAGTTTGGTTTTCGTCAATTGTACTATGCCTATGGAGTATGAAATGGTGTGTTTAATTTGTCTAGTGACACTAATGACTGTCTTTACCATAAATGGTCAGTATTTTGGAAGTCAGAGTATTTCCAGCAAATTGGTGGCTTTGCCACTTCAATTTCAAGCAGCAATTGTTCTGAATTGGTGGTGGTCTGTTCAAGAAGGAATTCTAGGTGGAGTTTGAAACCTGAAAGAATCTAGGATTTCTTCTATTTGCAGAGCTAGAGGCGGCTTGCAGAGGGCTCAGTTTGTAGCCCTTTTCCCTGGCTCTCTAATCATCAAATTGAGCAAACAAATTTTGAAGCAAAAATCTTGTCTTTGTCTCTGCACCAGAACCAGATCATACCCATTTAGTGATAGCTTGTAGATGTTATTAACAAGCTCAATGTAAAGGGACACTGGTGCCATTGTCTGTGGGTCATGGAAATACCCCATTTTGAAGTTTCACAGAGGAGGTAAAAGGTAGAATATAGGGGGTAAAATATTTCCTGCAAATAATGATGACATATCACTAAATCCCAATACACATCTTGGAAATGATTATAATGTCATGTCCTGTGATTTAAAATGAGAATATGTGTCAGATTGTAAGTGGACCCCACCAAGTCACGTAATCATCTCACTTTTTCCCTAAAAAACAGATCATAACATAGGAAGGAATCTATGTTGTGATTTTCCTTAAGATGGAGACACTGAGGGCACAAAATTTCAGTCTCAAATTCAGAAAGAAGATAATAAGATATTTGGGAGCATTTTCTCTCACAAGAGAACTGTGATTTACTTTTCATTTAAATGCCCATTTTAAGGAAATTCAAAGCTGTTCATCAGAAATCAATATTTTTAAAAATTTCACTTGGCAGTTAGAATAATTTGAATCATCTTTCCTTCTCAAAGACATCCTTTAGGGTAGGTATGTGGGTCCATTTGTTGTCAAGTTAAGCTTTAGGGCATTACTTCCTCACCTAAGTACCATTAACAGTGGTACTTAGTTAATTAACTTTATTATTAACATGTATTATTAATTAATTATTAAGTAACGTGTATTGTTATTATTGGTCACATTATTAATATACATTATCATTAATTAATAATGTGTTGTCTAATAATTTTAAAACTTCACAAATGACTCAGAAAACAAGCAGATCAATACGGGGAGTTTTCTAGAATTGCACCCACTAGTATGGAAATGATTGATGATTTCAGAAATGCATTGTCCAACTGATGATCTGATTAGTCCATTTTTATGTTACAATAATTCTAAACCTTCTGAGGTAGAAATAACTATCATCAATTAAGTTATTCTGGCATGTTTCTCCAAACCTTATCCATTCTTTTTCAATATAAATGATAAATACTCTTTAAAAATTATTTTTATGAAATACTTCAGACAAAAAATATAGAAGGAAATACAATGAATATTTCAGTACATACTGCCAGGTTTCAGAAATAAAACCCAACTACAATTGAAGAACCTCTGTGTACCATTCCTTATTCCATTCTCTTCCTTCTCCACTCCATCAAACCCTCATCCTGTGCATGTTTTTATACCCTTACTATATGTGACTGTATTCCTAAAATAAATACTGCTGCTTTATGTGTTCTAAAACTTTATACAAATGACGTCAAACTCTAAGTATGTGTCACCAATTTGCTCTTATTAGTTTAATGTTATGTGTTTGATATTTATCCATATAGATGTCGTTTTTGTTTATTCGTTTAAGCTGCTGGATAGTATGAATTTACCTCAATTTATTTATTCCTTCTCCTCTTTATGAATATTAAGATTTTTAAAAAATTTTCACTCCTACAAACAATATTGCAATGAATATTTTTACATATGTGAATTGTGCAGGAGTTTCTCAAGGGTGTACACCCAGGAGTAGAATTTCTAGAACATTGTGTAGGTATCTTCAGCTTTATTAGTATTACCAAATTGCTATCTAAAGTGTAAATTGCCCCAATTTACACTCCCACCAGCAGTACATGTCCCCGTTGCCCTACCTTCTCTCATCAGTTGGCATGTCTGACATTTTCATATTTGCCATTCTGATGCAACATTTTACTGTGTTTTAATTTTCATCTCTCTCTCCAACTCTTATCTTTATGAGAATATAGGACCAAGCATAAGATCTTCTGAAAGTTTTGTCTCCACTATCCCACTCTACACTCCTCATTCTACTGGGAAACTGAGAACTTGTATATCAGGGGACACTTCTGATGTTTCCTTCCATGTGGAGGTGTGACAGTTATGACCTCTCCTCTTCAGTGTTTAGTCAGAAACTGTGAAGGGTCTGAGATTTTACCCTACTTGGAAGCTAACAAGTTAGCCTGCTGTAGTTTTATATACATAAACTGACAGAAGACACAAGACCCCTGGGTCAGAGAACCAGACCATTTATTACTCACAGCACGACTCCTGTCTGAGAGAATTACTCGGTAAGTCACACACACAAGACTGTGCACTAAGCTGCCCACCATCGCCTCTTGTTCCTTCATACTTTGAATAAATTTCAACCTCATGACCAGTATTACAATCCTTATTTGCTTCCCCAGACAATTAGGAGAAATTCACTAACATGAAACTGGTCCCTTTTTATTTCTACAAGAGCCATGCATATCAATAGAGAAAATTTTTGGTATAACATTTTTTGTCTCTTGTTATTAGTTTAGCCAATTACAAGCTCAGCATCATGACAGAGAGGACTCTGGTTAAAAACAATTTGATCAACTTTTGAATACCAATTCTTCCATTTTATCCCTGAGTGGCTTTGGGAAAGTTTTTTAATTACTCTGAGATTCAATGACCCCATCTTTAAAATAGCAATAATAGTGCTTATGTCAAAGAGTTGACAGACTTGGACAAGCTAGTGCAGGTAAAACACCTTATACATAATAAATACCTCAATGCTAACAGGTATTACCATTCTAAAATGCGATGTCCTTTGGTGGAAGGATATTTACTTCCTTGAACTTAGCAACAATTCTTGCCCAGATATTATTACATAATTATTGCTCCCAGAACATTTCAGATTTGGCAGATAATAACCACTGCCATTACTGAGTACCTACATGCTAAGTGTTTTTTTCAAGGGAGAAATTATGCTACTCATTTTACAGATAAGAATATAAAGCAAGAGAGGTTAGGAAACATAGTCATACAGCCAGTTAATGTCAGATCCAAGTTTTGAACCCATCTCTATTGACCTCTTAACCCTGGACTCTTATTTACTTATCAACGCAAAGTAGGGTGTATACATTTTAACAAAGGATCTAGCTACTAGAGAACTCAACTCATTTTGCTGAGCCATGAATTCGAATATGACAGCAAAGACATATCACAGGGTTTAGGGTAGAGATGGTGCCAAATTCTCTTGTGATCTTCATTACCAGGGAAGTCTGTCTCTACCAAACACACACAAAGTGTTCCAGCTACTTACGTGCATTTGGTAGTTAGCAAAAGCCTCTTGAGAAAATAAAATATCCAAAACTCAGTAACATTTTTAAGATATTTCCTTTTCTCCTACTTAGCTGAAAGTGTTTCGAAAACCCAGCAACAATTTTAAGGAAGCTTCTCTGACAAAGAAAAAATCCCAGGCCAGAGACATTTGAACACGGGCACTTTACAACCAAATTACTTTGTACTTTTCACTTTTACAATCCTTCTGCTGAGCAGTAAAATGAGTGAGAATGACACAGGAGTGTCAGAATCCTTAGTGTTTTCAGATTAGGTCAGAAGGCTTTATCTGATCTGAGCGATGCTTTAACTATGTTAACACAGAAATACAGCCTCAATGTCAGTGGCTTAGACTTAAAGAACCATGCTTAGGATTGAATGGCATGTTTAACTTCTGTCTTTTTCATAATCTAAAGACTTATCTGAAGTTATACAATAAGAAAAATCAATGTTTAAACTCTAAAGGACTATTAAGTTCAGAAATCTACCCCCCTAAGTCCTTCGTCTTTCAGCGGGTCACTATTTTACTATGTGATTAAAGCACTGTAATGCCACCAGCCATGATGTGAGACTTTCTGTGGCATTCGTCAACCCACCTTAGCTTTCTGTCCTTTGCTTCCAGGTTGAGCAGAATCTGGCAGTATCATCCCACCTCTGCCTGTCTGTCTATTCCTCCAACTGATGTTTAAAGTTAACTTCAAAATAAAGAATTACAAGAACCGACGTGTGTCATCACCCATGCTAGACTTTTTCTCCTTTCAAAAATTATTTTTCTCCTTACTGCTCAGATCACTTTGCAGAAAACACCCAAAATAAATGCTTAGAAATAGAAGCTCCCTGGGAGTGGCACACTCGATCTAAAACCAACCTGGATCACCTATGAATACATTAGGAGGCAACCCATTTCACCAGCTACTTAAGGAATGTGTGAAGACTAAAGCAATTATTCTATTTCACTTGAGGCCGACTTAGATTTAACTTTTAATTACTTCCTAGGAATGACTGCCTCTACCCAATTCACTTAAGCAGATGTAACTACAACCGCAGAAACACTGTTGACTGGTGCCCTCCAGAGACCTGTTCATTACCTGTCATTAAATGTTTTAAAGGTTTGCATAATTGATCCAGCCAATAAGTCATCATTGATTTATGGGTTCTGTGCTGAAGAGTTGCTCTTTAAAAATTCATAACACTGGTATGTGTCTTTACAATCCATTAGCTGTTTACGTACCCACAGTCTTAGCATTGATTGACCTTGGACTGAGATTCTCATGGACTTCTTTTTTTTGCAAGTCCTCAGTATAGAAAAGCAATACTTCAGCCTTCTCCCTTGACAGACAGACTTTGATTTTTTTCCCCTCCATCAAAACGGAAACTTTACTTGAAATGATGAATAAATAAAGCATATTCCATAAACAGCTCTTCACTATTATTTAAGCTTGTGGGCTGCATTGTGTGAATCTCCTTTCCCCACCATCAGATTCAAGTGTGTAAATGTTCTAAAAGGCTTTGAAAGTTTTATGATGATTTCAGGGGATGGAGGAGTAATAGCTGAAGAGTGAAGCTATTAGTTTTAATATTTATATTGAGTGCTCTGAAACATTAATGTGACAAGATGTAAGATCAGTGCAGTGGGATATATTTACTTCACAACCACTGCCACGTGACAAAAAAAAAAAGTGTTTGTGTGTATGTATGTTTGTGTGTGTGTGTGTGTGTGTATTTTCTAAAACTTTGAGGCCAAGGTTCAAATGTTGTTTGCAGATTGTTATTTTCTTTTCATGAGATTTAAAGTTCCAATTGACAAATGCATTAGCTTTTCTTGAACTTGAGCTATTTTTAGGAAGCAAGAATGGACTGCCAGACAAAGGTTGACACAGGGCTTGTTAATTTGTATGGCTCTGCATTCAAATAGCCCTCCAAGCCTGCCATGGTGAATACCATCCACCAGATTAGCAACACTGTGTCCTGCCTTCACTCCCACTGTGTCTTGGGGAAACCTAAAGAATAATGACTATAAATCTGGATGGAGAAACCTTCATAATGAGAGCTGCTCATAGTGACTTCAGACAGAGAAGGGATATTTGAGGCCAGGAAGTTCAAGCTCTGGACTCTGACAGTTTGAGGTTTCAGTCTCAGATCAGCCCTGGCAGGCTGTGTGAACTTGTGTGTGTCCCTTTACATTTTCAAGCTCTGGTTACTGATTTTTAAAATAAGATTAAAAATTGTACCCATTCACATACTTCTTGTGATGATTAAATGAGATAATCCCTATGAAGACCTAGCGTGATAAATATTCCTTATTGTAGTGACCACAATCAAATGAGCAAAATGCCTTTAGAGTGCCTACAGTGTGTGAGGCACTGAACCTGAACCAATTCTCAGATTTCTTAAGTATAATATATTGTTCTCATTCTCAAGGTAATATATGGTTCTCATTCTCAAGGTATTAACAATTTATTGGGAAAACAAGAACATTTGCCCACTTAAATCTCAAAACAAGGGTAGAGGTGTTGTTCTGGAACTAGAGCAGACCTAAAAGACCTGTGTGCAAGTCCCAGCTCTGCCTTTTGCTGTCTGGACAACGCCAGGCTTGTTACTTCATCTCTCTGAGACTGGATTTCCTCATACGCAAAATAGGGATATTGATACCTCACCTCACAGAGTTGCCATGAAGATTAAAGATGATATTAATAACATTAGTTGGAAATGGTAAAATACTAAAAATGTGGTATGTTCAGACAACCCCACGTCTTGGGAGTTTAAACAAACCTGAATGGCCACATGACTTACTAGCTATTTTTGGATATCCACAGCAATGAAGATATTCATTATGAAATAAATGAGACAGAGAGCCAGTAATGGTAAAGATCACTGAAAGTAGACATTGCTTTATGCTGAGTGATCATGGCAGGGAGGATGGGACATTTAAGGACAATTTCAACATCAATAGGCAAAGAAGAGTGAATATGAGAATACTCAATGTGGGATGAAAAATATGAAGAAAGCAAAGGAAGGAGAGCCAAGATGCATGGGGATGGTAGAGGTGTGGTGTGGGCATGGCCCGAGCGCTGAATTGTGGGAGATGAAGTTAGTAAGGTGAGCTGGGGAAGTGGGAGGGCTTTGAGCACCAAGCTAAAGAGTTCTTATTCGATCCTGTGGCCCAGTTTCTTTTTTTTTTTTTTTTTCCTTTTTTTCTTAAGCAGGATAACATTTTAACAAAACTTAACTTCTATTTTTTTAATCTAAGTGAAATACGTCCATATTTAAGGCAGCAGTTCTAACCTTTGGTGTATGTCAGAACCACTTGGGGAGCTTTTAAAATCCAATACCCAGGCCTCACCCTAGACTAAGTAAATCAGAATCTCTGGGGGTAGGACCCAGACATCAGCATTTTTAAAGCTCCCAGGTGATTCCGGTGCAGCCAAGATTGAGAACCACTGGTTTAAAGTGTCCATCTGTACAACAAACAAAAACGGCTATTCCTCTGCTCCCCCCCTCCCCGAGCCTCGTATTCTAAAGGCCATAACTTTTATATTCTGTTTTCCACGTGCTGGTCTCTCCCTTTTATGTTGGAGGCTTTTCTCAGATGTGTGGAAATCCTTGACCCTCTGTTCATGCTACAGAATGAGGCACGGAAAAGATTATGGAAAGTTGCTTTGCATGGACTTTGCATGGATTATGGAAAATTCCTTTGAGTTCTTAGTTGAGGGATCCTCAAATGTCAACATCCAGAGGCCTTTTCTCTGGGGTTCTTCACTTTCTTAAGAGAAGACTCTTCCAGACTCCTGCCTGGGCACTATATATGACCAGCTTCATCAACTCTGTGACCCAGGCAGGGACGGATGCCAAGGTCCCCACCAGTCAACATGCAAACTATCACTAATTCCCCTGTATTTTGCTTCTGCACCTCATCATTTGCCCTCCAATGTGGTCATGTTCCCCAAACCAGAGTCTCCCCGGTTCAGTTTCCAGAGATGAAATCTTTGCTCTCTGTGGTGACTGTGGGGGAAGGGCAGTGAACTCTGGGAGGTAGGGGGAGGTTGGAGGCAAAGAGTAGACTCCTGGCTGTTCTGTACTGGGCAGTGGGCCTGGAAGTCCAAATGCTCCACGTCCTAAATTTCCACTAATTCTCCTGATTTCTGCTCCATCTCCTGAGTTCCATTGCACATTATGTGGTACCTGGTCTCCAGCCCTGATTTTTTTTTTTCTGGGGTTGTGTTGGGTGAATCCGCTCATTTCTTATTGGTGTTATGCTCTGCAAGTACTTGTATTTTAATTTCCTCTGCTCTGCTGAATCATTCTCTACCCTCCATCTACTTCCCACCTTCTAAAAATGTCTTAGTCTCTCTTGTCTGCTGTTGTCTCCTTTCCTGCTTCTTTGTCCCTCTTGGTTTATAAAATTTTGGTTTTGTTGTTTTAGTATTATTTTAATGGAAAAGTCAAGTGGGAGAGGAAAGAAATACGTGTGGTCAATCTGCCATGTCTAAACAGACATCCCAGAGGAATGAGGGGCGGGTATTGTTGCTTTTACAAATATTATACAGAACTATGAAAAAAACAGTTAAAGTGGAATCACTCCAAATACATGAGGGGTAGAGGAGTCAGAGGTCCTTTTCTCATCTTCACTCTTTCCCTCTAAACTCAGAGAGACTCTGAGAACACAGATGGAAGAAAGTGCCAGTGTAAACAGGAAGTGGTCAGTGATGAAGATTATGGTCTTCAATTCCTGCTCTTCTAGGTCCTTCTGCCAAAATGTGAAGTGACAAGGAGCCATGATGGAGTTTTCTTTCATGATTTGGCGTGTTTCTTGTGCAGATTCTTTTACTCAACAAAGCTTCCTTAAGAACTTTCTTCCTAAAGATACTTAAGATTGTGTGGGGGAGACAAAGATTAGCAAAATAGTCTCTACATGCAAAGAACTGATAAGCTAGTGGGAAAGCTGGTAGGAGGGTAGCTGTCACATAGCATGCCCTCTCAAAAGCTCTGTCCCATCTTACAAGTCCTCCAGACCTGAGAGAGCCTCTTGCCATTCCCCAACCTCATTTCTTCAGTACCAAAACTCACTAATCTCATGGAGGTTCTGCATGGGGATGTTCAAAGAGGGCACAACTAAGTGGTGAACAGCTTGGTGTTGCCGCTACAATCTAACCATGTTCCCATTCCAGTTTCCCTCCTCAACTCTCCTGCCTCAGCAGAGGTCTTGAAGAATGAACTCTCTAGGCCAATGGTAATTCATATCCTCATATCTAACAAGTATTGCCCAGGCCCCAAATTCAAAGCTGGAAAAAAAAATCAGCAGATGGAAGTCTTGATGTGCACACTCTCATTTATAACTTCTTTTCTCTCCTGTCTCTTCCCCTACACTCCTGCTTGTCCTTTCTTCATTTAAAGGATTGACTTTGAGCACTTTCCCAAATGCTCACATGGAGGCAAATAAATATGCTTTGTTTGTCCCTAGCTATGAGTCCTTTAATGTAAAGGTTACATGGCAAATATTTTCTATCCCAAATGTCAAAACAACCATGGACTTCCCTGAGGGGACTGTTTATCAAAAACTCCGTGAAATCAGGTTGGCAGGCCAGGAAAGACATAATGTTGCCACCATACATATCCCTTGAAAAACCGCAGGAAATGGCATAGTCACAGGCCTTACAGCAACACTTAAGAATACCCCAAGATGGAGTTCCTGGGGGCTCATAAGACATCATGGGCGAGAGGTACAACCACCTACCCACTCCCAGTCAAGACTGGGGTCCCTTGCACCGTCTGCTCATTTGTCCTAACAAAGAAAATCTCCTGATGTACACACCTCACTCAGAAGGAATAATTAGGCTTAAAAAATCTTCTGTGGGAAAACCTCACACACCTTTGGAGGCTTATTCTCTGGGGATACCAAGCTCCCTCATGGAAATACAATAGTAAGAGCAGCTTTCCTGCAAATGCTTTTCCCTCTGTGGAGTTCCAAAGTGCTGTACCCACCATGGGACAAATCTGGCACAATATTTCAGAATGGTGGGCAGATTCTAGCAGCTTTTTCATAAATCCATCCTCTCCCTTTTGGGAAAGAAGGAAGACAGAAAGGAGAAGTGAACATGGGAAAAAGTTATTAACTTGTCCACAGCTTTCCCCTTCCTCTGCCTGACTGAGAGGTTTTGGGTCTTGCTTGCTTACTGATCTCCATTCCCCAGCGTTCTGAAAAAGGAAGGGTAAAATTCATAGGGGAAGATTCTACAGAGAAAAGCAATAAGAATAAAAGAAAAACGGCATGCCCCAAGAGGCTATATTAAACAAGGGAAATGTGGCATATTGGGAGTTATTGTACAGGACAAGGAGCCTGGAGAAGAAATGATATAAAGACAAATGTAGAGACAATGCTTTTCTAGACTAAGTGAGTGCAAAATTCCTGCAAGTTTCCTTGGGCAAAACAATGAAAACAATGGATGATGTTACCATACTTTGCTTTGGTCTATGTACTTGAACTTCCTTGAATGAATGAGATACACAAGAGAAGATTTGAATTTTCATTGGCACTGTAATTCTTTAACTATGACACATTGCAGAAATTTTCTGAGCCCTCCCAGAGAGTAGCTCGACACATATTTGAGCTATCTACCCTCCTCTTCAGCAACCTCCAATGATATTTTGTCCCATTCAACTACCTCCTGTGAATGACCCTTCCAGGCTATATTTCCCTTCTCTTCCTCAGGAAATGCACCCTTGACCTTGAATAATTTCCATCCAGAGAACTCATCAACCGGAGGTGTGGCCAGTGAATGGAGAATAATGTTTGAACCAATGAAAAGACAAGGACTCTTTGATTGATATCTTTTGCCTGCCTTCCAGATTTACCTTTCTCCACCCTGGTCTAGGATTTGGGGGCTGATTTGTAAGTCCTGATTAATGGTACCCCTAGCCTTCTGACTTCCAGTTGAGTTTGACCAGTGGGGAGCACCAGAAGGAGATATAGGGTTAGGAGTGAGGCTGGTTATTTATTCCCCCAACTTGCTTCCTGTTATTCAAGAGTGGCCCTCAACCAAGGGCACTGCCTCACTCAGGAGGCACTCTCCACACAGCTCTCCTTCCTGGGTTCTGGTAACCACTCCTCCCCTTGGGGCATTCAGGCCTGGGGTTCACTAGCTCTAGAGTTTGGCACTATCCCTAGTGAGTTTTCCCAGCTCCTCACTCATATCCTTGTAAACAGTCTCTTTATTAGAGTCTCTTCAAATTACCCAATTAGAGTCTGCCATCTGTTTCCTTCTGGGGCCCTGAGTGACACAGTTGGGAGACTGAAATTTAGCCCACCCAGGAGGTGAAAATAAAATAATATGCTATTTATTAAGTAATCATAAAAACAAACACAGGCTGAGAAAAAAATCTTGTTAACTTAAGATATATAAAAAAGCATTAAATTGTAACAAATAAGCAATACCAACAATGTGAGCTTCCTATACTTAGGAAGCCTATGATCCCAATCCCTGTAACAGAAGATAAGCTGTTAAAAATCTTGAATAATCATCTTTCTTTTTAAACTTCTAAAAAAAAAAAAACCCAAACACTGCTTTCAACAAATAAGCCGAGAAGAGTAATTTTAACCCTAACAGACTGAGATGAAAAGGATCTGGTTTGGATAAATAAAGATTATAAAGATACTAAAAATGAAATAGAAGAATTAAGATCTGCATTAGAAGCAGTAAAGAGCAGAATTGTCTGTGAATAAAATGATGTCAGTGTTGCAAAGAGTTCATTTCAGGGGCTTTGTCATAACACAGAGGAATGTGTGCAGAGAACCAGCTGCAAATCAACTGAGCTCTAAGTGAAGTTACTAAACAGGCTACATACAAGGTAAATATTCAATAAGCGAAGATTTCTAATATACCAGAACAATGACTTTAAAAATATAATAGGAAAAGATTCCATTCATGTTAAAACACATAATATTTAATTATATTTATTACTTATTATATTTGTATTAACAACAAATTGATTTATGGGGTTGTATGAAGAAAACTACAGTGCTTTAGCTATAACAAATAAATGGAAAGTCGTGTTATTTTATTGGACAGAAAAATTCACTGTTGTAAAAACATCAATTATTCACAAATTAATGTGGAAGCTTAAATGCAATAATAATCCACATCCTAGTGGGACATTTGTTTGGTGTGGAGTAGAGAGAGCAAGGACTTGACAACTGATTCTGAATTTATATAGGAAAAGAAAATGTGCAAAAAAATAGCAAAGGAAATTTTGAAAACCAAGTTCAAAGAAAAAAGACTTACCCCACTAAGGTATACTATAAAGCTATAATAATTAAAACATTATATTACTTTCACAATAATGGAAAAGAGCAATACGTGAAACAGAGTAGATACTCCAAAAACAACAATCTCCATAAGTATATAATGAGATGGAACCATAAAGCAATGGATAAAAGACAGATTATTCAATAATTGGTACTGAAACAAGTGGATAATTTTTTTAAATGTACTCAACTATAACTCATGTTACACCAAAATCAATTCCAAATGGATTAAAGAACTACACTTTTTAAATTATACTATAAAAAGCCAGAAAAATTAATAAATACTTATAAGATCTGGGATTGAGAAAAAATTCTACATGAAAGCAATGAGACAGATCACAAGGAAACAGTTTATTAGTTTAAAAAATTAACTTCTGTATGACAAAAGACATTAGAGTAAGGGTAAATTGCTGTAGCAAAGAGTCAACAATGTAATGACCTAAAGAACCAAAGCATTTTATGTGCTCTCACCTAAGATTCCAAGGTGTGCCATTCAGGTACACCCAGGTTCTTTCCAATTCCTTGCTCTGCCATCTTCTAAGGCACTTTTGGTGCCTGTATGGTTAAAGCTGGACCTGTGCCACATCTAGGTTTCCAGCTGGTAAGCAGAGGAAAGAATATGAAGGAAGCACTCCCACTGTCTTAAACCACTGATCAGACAATGGTAACCATCACTTCTGCTCACATCCCATTGGTGAAGAGTTAGCCACATGGCTCCATTTAATTGGAAAAAGGGTTAGAACATGTAGTCTCTATCTAAGGAGCCATATTCGCAGCTATACTAGACTATGGGAAAGAAGAGAATAAATTTAGGTAGAAAACAGCAATATCCAAAACACCACCATAAAGACAATTGAAAGGCAGAGATCAAACTGGGGAAAAACATGTGCGGCAAATATGAAAAATGTTGTCATGATTATAGTTTCAAGAAGTCCACACGGCAAATCAAAAAGAAAAACACCAATGCAACAGTAAAAAAATGGGCAAAGAATATATACAAACAATATAAACAATATATAGAAAATTAGATGGCATTGCTTGTAATAAAATAAATTTGAATTAAACAATTAAATGCCATTGTTTATCAATCTACTTGTCAAAATCATTCTTAATCGTCATTCTCAATTCTGGCAATAAAAGGCAACTCTTTTGATGGCAAACATGAAAATTTTTGGTTACCACCCATAAGGAGGTGATTAAAAAAATTTCCAATCTGTGCTTTGGCTTGTAGGGGAGCAGACAAATATCTCCATGAGAATTTGTAACCACAAGCCAGTCTTCACACAGGTTTGGGTCTGGAATTCACGTGATCGTATGGCCCCAAATACCTCAGTCATGAATTTGGTTTAAAGTGTTCCCAGGCATCTGGCAGAATCACACAAAAATCTTCTCTGGAGAGTCATACTACAAAAAAACTTCCAAGGATCATGAGTCCTTTCTCTTTCATATACATACACACATACACATTTGAGAACTTAAGCCACAATGAACAATTATTCATAGAAACAAAATCAAGCAATTAGATCTGGAAAGATGGAGGATATTCAAATGACCAGACACAGAATATGAAATAAGTACATGTTTGACATTTTTAAATAAATAAGAGAAATGAATAAAAGCATGACTAAGGAATAAGAGACTATGAAGAATGACCAGGCAAACAGAATAGAAAAAGAGAGAAATAAAACTTCTAGAAATTATTAAAAGCACAGTGAATACAATTAGAAATTTAATGAATGGGTTAAAATGCAGATTAGAAACACAGCAATTCCAATCTCAGGAATTTATCATAAGGAAACAAATTAACAGAAGCAAAAAAACCTATCACAGACATGCTTGTGGCAATTTCTGCAAAGAAAAGCATGGGAATAATCCTTGTGATCAATAATGCTTTCATTAAAGAAACACCTGTTAAGCTTTTTAAAAAAGCAGATTAGACATAGTAGAAGAATTAGTGAATTAGCCAGTCAACTTGTGTTAATATCTTCTTAATAATATCTGCATGTATATGTTTTATATTATGACTTAATATTTCATGTCTATGTAATTTGCCTTTAATTTCAATTTGCAAAACATTTTTACTAATAAATTCACATTATCCTGACGATAACTCCATGGGATTTTTAGGGTAGATATTAATTCCCCAAATAGACAGTAAATTCTTTGAAAGCAGAGAGTGAAATGTATATTTGGTCTCCCACAAATAACTACATGTAATCAACATATTTTTATCTGTTGAATAAGTATAGTTAAACCTATTCACTGCTTCTCTAATTTGTAATGCATTTGAACAAAGTATCTTCTCTCTCTTTAAAAATCTTTCTTCAAGCTTAAAAGTAGTTTTATTTTCACAAATGATTTTGAAATCCTGAAACTGAAGTTTCTAGAAAAGAAATGACATGTGTAAAGACCACTTAACTGGGTGCCTAGAGTCCCAGATCTGCCCTGACATAGTCATTTGATTAGGGGCAAAGAAAGAGATATAGTTGAATTAGGTAAATATTGATTGAGTGTCTACCAAGTGTCAGACATTGTTTGGTAATTTACATATGTTATAATCTCATTAGATTTTTGAGAAAATGCCCCAAGGTGATTGTTTTGTGAAACACAGTGGGTAGAAGATTCATTTATTAGGTGCTGTGTTTTGTGTCAGACACTGTGCTGGTTACTCCATATATATATTTTTTCAAATAGTTAACCAATTGTCCCAATTTATGTGGCATATTCTCACAGAAATTTTCCCTACAGAAGACAGAGTGCCAATGGAATAACCCCACAAGTCTGCTCTGCCTCAATGACTTACTCAAGATTCGTGGTGGGAAGAGGGGCCATAATGAAGGCCCAGCCAGCCTTCCCTACAGCCTTTTTTAGACAGGAATAGGAGGCTGGTTCACTCTACTCTCCAAAATAAAAGTGGCCAGCAGCAGCTCAGTGGGGGCTTCCAGGCAGTGTCTTGGAAGGCAGGCTGGAAATACAGACCAAGGTCCCCTATTGTAAGAGCGTGTAATGGATCTGCAACCTTTTGCTCACCTTTTGTTTTAATCTCATTTTTGGAAATTATCTCATGTATTTATTGTCTACCAGAGCCTGCTGGAAAGATTCAAATAAGTCACTCAAGAAAACAAAACCTAACGTAGACTGGGGTAGCCAAGAACAATTTGAAACCTAAGCCAGGATCATGGCAGGAGTCCAGCCACTGAAGATGGCTTGACCCAGGAAATAGAAGGAACTGAACAATGAAGTCCAAGTGGAGACAGACTTCTATTTCCTAGAAGTCTGGATAGTGGCTTAAAAAGAGTAATAACAACAGCAAATACCTCTGAGGTGCTTCCTTTGTACCAGTCACTGTTCTAAGTGACATATATATATATATATATATATACACATATATATGTATATATATGTGGACATATATATATTCATTTAGTCTTTTCTGGTGAGTACCATTGTTAGTTCCATTTTCTAGATGAGGACACATCTGCTAAGATCACAGATACTCTGTGGCAGAGCCAGGTTCAAATGCAGGCAGTACGGCTCAGATCCAAGCCATTTACCACTCGCTCCACCATCTCTCACACTCTAATGAGACACTCATATTATGGCAATGTACAAAGGACCTTGGTGACTAAAACATAATACGTGACACATGTATTCCATGTTAGTTGCCTGGAGTGCTCATAGAGCGAGAATTCCCAGGAGACCTCAGTCTGCAAGCCTTATCCACCTCACTCACATGACAAACTTGGAGAAGTGTGCCTCTCGGTGATTGGAGCTCGGTTTCTGCATAGGCCGGATCCACCCTGCACTTGTTCATTCAGATATCTTCACAGAGTAGTCAGTGCTGCTGGGCAAACCTCTCCCATGATGACACTGCCATCTGTGCCTGTGCTTGCCTTCCCCTGAACCTTGGACCGAGCATCAAAAGGTGCTTCTCTGGCTTTTCTTTAACCCACGGTTCCATGACAAGGAACCCTTTCCAGTTCTGCAGGAGTGGTGGAACATAATTTCCTTTGTTGTCCTAGAGGTCTACTCTTTCCTGTAAAATCCTCCTTCTCCTTCCCGTTGCCCCTTGGTCCTTTAAATCCCTCTCGGGTACACTCCTCTATTTCCCTCATGTTATGTGCATGGTTTCCAGCAAGAAGCAGCACTAGAGCCCTTACAATGTAAGGAATGTGTGAGCTTGCCTCTGATGACATGAAAGGAAGGAGTAGCTGGGGAGAACTGGCCAATGAGTATATGGAGGTGCGTGTGAAAATAATCAAGCAGAGGTGATTTGGAGAAGAATGTATTCAGTATATACATGGTGGGTGATAGAGGTAACTAAGAGAGTACAGCAGCTGAGTTCCCAGATTCTATTGGAAAAATGATTCGGATCAGGGAAGGAGCCTGGAGGCCGAGTAGCCTGATAATCTCTTTCCTTTCCCACCTCTTCTTTCTCAGCCCCAGTTTCTTCCATCTCTTCTACCTCTAAAACTCTTCTATCTTGGTGATCAGAGTAGGAATTTAGGACCAGATACTCAATACCAAGTAGACTGATTCCTTCCTTAATGTTCTTTTAGCGCTCAGAATCTCAATCTTACTATGAAATTTGAGTGTTAAAATACAGTCGCTTAGGAGAAATCTATTTGGAAACAGAAATACAGACGGTCCACTAAGCTGAAATTGGACACCCTGCTGTTCGCTCTCTCAAATCTGCTCGTTTAAATTATGATGTACTTCATTTTCAAGACTCTTCTCAGCGTGTAGTCAATGAGAAGCATGCCTCACCATGCAAAGTCTTCTGATGGTGGAGTTGAAGACATTGAGTGTCACGTCAGAGAAATTAAGTTTCGTTCCCACACTGCCTTTCTGCATTCCCATGGAGAACCATGCTGTGACTCCCCATAATGTCTGCTATGTTTACCCACTTCTTCCGTTCTTGGTCACAATTGATTTCAAACTAAGTGCTGGTGTCTGTCTGGTTACATTGGTCTCAGAGTACTGTCAAGTTTGTTTGCAGAGAAAACTTTTCAGAGTATGTAACAGGCCCCAATAACAACAATAAAAAAATGTTGATAACTAGAATGACAAGCAAAGGGCATTACTATTGCATTGGCATCCTTCTTTAGAGATCAGGGGAAATATGACAAGCGTGACTCCTATTATTGTTATAGCATATTGCATTCAGCTGTGATGGAGCAGAACTGTGAAAGTGTATCCTGAGGCATTTTCACTTCATGCATTTGGCATTGTTATTAGTTACTGCATTTAAGATACATTGGTCTGTTTACTCCTCATGTTTCCTCACAGAGAAAATGTTAACCGTGGAAAAAGAATATTTGATGTTACAAATTATCTGGCTTGCTAGCCTCATTTCCCTTTTAGTATGCAATTATTTGTTTAGCTTCCCTTAGCAAATGAAATTTCAAGGGCATTTCAAGGAATATAAATAATATAAAAAGGAAGTAGAGCCCCAAAGAATTTTACTTTCCTCTTCTTCCTTTCTTTTTTTTGTATTCAGGAACAGCATTGAATCATGCATATGTATGCATCAACAAAATCAGGTTAGCTAAGAAATTGGAAATTGCACCCCACTAGAACATTTGTGTTGCTCTAGAGATCTTTGTTATGGATTGGAAGGACTAATAAAAAATCACCAGCGTGACTGGAACAGATGTTTTTTATGGACTTGGGTTGTTAATAATCTTTTTAGCTTCTCCTAAGGACTTAAGCAGCTTCCTCACTTGTCCTCCATACATAATATTATATTAACATTGTCCAAAATGTACACTAACAAGCTATATTAAAAATGCCATAAATTGGAATGGGGATACTGGAGATTTTGACAAAACAGAATAAATTTTAGAAGCAACAAAGAGAGATAGATGCTAGATAACTAGATCAATGAATAAACAGACGATATGGGGATATAAATAAAGACAGATTTATAGACAGATCAATAATAGCATGAAAAACAAAATAATAGCATGAAATAGACATAACAAAAAATAATTAGCTAATCATCATTTTCTTCTTAAGGGAAGAGATAATCCCTTTCTCTAGCAGAAATTACCAGGATGACAAGAAGCACAGAATAGAAAATAAACTCAAAATGCTGCTCCTACATTTACCTTGATGATGTGCCTGGAAGTGCTTTCCCTGAGAACTCATATACAACGTTCTTTCTTTCTAAGCCCTTACAAGTTGCTCCCAGTGGAGGCCAAAATTGATCAATTTTGCAGAGACCAAAATAGGTAAGAAACAGCAGGTAACAAGCTTCCTGGTGTCACTGGGATGGCTGTTTGTTGCCATTTTATTAAACTGCATGAGTAGGTGCAAATGGGGCACCTGCCCCCAGCCTTGCCCTCTCTCTGCCCATCTCAGTTGGAGCACACCCCTGCTGGGCATACCCAGTCTCATTCAGCTTAAGGTCATCTTGCCATCTGCTTCCTCAATTCCTGGTGTTGCCCACAATTTATTTTCCCCTCATTAATGAATGATGATACAGGATGAGAGGCAGAATCAAGACTAGTAGGATAGGACAATGCTGTGCACTTTCTCCTTCTCCATTAATCACAAAGAGACGGTTTCAATGCCAGCACCCCACTTGTGAACTATGTAAACTTGAGCTAGCTTGTTGATCTCTGAGCCTCAGTTTAACGCCTCTGTAAAATCAGGATATATACTATCTATCTCTCAAGATTGTTGTGAAGTAGGAATGAGTAATTCACATGAAAGTACCTAAAATAGTAGGTGGCACATCATGAGTAGTCAATAAATGATCATTACTACATCTTATTTATTTATTAATTCTACAAACATATTTTGAGCTTTTCCCATGTATGTGTTGTCATGTGAAGTTATGAGGATACAGAAAAACAAGAAAAATACTGACCTTTCAAAAAGCCCTATTCTAGCAGAAGAAACAGACATGTAGATAAATACCTACTCTCCATAATATATAATTAAAAGTATCAAGAAAGGCATAAGTCTAACTAGAGTTTGAAAATAAAAGAAGAGAGAGAAAGGGGCAGAGAAATTACTTTAAAAAGATGATGTCTGCATTTTTTGCAAGTGTGATGAAAATCACCAACCCACAGGGGCAAGAAGATCCTCAAACAAGCCCAAGCAGGAAAACACAAAGAAAATGATGCCAAGACATAGAGTCAAAGTGCAGGAAAAACAAAGATAAAAAGAAAATCTTTTAAAAATCTAGAGAAAAAAATACTTTACAGGAGAATAACTATAAGAATGATTTCTGACTTCTGATCAGATATAATCCAAGCCAGAAGACAATGAAATACATCATTAAATTGCTGAGAGAAAATAAAAGCTATCAACTTAGAATTCTACACCCAGTAAAAATATATTTCAAAACTAAAGACAAAATAAAGGTATGTTCAGATAAACAGAATTCATAGCCAGCAGATCCACACTACAAGAAATATTAAAGAAAGTTCTTCAGGCTGAAGGGAAATAACATTAGACAGGAAGAGAGATCTACAGGAGGAAATGAAGAATGTAGGAAATGATAAAATTGTAGGGAAATATAATAGACTATTTTCTTTCTGTAATTTCTTTAAAAGATAAAAATAATATGATATTGTGGGGTTAGTAACATATTAGTAATACATGTCGTATATTCAGCAACATTTGCACAAAGGAAGGGAGGGAAGTAAATGGACATATAAAGTTATAAGATTCTTACATTAAACCTGAAGTGGTATAATATCAATTTAAGATAGACCGTGAGAGGTTAAGGACACATACTATAATGCCTAGAGCAACTACCAAAAAATAAATATGTAAAACAAA
This sequence comes from Equus caballus, assembly GCF_041296265.1. Lineage (NCBI taxonomy): Eukaryota > Metazoa > Chordata > Mammalia > Perissodactyla > Equidae > Equus > Equus caballus. Next base: position 79,581,410 of record NC_091688.1, read on the forward strand.
CTAGGATAGCTACAAGTTAATAGAGGAGTAAACATGGAATAGTAAAAATATTGATTAATCCAAAAGAAACCAGAAACACAAGAACAAAGAACAGAGGGAACAAACAGAAAATAAATAGCAAAATGGTAGATTTAAACTCAGCAATATGAATAGTTGCATTAAATGTAAATGGATACACACAACCAGTAAAAACCAGAGACTCTCAAACTGGATAAAAGGAAAAAAGATACAACTACAAGAGGCACAGTTGAAATATAAAGACACAAATGGTTGAAGGTAAAAGATGGAAGAAGATATGCCATGCTAATGTAAACGTGCAAAAGCTGGAGTGGGTATATTAACATCAGACAAAGTGAAATTCAAAACAGGGGATATTACTGGAAATAAAGGAAGGCATTTGACAATAGTAAATGGGTCGATTCATTAAAAGGTATAACAATATTCAATGAGTATGTAGCTAACAACAAAGCTCCAAAACAGAGAGAGAAAAACTTGATTGAACTAAAAGGCAAAATAGATAAATACATGATTACAGTAGGAGATTTCAGCACTCCTTTCTCAATAATTGATAAAACAAGTAGACAAAAAAGCAACAGGAATGTGGAAAACTCAAATAACAGTATCAATCAACTTGACTTATGTGATAGTAACAGAGCATATCACCCAACCAGAGCAGAATACATACTGTTTCCAAGTATGCATAGAACATTCACCAAAATGAGCCATATGAATCAAATCATCTCTGTACTTTTGTTTCAAAGAAACAATATTATGCTCATTGTGCTTTCTGATCATAATGAAATACAAAACAGAGAAACACCACAATTTTCTCTTTGAAAAGATTAAAACAATTGATAAGCTGCTAGAAAGACAATTTTTTTGAAAAAGGAAACAAATGAGCTATCAACCTACAAAAAGACATGGAGGAAACTTAAATGCATATTACTAAGTGAAAGAAACCAATCTGAAAAGGCTACACACTGTCTGATTCCAATTATATGACATTCTGGAAAAGGCAAAACTATAGAGATAGTAGAAAGGTCAGTGGTTGCCAGAGGTTTGGAGAGAGGGAGGGAAGGAGGGAGAGATGAATAGGTGAAACACAGAGGATTCTTGGGGCAGTGAAACTACTCCGTATGATACTGTAAGGGCGGATACATATTATACATTTGTCAAAACCCACAGAACTACAGCACTCAGAGTGAACCCTAATGTAAACTATGGACTTTAGTTAACAATAATGTATCAATATTGGCTCATCATTATAACAAATGAATGACACAAATGCAAGATGTTAATAATGGGAGAAACTGGGGAGAGGGGTATTCCGGAACTCTGTACTTGCCACTCAATTTTTAGTAAACCTAAAATTGATCAAAAAATAAAGTCTATTTTTTTTAAAAAAAGGATAGATAAAATACAACCAATATTATGAAAAAAAGAAGAGCTATCATTACAAGTTTTACATATATTTAAAAGAATAAGGGAATATTATGAAAACTTTATGCCACTAAATTTGACAGCTTACATAAAATGGACAAATTCCTTGAAAGATACAATGTACTGAAGGTGAAATAATAAGAAATAGAAAATATAAATAGCCTTATATCTAAATATGTAAAATATAAATACATTTAAATATATAAATATAAAAACCTGTGATCTATAATTTCAAACATTCCCAGATGGCTTTACTTGTGTATTCTATCAAATACTTTTAAAATAAACATTACCAATTTTACAGAAAATAGGAATGAAGGAGCACTTCTCAGCTTGTTTAATGAAGTTAGCATAACTCTGACCTTATAAGCTCACAAAGACATTGCAAGAAAAAGAAATTACAGACCAATAATTCTAACAAAATATTAGTAAATGAAATCCAGCAATATTTGAAAAGAATAATACCACATGATCAAGGTGGGGTTTGTCCCAGGAATGTAGTTGGTTTAACAATCAAGTCAATTCATCACATTAAGAGAATGAAGGAGAAAAACCAAATGATTGTCTCAATAGATACAAAAAAATTACTTTGATATAATTCAACATCAGTCAACATAATTCAACTCAGCAAAGTAGTAACAGAACGGAGATTCCTCCATCTTATAGAGGGCATGTATGAAAACCATATAGCTATTTAATGGTGAAAAACCAGATACTTTACCCTAAGATCAGCAACAAGACAAGAATGTCTGTTCTCACCACTACTATTCCACATTCTATAGGCGGTCCTAGCAAGTGCAGCAATGCAAGAAAAAGAAATAAAGCATACAGATGTAAACAAAGATATAAGACAGTATTTCTTCACAAACAATATGGTTATGTACATAGAAAATTCTAAGGAATACACATACCAAAAGAAGTTACGAGAATAAGTGAGTTTAGCGAGTTTACAATGTCAACATGTAAAAATTTATTGAATTCTTATATACCAGCAATTAAGAATTGAGTTTGAAAAAAATGCTATTAACAATAGCATCCAAAATATTAACTACAAATATGTACATAAAAATTGCCAAAATATTTGCAATTGAAAATATGTACATTGAAAACTACAAAACACTGAGAGAAATTAAAGATAAACTAAATTAATAGAAAGATATACCACGTTCAAGAATTGAAGGCTTTACTATTTTTAAGATGTTGTTATGGGTTGAATTGTGTCCCCCCACAAATTCACATATTGAAGTCCTAACCCCTGCACCTCAGATGATGCCTGTATTTGGAGACAGGGCCTTTAAAGAGGGAATTAACGTAAAATGAAGTCATATATGTGGGCCTTTAATCTAATATGACTGGTGTCCTTATAAGAAGAAGAAATTAGGACACAGACAACACACCAATCCAAAGGCGATCATGTGAGGACAGAGCAGGAAGGTGGCCATCCTCAAGCCAAGAAGAGAGGCATCAAAAGAAACCAAACTTGGGGCCGGCCCGGTGGTGCAGCAGTTAAGTTCGCACATTCAGCTTCTCGGTGGTCTGGGGTTGGCCAATTTGGATCCCAGGTGCGGACATGGCACCATTTGGCAAACGCCATGCTGTGGTAGGTGTCCCACACATACAGTAGAGGAAGATGGGCATGGACATTAGCTCAGGGCCAGTCTTCCTCAGAAAAACGAGGGGGATTGGCAGTAGTTAGCTCAGGGCTAATCTTCCTCAAAAACAAAAAAAGAACCCAAACTTGCTGACACCTTGATCTTGGACTTCAAGTCTCCAAAATCGTGAGAAAATAAATTTCTGTTGTTTAAGTCACACAGGTATTTTTTTATGGCAGCCCTAGCAAACAGCAGATTTCAATTCTCCCCAAGTTGATATATAGATACAATGCTATTGTAATCAAAATCCAAGTAGGCATTTTTATAGAAATTAAGTTGACTCTAACATTTACATGGAAATATAAGTAATGAGTAATTCATGTGAAACACCAAAATAATCTTGAAAAAGAATATAGAAGATTTACACTACCTGATTTGAAGACTTAGAATAAAGCCACTGTAATCTAGGCAATGAGGAATAGGATAGACAAATAGATGAAAGGAACAGAATAGAGAATACATAAATAGACCCACATATATACTATCAATTGGTTGTTTACAAAGGTACCAAGGAATTCAGTGGGAAAAGGAATCTTTTCAATAAATGATTCTGGAACAACTAGATAACAATATAAAAAAATGAATTTCAACTCCTACCTCACACCACGAACAAAAACTAATTTGAGATGTATCATAGACCCAATCACAAACGTAAAAACTATGAGCTTCTAGAAGAAAACAATAAAAGAATATTTTCATGATCCTGGGGTGGGCCAAAATTTCTTAGGCAAGACTTAAAGAATATTAACCAGAAAAATTTTTAAATGACAAATTGAACCTTACCAAAAATGTAAAGCTCTGTTTATTCAAACAAAAAAGAAAATAAATAGGCAAAGTAAATGTGGGGAAAATACTTATGTCACATACATCTAACAAAGGACTTATCATCAGAGTATATAAAGAACTCCCACTAATCAATAGTAAGAAGACAACTCAATGAAAGTGTAAGTGAAACATTTGAACAAACTCTTAAAAACAAGATATATGAACGGTCAATACTCAACACCATTAATTATCAGAGAAATTCAAATTAAAATCATAACTTGATATCTTTACATATCCAATAAAATGGCAAAAATTTGAAAGACAAAACTAAAAGTGAGAACTTTCATACATTGCTAGTGGGAGTGTAAAGCTAAACAAGTACTTTAGAAAATCTTTTCTGGTTTTTTATACATTTAAACATACTTACCATATGGCCCATTAATTCCACTTTTAGATATTTACCCAAGATAAATTAAAATTTCTTGTTGTTAGTGTCACCAAGTTGATTTCAACTTCTAGTGACCCTGTGTACAGTAGAACAGAATCCTGCCAGGTCTTTTTGCACCATCCTTTGATCTTCCAGAGCCAAACAACGCTCCACTGCTATTCATAAGATTTTCATGGCCCATATTTTTGGAAGTGGGTAGCCATGTCCTTTTTCCTAATCTGTTTTAATCTGGAAGCTCCACTAAAACCTGACTACCAGTGAGTGGCCCTGCTGCCATTTGAAATACCAGTGGCATAGCTTTCAGCATTAGAGCAACATACAGCTGCCACAGTATGACAACCGACAGATGGGTGGTGCGGTTCCCTGACTGGGAAACGAACCCATGCTGCAGCCCACAGTGATAAGAGCGCTGAATCTTAACCACTAGACCACCAGGGCTGGCCCCCAAATTAAAGCGCATGTCTACAAAAAGACTTACAGAAGAATGTTCATAGCATCTTTATTCACAGCAGTCCTAAACTGGAAACCACCCAATGTCTATCAAAAGATGAACAGGTAAACACATTGTGGCATGTTTATACAATTGATACTACTCTGCAATAAAAACAAACAAACTCCTAATGCACTTAAAATTTGTGCACTTCACTGTGTGTAAATTGTAGCTCAATACAATTAAATGTAGATTACATCAGAAGTTGAGAATGATTAAGAAGAAAAGTAAATCAGAGAGAGGAAATGGGGAAGCCAGGGGATAGTCAGTTTCCATTTTACATAGGATGATCCAAGAAGTCCTCTTCTGGGTGGCATTTGAGGAAGAAACTTGAAGGAAGTGAATAACTGAGGGGTGGGTGCTCCAGGCAGAGCAATCAGAAAGCCAAACAACCTAAGACGAGAGCACACTTCTCTTTCTCAAGCAGCAACAGGGTAAATGTGGCTTGAGTGATGTGTTCAAGGAGGAGTGTTAAGGGGTGAAGTGCAAGAGGATGAGGGTTCAGATCATGTAGATGCTGTAAGTCATTGTAAGGACCTGGGGTTTAGCTCTGCATGAGAGGAGAAGCCACAGGAAGGCTTTGAGTAGAGGCGTGGCAAGATCGTTTACAATGGATGTGTGATGGGAATAAACTCAGGACATGAAACAAGCTAAAGGCAAAAGCCAAGAGATGGGTTAGGAGACTATCGCAGTGGCTTGGACAAGAGTAGTGGTAATGATGAAAAGTTGCATTTAGAAAGTAGAACCAACAGGATTTGCTGGTGGATTGGATGTGAGCTATGAGACAAAGAAAGAAGTCAGAGTGTTTCTGAGTTTTAGCTGAGTTCTGTTGGACTTGAACCCAGGCAGTGTTGCTCCAGAGCTAGCAAGAATCCTTCACCACCACAGTAGCTGCCTTCTTCCCCCAGAGTTCTGCTGATAGTCAAAGCTGATGTCCATCCTATCCAGCTCAGCATGCTGCGAGGAGCTGCCCCTTCAGGAATCATCCGGTGCCACCTACTTCCTTCCCTCCAGAACCTGCCTCTCCTATCTTATTATCTCTGCCTGTCTGCCCAGTTCCTTTGGATTCCACATTCATTTGGACCCTCTGGTCCTCAGCACCACCTTTGTCCCTGGACATTGTCTTTTCAGAAATCTCTCTGCTACATGACCTGAAGTCTTAGGTGACACTAACTCACACCTTTGCAACAAACCCCAGGCCTGGCAAGAAGTCCATGTCAGCTTATAGTGATCAGGACAGAAGTTCAGAAAATCATAAGGTTTCAAGGAAAGGCCTCTAGGTAAAACCATGCTTTGCACAAGGTACCCAGACAAAGGGTCAAGTTGGGGATTTAATCCAGCCCACATTTCAGTCTCCAAGACCTGAGCCCCAGCGCTAGACTGCAGCCTAGAGGAAGCAATACTTTTTCCTAATTCATTCACTCAAAGATGTCTTTCATGTAAGACACCTTTTCCTAATTTGCCCAGAGACACCACATGTACAAAAGAAGTCTGTGTTCCTACGCCAGACAAGTGTGATTCAGCCCAACAAAGGTTGGACTTTTATTTTTCTAGAAACCACACTGAGAACCTTAATAGAGTGCATTAAACCGCTGTCTTTCTTGCTTAGAATTTTTGAAAAATTTAAGTTGAAAGAGAAAACCAAACTTCATTGATATGGGCTAGGCATATCAGAAGACAGTTTTTCTAGGTAGCATCCCCTGTCTTGTCCCACATCAGCATGTCGTCGTGTCTCCTCCACTCCAGAAGTGCCAACAGCTTTTGCTTATTTCTACTGAACACGGTTCCTTTTTCTCTGATGTTGTTTCAATTGAACCTGAGAAGCTGACATAATTGTGCAACTCATATCTAGTGAAAGTTGAACTTTGAACAGTAACTGGAGATCTGAGCAGATAAAAGCATCTGACAAGAGTTTGTACTTGACAACACCAGCATCCCTTCTCTTTTGAATAATATAACCAATTCGACGCCCTCTATTTTCCTGCTGTTGCAATGTTGAATTCAAGTATCAATATAACCTGACTGTTTATTGGGTAAAAACTCAATTAATTCATGTCCAGACTCATTAAATTGTTCTTAATTCACATTTGACCACTGTATTTGGTTTCTGACCTCTGGCCCCACTTTTGCATGGAAATCTCCCTCTCAGTAGAAACATATCTTGCTCTGGTACACAGCCAATCACACTGATTCTGGCTAGGACTCTTTGCTGTCACCACAGTTGCTGAATTTCCTTGAACACCTCTCAATGACAACCTCAGAGAGGCTTCTTTTTAAAAAATAGAGTAAAAAAATTATAAATCCTGATAAGCTCTTTTCATGTTATTATAATTAATGAAGGAAGGCTTGTGGCGGTATAAAGTGCACTGAGCTAGATGCAATGCACACACTAGGTACTTAGTGAATATTTGTTAAATGAGGGAGTAGTCCTGGCTCTCCCTATAATTGGCTTGTCATTTAGATCAGGTCACGTCATCTCATAGGGCCTCAGTCTCCTAGTTTACCATTAAGAAGCTGGAAAAGATGGGTTCTAAGATCCAGAATGGGGGCTTGTGAAATTTCCATCTCTCCTAATACAGTTTTCCTTAGACAAATGAAAGACAAGGCCTAAAGAACAAGCTCCTGGAACTCAAATGGGCTTTGGAAGTTTCTTCTGAGTCAGCCTTCCTTAAGTGGACAACTTCGGAGACCAGTCATGTGTTCCTAGGTGATTTTCTCAAACAGCTTAAGCAATTCGGAGAGTCAACAAATCCAGTCAATATTTTGCAACACATCCTGCCCCCTGTCTTACTTTTTACCTTTTCTTTCAACTCCATATAGTTTTTCAAAGAAAAACCACCTTTAGAATCCGGTTTGTTTTTTAGAAACTCAGTTACTCTATCTCCTAGTAGCTCACGGGGGGATTGTAAAAGCAATGCTTTGGAAAAATCTTTAGGCCATTCAGTCTTCTTCCACCCTTTGAGTAAAATCACCGATCTTATCATGGCTGGGATATTGATACATTCAAAGATGAAAAAATTATCTAAGTAGGCACACACAGAACAAAACCTTTTTAAGTTCTACACTTAGCAAATATTCTCTCACCCGATCTTTTAAGTTTTAATCTCTTCCATACCCATTTTCATGGAGAGTTTATTTAAAATTGAAGAGGCAATTTTAAAGATTAATCATAGACATGTCACTAACCTAGGATTCACAAGAACCAATCTCTACTTCAGCTCTAGCTAGCATTACTTAGCTATGAGATATTACTCCAAAGGATCATGGAATTTGAAATTTGGGGAGGAAATATAGAGGTCAACCCTTCAATGAGGAATTACTTTAGAAGAAAGCTTCTCTTCTATAGAAAGTCAGGGAGGGAGGGACTGCACAGAGACAGAGAAAGACAAAGAAAGAGAAAGAGAGCTCTGTAGAAATGCAGAGGGGTCCCCTCAAGTCTTTGGCTGAGGACTGATCTGCACATGCATTAGAGTAAATTTCCCAAAGCCCAGGGGAAACCTTGTGAAAAGCAAAAGATCAAACAATTCCCAAAGCCGATTTAATATTTCCACCAGTGTGGACAAAGCTCATAATACACATGGCATGAGGCAGAATCATCAGAAGTGTACGACCTTAGTAGCTACGTTACATTACTCATAAAACAAAGGCTGTCCTAGACCTGCCCTAACAAGCTCAAAGCAAGCCTCAAAAGGATCCAACTGATTCCAAGTAACTTAATTGTATGTCAGAAAAAAATCCAACATTATTTAAAAAAGTACAACCAAAGTTAACACCCAACGATATAAAATTCTCAATTCCTGACATCCAACCAAAATTCACCAGACATGCAAATAAGCAAGAAAATACTACCCTCAGTCAAGAGAAAAAAAATCAATTACTAGATTTAGACACAAAAATGATAGATGATAAAATTTTCAAATAGAGACATTGGAACAGGTATTATAAATATGCTCCATAGGTTCAAGAATATGGAAGAAAACATGGGTATGATGAGGATATATATGGAAAATAGTTTTTTAAAAGACCAAAATGAATCTTTTAGCAATAAAAACTAAAATGTCTTAAATGAAAATACATTGGACAGGATAAATAGGAGACAGATTAGACACTGAGAAAGAAAAGAAAAATCAGTGAACTTGAAGACATTGCAACAGAAACAATCCCAAATGAAGCATAGACATAAAAAACATTTTAAAAATGAACAGAACACCAATGACCTGCAGAACAATACCAAGTAGTCTAATAGACATGTCACTGGAATATCAGAAAGAGAGTGGGGGTAGACAAAAAAAATATTTGAAGATATAATGGCAAATATTTTTCCAAATTTAATAATAACTATAGACCTACAGATCCAAGCAGGTCAACCAACTTCAAGAGAAATAACCATAAAGAAAAGCACACTAACATAATTATATTGCCTAAAACCAATGATAAGAGAAAATCTTACAAACATCCAGAGGCAAAAATAGGTACATTACAAACATAGGAAGAAAGATAAGAATAATACCAGACTTTTTGTCTGAAACTATTTAAGGCAGGAGACAAGGGACTGATATCTTTAAAGAACTGAGGGGAAAAAACTGTCAACATAGAATTCTATACCCAGAGAAAATAACTTTTAAAAATAAAGGCAAAGTAAAAATCTTTTAGACAAACAAAATCTGAGAAAATTCATTGCCAGTAGACCAGCACTAAAATATTAAAGTAAAATTCTCAGGCCAAAGATAAGTGATGCTAAATAAAAATTTGGATGTACACAAAGGAAAGAAAAGAACTAGAAAGGGTAAATATGTAGGTGTCTTAGTCTTTTTGAGCAGCTAGAACAAAATAGCATAAACTGGATGGTTTATAAACAAAAAACATTTATTTTTCATAGTTCTAGACTCTGAGAATTTCAAGAACAAGGAGCCAGCAGATTTGGCATCTGGTAAGAACCTACTTCCTGGTTCACAGATGGTGCCTTTTCACCATGTCCTCACATGGCAGAAGGGACAAGGGAGCTCTCTGCGGTCTCTTTTATAAGAGCACTAATCCTATGGCTCTGCCCTTTTGATCTAATCACATTCCAAATGTCCTGCCTCCTAATACCATCACCTTGGGGGTTAAGTTTCAACATATGAATGTTGGAGGGACATGAACATTCAGACCATAGTGGTAGGTAAGTATAAAAGATATTTTTCTCACTTTTACATCTTTAAAAGATAAATAATAGTTTAAAGCAAGAATAATAACAATATATTGTGGGGTTTATAATATATGAGAAATTAAAATGTATAACAATTGCACAAAGGATAAGGAAATAAAAATGAAACTAGATTGTCATAAGTTTCTTACATTATATGTGAAATGCCATGATATCATTTAAAGTACATTATGATAAGCTTAAAATATATGTTGTAAATCCCAGAACAATCATTAAAAATAAATAAATAAAACTAAAATATATAGCTACTAAGCCAATAACAGAGATAAATTGGAATTAAAAAAAAACACAATCCAAAAGAAAGCAGGAAACGAAGGAAAAAGGAACAAAGAAAAGATAAGGCAAATAGAAAATAAATAACAAGTTAGTAGGCTTAAATCTGGCAATATCAATAACTAAATTAAGTGCAAATAGTCTAATACTCCAATTAAAGGCAGAGATTGTTAGAGTGGGTTAAAAGGTAAGACCCAAATATATGCTGTCAATAAGAAATCTTTCAATATAAAGATAAAAATAGGTTAAAAATAGAAAGATAGGATATTATATACCATGTAAACACAAAAGGGTGGGGAAGGAAGGAAGGAAGCAAGGAAGCAAGGAAGGGAGAATAACTATATTAGTATCAGACATAGTAGATAAAGAAATGAAAGGGACATTTCATAATGCTAAAAGGGTCGATCATGAAGAGAACAAAACAATCCTAAACATGTAGGCACGTAGCAACAGAGATTCAAATATGTGAAGCAAAAGTGAGAGAACTGAATGGAGAAATAGACAAATCTGTAATCATAGTTGGAGACTTCAACACTCCTCTATCAGTAATTGACAGAAGAAGTAAACAGAAAATCATGAAGGATATAGAAGATTTTTCAGAGTTAAACAAGACGCAGTCTTCATTTTTCTTGACTATATTTTGACTGATACCTCCCCTTCTCACTACATATGACATCATCTCAACTTCTTTTCCACCCAGTCATGGTTCAGCACACAGTAAATTGTAGCTAAAGAGTATAGTCCAACTTATACCATGCGGAATTAAGAGGCTTCCAAACATGTGGGTGTAGAAACACAAAGATAGCAAAGTAATTGGGGATAAGGGGCTATTTTTCTGCTCACTAGATCAGAAACTCAGACAAAAGCCTTGACATGTTTGCCTTCATTCCTCTTACTTATAGTGATTTACAGACTACATCTTTGCCCTTCATTACATGTATTCAACAGTACATTGATTGAGACAGCTATTCCCAAGCAAACATTTATCTCCACACGTTCATGCATGTGTATGGGCTGATGGTATCAGACATTTTAAGAAGCATCCTTTACTGCCTGAGACTCTTTGGCTGACAGAGATCTAACATATATTAGATAAATACATTCTAATGTATACAGTTTCCTTTTTCTAGCTACAACAGTCCAGATCCTTTTCACACATTATGATTTATACACCAACATCAAGTAGTAGCTTCTCCTCCATAGTAAGTTAATTAACACCATTCTTGATGCAAATTAGTAAACTGACCAACTGGTTCTCCAGAGAAAGAATGACTCTCTCTCTCTCTCACTCCTGCTCTTGCTTTGTCTAATTCCACCCATACTGTCAAATAAAATCCTAGTCTTAGCTAAGTGATTATCTTGCAGCTTTGAAATGCTTTGCATAAAATGTATCTATTCATTAATCATTCAGTCACGGAACCATGAAGGTAAAACTGTCAGCAAGTCTACTGCCTGATGGACTGGCTTTGATGGGCAACAGCTCTAAAGGTGTCTGGACAACTATCTCAGGCATTGCTTACCCTACAGTACATCCTTTCCCTCCTAGGGTACCCAGAACTACTTCACATGGGCAGAAATTGAAGCAAGAGAAGGGTAGTGGAGGTGGATAGTAGAAAATGTAACGTTTTTGTATTTTTTTAAGTCTCTGGTGTTATGTAAGATTCTTTGCATACATTACAATTGAGCGTCAAGGGAAAGTTTCTTGAGAAAAAAATTGTTTCCAAAGAAACTCATTCTCATACTTTCTTTGCCTTCCATATCTATAAATAAAATATTCTCTTCTCATTCCTCAGCCAGTCTCTAATATTATATTGTATTCCTCCATCCAAAATACATCTTTCCAGTAAAATACTATACAAACAAATGTGCCTCGCTAACTACTAGGAAATTCCTCACTTAAGCATGGATGGTTCTACTCTCTTAATAGTTCTTTATTATCACTAGGTTTTTGTAAAAAGTAACTAGTTTCTAAATTAGCTATCAAATTTACCCAGGGCCATGAATTTCCAAAATTAAATAATTTTTAGAGACCCAATATTGGGCTCAAAAAGCAACAAAAAAATCTTAAAGAAAAAGCTATAATTCTCACAACAACGACCACATATAAAGTAAAACACTGGACGAAGATTTGACTAGGTGTTTGGAATCAGACAGTGTTTGATCCAATGACAACTGAGAAACCAAGTGCGCCCTAACAAATAAATCAGAGCCGACTCTTACCAAAATAAAAAGCAGTAAGTTTCACCTTTCCTTTCTGATGTGTTCTAATTATTTCACGATGACAGTGATTATCCCTATTCCTTTGAATATTTCATAATTTACCAAGTGTTTTCAAGTACTTCATCTGACTCTGGCCTAAAGGTTTGAGTGTCTGCAAAATGTGGAACAGAATCCATTAGCAGAGTGGGAAAAGCTTGTGAGATTTGAACTCCTGGAAATACAACCACAGTGAATTATTACAGAGCAGCAGAACTTATTCAATGGGCCATCGGTCTTATAACTCCATGCCACATGTTCAGAGGGTACCAAGGGTAATGAGTTGTAATTTTTCAATGAGTCCAAACAAAATGTTAATATCTATTAATTATGCTAATTATTTATTTATAAAGGGATTGTATTTAAATTGCTTTATTAAAGTATTGTGCCATGTGAACTGTGGAAATGGCAAACTGTTAGGCAAAGCTAATGCACAGATAGTTATTCAAATTACATCAAAAAGCCCTCTGCTTGGGCTGGCCCCATGGCTGAGTGGTTAAGTTCGCACCCTCCACTTCAGCAGCCTGGGGTTTCACTGGTTCAGATCCTGGATGCAGACATGGCACCATTCATCAAGCCATGCTGAGGTGGCATCCCACATAGTACAACCAGAAGGACTTGCAACTAGAATATACAACTATGTACTGAGGGGGCTTTGGGGAGAAGAAGAAAAAAAAGAAGATTGGCAACAGATGTTAGCTCAGGTCCCAATCTTCAAAAAAAACCCCTGTGCTCTTGAAATCATGAGGTAAATGCCAATTTTGGCCAAACAAAAGATTAAGGTGATAATTTTGCCACAGAAGAATTTGGTGTATCCATGTCTGTGGAATTAAAAGTCCATTCGGGCATGGGGAAAGAGTAGCTTTAGTGTCCCAGAGACAGCTACAACTTATGTCCAAGAACGAGAAACAATGACTCTTAAATCACTTTTTTCTTTTTTTTTCTAATCCTATTCACAATGGCTTTTTCTTGCTCTTCCTACAGAATTCACATTTTTTCTGTAGCTTAGAGAACCAAGGAATGAGTTGGGGGGATCCAGATCTGGGGGAGTTGATGCCACTGAGGCCCATGTGACCTGTTCTGTGGCTTTTGGTAAATTAGTAGTATCACCTCACTGGAATCTGTTTTTTGATGAAAATAAGATGTGATGGCAAATAGCTAAGACTTGGAAGCAACCCAAGTGCTCACCAACAGATAAATGGATAAAGAAGATGTGCTATATATATATATATGTATATATATACAATGGAATACTACTCAGTTAGTCTTTTTTAGATAAAATCATACCATTTGCAACAACATGGATGAATCTCAAGGGTATTATGCTAAACAAAATGTCAGAAAAAGACAAATACCATATGACTTCACTCATATGTGAAAGATAGACAAACAAACACATAGATAAGGAGAACAGATTGGTGGTTACCAGAGGGGAAGGGGGGAAGGGAGGGCTAAAGGGGTAAAGGGATACATACGTATGGCAATGGATAAAAATTAGACTCTTGGAGGTGAACACAATACAGTCTATACAGAAATTGATATATAAAAATGTACACAAAATTTATATAATGTTATAAACCAATGTGATCTTAATAAAATAATTTTTAAAATAAATAAGATGTGATGGGAGAGGGTATCTCTGCCTGATCATAAATGTACGTTTTTATATTTAAATCAACATTGGTGTGTGTGTAAATGAGCAGGTGTGGGAGTAGGACTGCTAATTATTCTGGAGAATGGGAAAGTATGTCAAGAAAGAGAATGGAATAATGTAACAGAGAAGTAGGCTGCTCTTGTAAAAGAAAGAACATAAACTCTATGGTCAAAAGACCCAACTTCAAGTTCTACAGTCATGCCCCACATAATGACATTTTGGTCAACAAGGGACCACATATACCACAGTGATCCCCTAAGATTAGTACCATATAGCCCAGGTGTATAGTAGGTTATACCATCTAGGTTTGTATAAATACATGCTGTGATGGTCACACAATGACAAAATTGCCTAACAATGCGCTTCTCAGAATGAATCGCTGTCGCTGAGCAATGCATGACTGTGGTTCTCATTCTCACTGGCTGTGACAACTTCGAAGAGTAACTTGTGCTCTTGAAACTTTAGTTCACTCCTCTTCAAGCTGAAATAAGAAGGTTGTTGGGAGGAGTCACTGTAACAGTCCAGGTAAGGTTCCTGGCATCTAGGAAACATGCATTATATGGTAGCAACTAATGGCTCCCAATCCAAAGATTGAGAATACCAGAGGCAAAACGAAGCCCCAAATGCAGAGAATCACCAAACCTATTAACAGAAGATTTATTTTGTTCATAATTCATTCATTCAATCAGTCCCAAAAAATGCATTCTGCACCTTCTCTGAGCCAGGCACCCTACAGAACTATGCAGTCCCTGACTTCCGCCAGTTCATAGTCCCGTGTGGCAGAGATATCTTAGCAAATTGATTCCATGAAATATTTTACAGGTGTTTTAAAATAAGCAAATCTCTTCTATTCACATCCTTTATACCCTCTTTTTTTGAACACAGACTACCAAAGTGTGAGAACTTGAAACCCAGCCTCCAAGTACAGTTTCTTTAGCCCCAGTATCAGCTCCCTGTCATTGTGTGTGTAAGTAATTGCATGTGGCTTAGTTAGGCGCCCTGGATCCTAGGAGTTAGCAAAATTATGCATAGATCTGCCATTAACACTAATGGGGGGTTACATGCACAAATCCTCTACACACCAAGAAGAGAATAGACTCTTCTCATTCATACATAATAGATCTGTAGAAAAATTAGCATGTACGCTTTTAGGAGCTGAACTCTGAAGATGTACCTTTTATGGGAAATATGTAAATAAGGAGAGAGGATACACTGAAGGACAAGTGCTGTAATGTACTCTTTTTCTGATGCCTGAGAACCTTGTCAGTTTTGCTGCTGCAGAAAGTAGGACTAGGCTTGCCTGGTGGAGATTCCCCAACACATTCATCTTCCTGGTGTGTTACTGGATTCCCCCCAGGGCAGAGCTTACTTTGCCAGATTTGCCATTTCCACTAGGGAAAGCGGAGTGGGGTGGTGCAAGTGATCAATCAGTAAGCAAGGACTAATATGAACATTTTCCATGGAAATGTTCTTTGTTTCTTTGTTCGTCAGAAGCTCTTATTAAATGGCCTTACAATTTAAGCTGTCTTTGAAATGAGAAACTATGATATTCATTGTAGGAACGCTGACCCTTCCAGTCAGCTGGAGTCACCCCAGAAGGCTACAGAAATCTGTTGTGCTGGGTTTTATCTATGAAAGGGAGGGAACCACTACCCTGTGTCTTCCAATTTTTCTGCCTCAGCCCGTAGAGGAAGGAAAATTATCTTCCTCCAGCCTCTCCATCAAACTCTTCTTAACTACTCCCCACCAGCATAGTTGCTAATCTGACTCTCATTGGGCCACATTTTACTAGCGGGCAAGGTCATGACAGTGAAAGGTAATTCACATCCATAGGGATGCGGGCACTCCCTTCCAAAACTGGTGCAGTTCTCAGGCCAGGTCAAGGCCAGCCTCTTTCCTCCACAGCAGAGTCCAATATCCTCTCTGCACTTGCACCAAGCAGCCCATCCCCCGTTTTCTGTCCCCTTGGGTATTATACCCAAGGCAGAGCAGCTCTGCAGGCTGTCGGTTCTAGATGCCTGACCAGCCAGTCATGGTTGGCTACATGGACCTGGAGTTTGCTCTGTGGCTCTGGGTGAGTAGGAGGATAGAACAGGATCCTTTCCTGGGGAGTCCAATTTCATCTACCATGGAAGCCCCTCATTTGGAGGGTGGTTATGAGAGTTGTATCAGGGGCTTCCCTTGATTCCTATAAAAGCCTCTAAACTTTCATACCTTGTGTATATAACTTCCTGAGTGTGCCCAGAAAGAAAGAGTATTTAGGCATCAACCTCCACCCAGAATGCTGAACAGTCAAAAGTGCTAATACTTATTACAGTGCCTCACTTATTCAATCATTCACTCACTCATCAGTGTAGGCACACTTCCTAATTCCAGACCTGGCTAAGGCCAGAAATACTCCCAGGAAAGTGAGTGACGCCTTCACGTTGAGGGGTGTGCAGTCTCCTGGAGGAGAGTAAAAAGCAAAAGGAAATTTCCAGATGGAGGTAAGCATAGATGATATGAGGGTACAAAAATAGAGGCCTTAACCCAGGCTTTGAAGCTGTGAGTACCGTCTTTCACTGAGCAAAACTCTTGAGATATGCTGAACATGAAACAACAAAAACCAGAGAAGCCTTAAAGAAATAATTGTAGGTGTATAACATTCAAAGTGCGCCTAAATCAGGGAGGTTAATGCCTAAAATCCATTCTAGAGTTGAGAAAGTCTTTTGGGGAGGATTTGTTTTTATTTTAACATGTTACATCAAACTTAGGACATATATTAATCACAGGTTTACTTCCTTCTTTTGTAAATATCCTTAAAAGTGTGACTACTAGCACAGTGGTTGATCCTCCAGGAAGTCCTATCAATGGAGAGAACAAACTGAACCAATTGTGTCTGACCGTGACTACGAGGACTTTGTGTCTAAAGTATGGAGCATTCATTTTAACTCCAAGAGAATGAATTTGTCAAGAGGGGAATGACCAGAAGATTCCAAGCCAGGGCCAGGCAACCACCTGAAACTGATGTCTTGCAAAGAGGCTAGTAAAAGAAATGTTTTAATGTAGTGAACCTGATACAGGACCACTGTGACCTGACAGCAGTAGACCCTATCCTGTAGCAACACTCTATCCTGCAGATCCCCCAAAACTTGCTTTGTAGCATGAATAGATTAAGAAGCACACAGGCAGACGCAGGAGCAGCTCTTCCCCTTTGAAGTATAGGGTTTCTCACCACCAACACATCACCAGAATTCCCGGTCCCAATTTGAGCCTACAGTCTCTGCCATGCTACC
Organism: Equus caballus; assembly: GCF_041296265.1. NCBI lineage: Eukaryota > Metazoa > Chordata > Mammalia > Perissodactyla > Equidae > Equus > Equus caballus. The sequence continues at coordinate 79,598,869 of NC_091688.1, forward strand.
CCATGCTCTAAAAAAGGGGCAACGATCCCAACATTCCACTGAGATCCCCATGACTTGGAAAGTGAAACGGCACTCACAGACACACAGAGTGCTCTCTATTCATAGAGTCCAGGGAGACAGAGTCTTCATCCTAATACTGCTCTGTGAAATCACAGCCATGGAGCAACTTGGGTCACCAGCTTTTGGTGCATTGTTCTTTTAAAAATCTAATGGCTCAAGTCTTTTCGGAATCATTATTTGCATTTTCCTGAAAATAGATGTGCAATGGGATGGATCAGAGAAAAAAGGACTAGAAGGAGATCTCAAAGCAACTATTGCAATTAGAATAAAACTGGAGATCTGATAAAATGGAAAAACCCATCCTTCCATTAGTCAAGGAAAAAGGATTCAAGTGTCACCATAATAAGTTTGCTCCTATCAGGTATATAGCATGGAAGTTGACATTTTTGTGAGGAAATCAAGTCAGAGCCTAGAATTATATCTTTTATGTAGCTTAAAATCTCAATTAGAATGTTTTTGTTGCTCTCAATTTTTATCTTGAATGACAGGATTTGGAAGGAGAGAGTTAAAGAAGGAAAAAAAAACTGAGAAAGATTGAACTGGCATTGCACATGCAAATGAATGCATTATGGTGGTGGGGTTTTTTCCCACTGCATAAATTTACATTTACAGCAGTTAGATCTGCTGTAATTCTGCAACCATTGAAACTTAAATATATACATATTTTGTCATGAAAGCCCTCACAGCTATAACCTTTTGATTAAGATCTATTGTAAAACTAAGAATAAATTTCAGTCAACCAACTTTAGATTTGCCAACTTTTGTTACTCATTTTACCCGGAAGTATACTTTCACTGGTATATATTTTACCCATACTCAATAGAAGAAGTCTCTTTTGGTTTCCCTGTAATTCCCTAGATTTTGTAACAATTCCCATAAACTGATGAAATTTTATAAACTCCCACCATGAAGAATGAATACTATAAATTGCCTGCTCTTGGCCAAGGACATGCTTATATGTATGTGATACATGGCTACTATTTATATTTTTCCACTGGACTGAAAATTGATCACAAAATTAAAGGAGTGGGGAAAATGGTAGAGAAACAACTTCCTTTAGGTTAAACAGTCATCTACTCCTCTGTTTCCTGCTTATGTTGGTCATTGCAAAACTAGTAAACATGGTCCTAAGCATCTGACTTGGTCATCTAAGGAGGTGCTGAAGATTAGCGTGCTTGTAAGACAGCACAGGAATGAGCAACAGCAGCAAAGCAAATGTTCTAAGGGATCTTCCAAAGTAATTACGGTTTGTTTCATCACAGTCATTACACATGGCAAATTAATGAAGCTGAGATTAGGGGGTTTTGCATGACAGGACTGTGACAAGACTATAAAAGAATAACCTGCCACTAAGTGATCATATATAGGGGAAGATAGAATTTAAAAGACTAATCATAATAACCATTTGTTGAGGGCCTATGTGCTAGACACTGTCAGCTGAACTCTTAATTCTCCCAGCAGCCTTATAAAGTAGACATTTCAGTTTCCATTTTACAGATGAGAAAACTAAGGGATGGAGAGGGAAATTCCATGTCTAATCCCACAGTTCATAAATTGGAGAGGTGGGACATAAGCCCAAGTTGGTCTGTCTCTAAAGTCTGAGCTCTTCCCACAGTGCAGTCTCACCACCAGGTAATTAGAAAAGAAACGGGTATTACCAGTAAGAATCATAGGATTGCCTTTTACTAGCAATACAAGGCAGAAAGAACAATGACTGTGATGGAAAGAATTTCCTAACAAGTCCACTGAAATCATCTTTAAAGATATTCAAATTAGAATAATTATATTACTACAGAACTGATAATGATTTTGTATTTAAAAGGATCTTTTGGGGCTGGCCCAGTGGTGCAGTGGTTAAGTGCATGTTCTGCTTTGGTGACCCGGGGTTTGCCGGTTCGGATCCTGGGTGCGGACATGGCACACGCTTGGCAAGCCATGCTGTGGTAGGCGTCTCATGTATAAAGTAGAGGAAGATGGGCATGCATGTTAGCTCAGGGCCAGTCTTCCTCAGCAAAAAGAGGAGGATTGGCAGCAGTTAGCTCAGGGCTAATCTTCCTCAAAAGAAAAGGATCTTTTGTCTTGGATAGCTAACATCTCATGATTCAATTACAAATTTGTAGAAAATAGCTAATAGTTATATCTTATATTTGTATCGGATATCATCGTCTAAAAAACACTTCCTTATACATCATCTCCTCTGAGGCATACAGGAGGGGTTGATCCAAATCATGGCATGGAACCACATGGGATAGCCCAAAGGAGAATTTACATCAGTAGTTCTCAAGTTTTAATAAGTGTTAGAATTGCCTTGTGGTCATTAAAATGCAGATTCCAAGGTCCTTGCTCCAAAAATCTTAAACCCATGATTTTGAAGAGGGTGGGCCTAGGAATCTGTGTTTGTATCAGGCATCTTGTAATTCAGTTACCTAGGAGTGAGGAGGGGATCTCCAGTATCATACTTGAGAAACACTGATATGTATTGGAAGGGTAATGACATAACCTGACTCCTCATCCTATACCATGTGTTGGGGGATGGGAAATTGGAGGGGATGGGGGGCTTTTCCTACCACCCTAAGGAGATGACCACTTTCCTTAGCATGGAGCTATTTTCACAATAGGTGACTCAAGCGGTAAATGATGGGTGCAGGGTTGCCTTAGTCCCCAAATTCCATGACCCATCCTTGACTCTTCAGACTTTTTATTCCCAATACCCACTCAATCCTTTCCCGTTATTTTCCCAACCTTTCTTTCCCCTTTCCAGGCCTTCTAAACCATCAATGGGACCCAACACATTAAAAAGCACTTGCCAACAATAAATATATTTTAAATACCCAGCACTATGTTGGAGTCCAACCCCAGTGCATGTGCCCAGCAGTTCAGCTGCTTACTTAAAAGCCATATGGTGTAAAGTTAGGAAATTTTGCATCTCTGTACACCAGGTCACATTAGGAATTCATTGCAGTCCCGCATTACATAAATCAATTTTCTGGTTCAGGATCCAGGAAGGAGAATTTCAATTTCAGAATCTACATACACCGGATTGGGGGGCTCTCAGCACACTGGTTCCTATTTGCTCTTTCTTCATGTCTGTCTGCCCCAGGTAACCTAGAATTACATGAGCAGAGGCTATGTTGTATTCATCCCTGAATTCCCAGGGCCTAAGCCAGTGCTGGCACATCCTAGATGCTCAATAAATGTTTTTAAGTAAAAGTTACATCAAGGAAATTGACCAAACAGCAAAGTGGAGGAAGGGGTGGGGAGGCAGCCAGTCTTTGAGTTTCTGCACTTGTCTCTCCCTCTTCCTTACATAACAGGAATGAAATGAACACTCTCTCTTAGACACACTTATTGTAATGAAATCCATAGACTGAACAAGAAGCATCCTTGAACTTCAGTTAGGCTCTTTATACATTAAATGGAAATTATTCTTTTCTGTGCTGTTTTTTCAGAAGGAAACACTATCCTTTCCTGTCTGTGGAAAGGCTTCACCCAGACACGCTAGAAAGAAGGGCTGGAGGAACATGAACTCCTTCCTGTGGGTGCTATGGTGTGGTTTATCACACCTGCCTTTCACGTGTGGAAGCCGATGCAGGGGGTGGCTGTGGTGGCATGATGTAGGGTCAGTATCGCACTCTTGGGCAGCACTTGGTGTTTTTCAGGTGCTCTGCAATCACTTACTTACTATCCTGATGGCACCTGCAGGAAGAGAGGTCAGCATTATCATCCTGGCTTAGTAGGAGACGGATTTCAAACCCAGAAGAGTGAGAGACAGGCCATGCTGAGTCAATGCTGAACAAGCTCCTTCAGCCAGGATTGCAGAATCTATTCCTTCAGGAAAGTTAGCGCTTTCCAAAGCATCTGCAGAGATCAGGGTGGGGAAAGACCAGGGCACAAGCTTCAAGAAGCCAGCTCAATCTGGTTATTTCAGGAGAAAAAGTGAATGGAAACTGAACCTTCACATGTATACTCAGGGAATCCACAAAGTCTCCAGTGGTGAGAAACAAAAAGCAATGCTTTAGCCACACACAGGAGTGGTTCACAAAGCATTAAGGTTAATTACCAACGTTTATACTGCTTGTTAGTATACAGAGTCCATATCCAGTGGGCAGGCAAGAGATCAGGGCCACAGTTCCCACAGAAGCCCTGGCTATTCTCAGCTGCCGCTTTGCCTTCTGTAAGGTAATGGATAGGGTACAACGTGTGCTGACTTGGAGCAGCAACTTGGAACACAAAGCAACGAATTCTGCTTCTCCTATGCATCCTCCTCCCCGATACACATGAAAACAAAGGCAATGCAAAATTTTACCCTGCTGGATTCACTAGAGAACCAACCAGGATGAGACTTGAGTTTGCAAACTCAAATAACTAGGCAAGGTTGCCTCCCTCTCTGCTGGAAGAGAGATAGGTGAAGACGGGGAGGTGAAGAGATGAAGGTGAGAGAAAGCCTCACACCTAGTGGTTAAGAGTATGAGCCTGCCTATAACTACAAGCATGGTCCGAGGACCAGCAGCATCAGCATCACCAGGGAGCTTGTTAGAAATGCCAAATATTAGCTCCCACCCCAAGGTACTGATACTCTGGTGATTCTTATGTGTCCTAGAGTGAGAAGCACCGGCCCTGGAGGCCAGACAGCCTGACCTGGTATCCTGCTCCATCACTCTTTGACTATGTGACCTTAGACGAGTTTTGTAACCTCTCCAGGTCTCCATTTCTTCCTTTGCAAATGAGGTAAAACGGTAGTGCCCACTCCATAGGGTTGTTGGGTGGTGAGGATTACATGAGATAATGAGTGTAAAGCACTTTCATAAAGATCTGACACATAATAATCCCTTACTAAAGTATACAGAAAAAATACAGACTGTCGCTTCTTAAACTCTTAATCCCCACTTCCACCTAGGGCTCATGCTCCCAACTATCTTCTAAGGTTAACTCTTGGCCCACGATCAACTCTAAATCACAAGAAACTCTTGGATCCTGCCTAAGCCACTCAAGACCCATTCATTGGTGGATCATGGGCAGTCCACAGGCATCATTCTTCAGGTCTCCACTAAAATCCCTGCACCCTTCAGCAGCTCTGGACTCCCCTGTGGATTCTGCCAGTCTTTGTCTGAGATAGGAAGAGGGCCCTTGGTATATCTTCCTAAAAGACAGAGACATTCAGAAAATCACCCACAAAGTCTAGAGGCACCTGTGGAGACAGTGGGCTTAAACTCACTTCTCATCTTAGATTTGATGCTTAATAAATGTTTGGTGAGTAACTGAATGAATATCATTCAATGTGGAAACTATAGTCACAGGTTATTGTGGCGGGAGACTGGACGGGGTTTCTTCTCTCAGTTTATTGCAGAGATTCATTTACAGTTCATTGATCCATTTAGAGATGCCAGGGCAGCTTGATTTATTGTGGCATCCTGCCAGAGTTACAGGCATGCCAAACAAGCTCCTTTCCAGATAAAAAGGATCACAATTTGTAGCACATGTAAAAAAAAAATACTTTGATTTATTCCAAAGAAATGCATTACAGAAAAACAAAGACAGGGCAATATAGCCATGGATTCATTTGGCATATTGGTAGAGAAAATGAAAGTCAAATCTTAAGACTAATGAGCCTGGTGATCATAATGGTGATGAGGGCTGTGTGTGTGTGTGTGTGTGTGCACACAAAGGAAGGCAGCCATCCAACAGTACAGGAAAAACAAAATACCTGTATATGCAATGATATGCAAGAAATGATCTGAGAACTTTTTTCCTTTCTCCAATCCTGCCAAGACCAAGCAATGTTCTACATCAATGCTTCTCCAACTATCTGTGGTAAAAGACATGTTTTTGCTCTTTGGTTTCGCTTTTTCGTTTCCTGTCATGGACCAACACTATGAATGCTATCAAAGAATTGTTTTAAAAGTTAAATAACATAAAAGCACACCAAATACATGGCACTGTCCTTGCAGAGAAATCTTCTCCCAAGCCCGTCCTCAAAGCAAGGAGAGGAGCTAGACACCACATAAGAACCCGCTTCTGAAATCCTAAGACTATCAGATGAGCAAAGGATATGACATGGTTGCCCAAAGTTGTGGGTGACATGGTTGCAGAAGCAGAACAGCCCCCGCAAGCCTTAGCCCCTGCCAGGGCCTCCAGCTTTCTGGGAGCAGCCCCCTGGTTTCATTAACGAAGGCCCATGCTAGGAGGTGCAGCAGCTCCGCAGAGGCCTAACAGGCAGAAGCTACAAGTAAACCTCTTACTTCCTCCCACTTCTCCTTTTTTTCCAGTTGAATGTATCACAGTCATGTTCGTCCAGTGCAGATGCAGATTTGGCAAGGTTTAGTACGCCTATTTGTTATCTATTTTCTCTTTTAATTATACTTATTTCTTTAATCTGGTGCAAACGGTGCTTGCAAGAAGTGAAGATGGAAGAAACTGGGCTTGCTGTAAAATGTGAATTCCTCAGTGTGACAACAGCATGGCCACCAGAGAGGAGAAAAGGCCTGGGCCCTTGGCAGCAATATTAACAGAAGAGGGACTTTGAAACCATTCTGGCTCCATAATTACTGACATTGCTTAATCACTGATTTGGGTCTGGGGGAAAAAACTAACCTAATTCTCCAGCTCTCATGATTATCTGAGAAATCTTTTTTCCCTCAATGCCCTGACATTTCTTCTTCCTGCCATTCATGATACTGCTCATTTCCCTACCTCTGTCTCTGTCCTTTCAGTGGCATCATTTTATTCCTCAGATGGACACCACATACTGCCTCTGCCCGCCACACTCCATGTCTGCCCTTCCTTTGGGGGCTTATTGTCTCTGTTTATGACCTGGGGCTTTTTGTCTGCTGGCTTTTCTTCTCCCAAATATGTCCATTAAAAAGTGTAACGTATGAATAGGAAGTAAAAAAACATGGTAAGAGTGATAATAATGTGATATCTTTGAGAAGCCTCTTTTGATTCAATGAGATACCTCAGACGCTGCAAAAAAGTAATGCCCCGCTCAGAACCCACAGAGGTATGAATATATCTCACAAAACTGTCCTCACTTACTCTCAACTATGAGCTTCATTCATTCGCTTGAGCCTTGGTGGCTATAACAACCTTGGCTAAGCCCTTTGCCTTGCACATGGTTCATTCTCTCTGAGCTTTGAGCTTGACCTGCTTTCTGGTTGGGTTGCCGTGACTGCTCCTTGGCTCTCAGTGGACACACGGGGCCCTCAGGCAGCATCCTCTCTCATTACAAGCACAGACTTCTGAGCCAGGCAGTTCTAGGTTCAAGTCCCGGGTCCACCCTCAGCAGCTGCCTGACCTTGTGCAGGTTACTGAGTCATGGAGACTTAGCTTACTCCTCTATAAAGTGGGAATAAAAATGCGCCTAGCCCACAGGGCTGTTGTGAGGATTAAATGAGGTGGTGCGTATAAAGCAGTTAGTGCAGTGGCTGGGACATAGTAGACACTAAATGAAGTTAGCTATTACTGTCATCTTTCCTTGTGGACAGGATCCAGACCATGTCCTTTAATGGGTAATAAACAACATTTGAAAAAATCGATCTTAAAAATAAAGTATAAATGAGCATTACTGTTCATTTCCATAAGCCTGAGCGTTCATTCAGCACATGTTTATTCAGGTCTGACTGAGTGCAGCTTACTGTTTTAGGTTAATAAGACAGAATCGCTTAATAAGCATCTGGCAACATATTGCAAGAAGCAGACTCATAAAAACAAAATAATTCTTATAACAATTCTCATATCGTTTTTTGCTAGTAGACAAAGATCTGAGGGTATGTCCTGATGTTATGTAGTGCCCTTGAGAAACCTGATTTCTTGTGAAAACCTACCTGAAGTAATGGCCCCTGAGTTCTGGCTTGAATTTGAGGCAGCTCTGAGGACAGTACAGTAGGGTGTGGAAGGGGGCATGGCTTCCCTGGTGCCCTGCCCAAAAAGGCACCAAAAGCTCCAAAGCCAGGGAAAGTTTGTCAATGGTAGCTGCTACGGAAGAGCCACCAATGCACATCAAAGAAGCAGCCATCAAGACAAACAAAATCCCTCCTTTAAATTAACTTATCGCATCTTGGCACAGGGTGTGCGCAGCAGTGGCGGTGGTGGGCAGGGGGGCACTGCTTCCCCTTCCACAGTCATTTATAAAATTGAAGAGGGAAAAAGTAGCAATTGTCTCATATTAATCTTTTCCTCCTCAGTCCCAAGGATTCGAGCATTGGGTCCATCGTCTTTGAGCAAAAGGTTCTGCATGTTCTCTTAAACAAAGAGCATCTGTGACTGGCTGACCGATGTGTTTCGGGTACAGGATAAAGGAGACAGCATCACAGTCACTGTGGGAGCTGTTTCCTTCCTTTTTTTCCTTTCTTTCTTTTGTCTTGGGTTTTTTTTTTTTTTAATGCCTTTCTAAAAGGCAGCAGCAAAGGCTCTCCTTTAGAGAACATTTCCCGGTTTGAAGGAGGGTTAAATAAACAAATGATAACAACACCAATCAACCCTCTTTGCTTACAGCCTGCAGAGTCAATCTGCCTCCTGGCTGTGGAGCTACCAACCAGCAAAGGCAAACTAATTAGACACAGACAAACACTTAGGCAATCACACCTTGTGAATGTAAGCGTCTTCCTGTCATTTGGCAAGTCTCTCAGCTGCCTCTGAGCGTGAGACGACAAATCCCCTGCAAACAAGTTCCTCGCTCTCCCGCTCTCCCGTTAGTGAGACCTAACGGATCACAATGGCTGGAGGTGAAAGGTGGCAGTCTCGTCAGGTAATGACATCTCTCCAACAGCCCATATTAAAACAGCGCCACTTGTTTAGACTAGCCTATTTACACCTATCTACAGAGGGCCTTTTTAATGTAATTATTAGCCTCTGCTGCCCTGCTTAGGATTTGAAAATATCATTCATTTTCATCTTGCTTCAGCTACCGCTGCTATCTCCAACCAGTCTCAGTCACCTCATCTTCCCACAACTAAGTGCAGAAACAGGCAGGAGCCAGAAGAGCTGAACTAGAACAAGTTGGCAGGTGAGCTATGTGACAAAAAAAAAACGAAAAACGAAGAGATATGACAATATATTCTAATCACTACCTGTCTGTGGAAACCTTGAAAAAGTTTAAATGGCTTTTCTAAGAGACCAAAAAGTTATTGCGATAATTGACCAAACCGGGGATGGAAAAGCAAAGAGGTTGAAATGCAATGATAGTGTGCAACCAATAAACAACAGTATGTTGCTTTAAAAAAAAAAAAATAGAAGGAGGCTAGAATCTATTGACAGGCTGGGTCAGGAGTTCTGATAACTGCTCATCATAGTGCAGAATTTGTCCTTTGCCATTTTAAGTAGCTGGAAGGGATGGTCCCACCTGACCTCACTCTGTATTATACAAACAAATGCATCACCATGTAAAAGTTCGACTGATACATTATAGACCTGTAGGTCAAAGACCAGAATTTATAAGTCCCCCGAATGGTTTCCATGTCTGCTGATAAGTATCCAGGTCATATTGGGGCAGAGCAGCGAGGCGTTTCATCAGCCCACTATTAATTGTTAAATATCTGCCGTTGCTTGGAGCCGTGCTCACTTAAAAATGGTGCAGTTGACTTTCTGTCGAGATAGTTTTCAGTCTTGCTCCTCAAACCTTATTGGCCCTTTAGTTGCAGTGTAGATTATGGTGATCGCTTATTAATGGTTACAAATGGGGATGCTTTTTTAATAAGCCCTGTTTTAGACTTATTAAGGAGACACTCTGGTATAAAGGAATGCACATCTTCCTGTACTTTTCCTTTTGCCTCCTCACCTTTATCTTCTTCCCCCACTCCCCCCACAATGGAAGAGGCAGATTTTATAGAAGTCATTGTCCAGAAAACTAATCAAGTCCACAGCGGCTCCAGGAATACAGAATAGTCTGAGATAAATCTCCAGGGGAGGAAAAAAAAAAAGACCACCTGTAAAGAGAGTGGCTAGAAGGGAGCATTTATTCCACATTTGTTGATCTACCACTCTGTGCTGGGTAATCTGTGAGTTATTAGGGTAAGAAGAAAACTGGGAAATGGTCCCTGATCTAATCTACTGAGGAAGAGAGAGCTAAATGCAATTAATTAATTAATTGATCCTCTTGATTAACTGAGAGGTTTCCACCCTTAACCTTCTGATTCCAAGGCACTGCTTAGCAGTGCTTTGACCACACTGTCAGCACGAGATTCAGAATTACCAGCAAGAGATTGGTGCTCAAAACTAAAAATGAGAGGCCAGCCGCATGGCTGAACGGTTAAGTTCGCTCACTTCACTGCAGCGGCCCAGGGTTTCGCTGGTTCAAATCCTGCTCGCAGACATGGCACCGCTCGCCAGGCCATACTGAGGCGGCATCCCACATGCCGGAGCTAGAAGGACCCACAACTGAAAATACACAGCTATGTACTGGGGGGCTTTGGGAGAAAAAGGAAAAATAATATCTTAAAAAAAAAAAAAACTAAAAATGAGAACAAAAAATTCCGATTTGAAATAGCAGATGAGAGGAGGTTAGAGGAAAATGACATTGTTTTTCCTAGTAAAAGACACAATTTTAGCAAAAGCACTTAGAGAAGAAAACAAAAGACGTAACGTCAGAGTATTGCTCTGCTCTCTCTGGCTCTCTCTTCAAAGCCAGGGACAGAGGATTTCTGTACCAAGATGGTAGCACAAAGTAATGCCTTCAATGCCCACCCCTCAGCTTCTGATAAAAGTAATCAAGGCGAGTCACAAAGGATAAAAATTGGTAACAGCCCTGGAAGCTAAACAGGACAGGTAATCATAGGCCATAGTCAAGGGGAAGGTTCCACTAACTGCAGATATAAACAGGGATAGGTTGAAAAACACACACCATCTTCTGAATCCAAGCAATATGGAGGTCCTTGAGAATGATAAAAAAGACTTTGACTCCAGTGTCTGCTCACCACCCCAGGATGCAAGATGCACTAACCAAGAAAGCAGGTGGCCACTTCTCAGCTGCACTGGCACTGTCTTCTGAGCTTCCAGAATACTGCTGCCTGGCAGCTCTTGCCTTTGCACAAGCATTCAGAAGGTTATACAGCATTAGGACTGAGCACTCATATTGACAGCATGTGCCCAAGTCACTTGAACCGTTCATTGGAAAACCCCATCAAAGGGTCAGAGAGCACAAGGCACTAGGACCCCAAAGGTTAAGGAATCCACAGGTTGGAGGAAGACGTGTTCAGCTGATGGGACTCTGCACAGCATTGGTCCTCTGTGTCCATCAGGAAGAAGTTCCCCAACATTCTTGGAATGAGCAGCCAAGGCCAGGGACATGGGAACAACACAGAAGACAGTATGTTCCAGAGGCTGAGAATGCTTTGGCCTTGATTCTCTCACTAATTAGTCTGAGGAAGCCACCACCCTACCCTACTCAGAGTTCTGGCTGTTGCCCTGGCTTTACCTGGTCTTTGCAAGCACCAGACAATCAACCAAGGGGCAGCCTGGTCTCAGGGACCTCTTCAGAGCAAGTTCCAAGGCCTGCTTGGGTCAGTCCTTGTCACCTCTTTGTCCATACTGTCTAACTCTGAATTTATAGCTATGACTAGAGACACAGCTAGAGCACATGGTGAGAACAGAAAAGAAAATTATGTCCTTGCATAGCGCTTCAGAAAGCAGGGAAGCACAATTGCATTTAGAAATACTTCCATCAAAAGCCACTTAAAAGTGCCAGTGCCTAGGGGCTGGCCCCGTGGCCGGGTGGTTAAGTTCGCGCGCTCCGCTGCAGGCGGCCCAGTGTTTCGTTAGTTCGAATCCTGGGCACGGACATGGCACTGCTCATCAGACCACGCTGAGGCAGCGTCCCACATGCCACAACTAGAAGAACCCACAACGAAGAATACACAACTATGTACCGGGGGGCTTTGGGGAGAAAAAGGAAAAAATAAAATCTTTAAAAAAAAAAAAAAAAAGTGCCAGTGCCTAAGCGGGGGTTATAAGCCCGATGCCTTTAGGGCTGTGTGACTCAGCAGGGGTTCCATAGCAGGGAGTGGTAAGAGCTGGTGAAAGTTCTCCAGGTGTCTCTACAGCCAGATTTGGCCCTTTGTCATACCAGTTTCTGTCTCATGGCTTAAAGAGTTAACCTAGCCTGTCTCTAAAATTCAGGTATTTGAAATAATACATTCCCCGACAGCTCTATAATGCTGAAGTTTGGCCAGACTCTGATTATAAAAGATGAACTAGGATCAGATGCCAGGGTGCTCCTTATATTTTTAACTTTCCACTTCTGAATGAGAACGGTAGGAAATACCAGCAGCAACTGCTTGACCCAATTGTTGCTCTGATTTCGGCAGGAAAAGGTGGTCTAAACTGGGGAGTAAGATGGAATTATGCAGTATCCAGGGCTCCATATGGCCCCTCAGTCAGGGGTGCCATTAGAGGACATCAAACGCATTCTCTTCTCTCAAAGAGCTGGCTAGGGGCCTTCTCATTCCATCTGACCACCTGTCCCCGTTCCCTTCTCTGTCACAAAGACTCCCTCTCTTCATACCACACCAGTGCCGGCAAGCTTGGCTCTTGCCAGTCACAGCAAAGGTGGGGGAGGCGTTGAGATATCAGGGGACTGCCAGCTTGACCAAGGCCTAGCACCCCTCAGCTCTCTCTAAGACTGGAGAGAAGTCAGCTGTCCCTCTGGGAGAGGGTCTGAGAGAGTCACTGGTTCAGAATCCAAAGGTCGGTAAGGAGTGTTCATTTTTTAAAGAGCAGAAGGTTGCACAGAGATTGGAGAAGTCAGGCCCATAATTGTGTGGGCAGGGTCTCTGGATTCCCAGGCTCGCTGCGACCATTTGCAATGCAAGGTAGGGTGCCCTGAACTTGGCTCACGTCCAGATGGGAATAATTTGCATCTGCTTGTTAACAAATGTTTGGAAAACAGAAAAATCCTTCTGTTAAAGCAGGGTAACCTTAGAATGAGAAACTGAGTGTGGAAGGAAAAGTCAAAAAAACCCATCCTCTTTCTGCCTCCGCCTAGAATCAGTGATAGCTTTCAGCACAGCTCTCTGCAGCACTACCCTGAATGTCCAAACTGAGGACAGTCATGTTCTACCTTTATGTCGTGTCCCCTCCCTCATCTCCACTCATCATTCCTTCTCAGTGGAGCTCCCTGAGTAAGCCTGTCACTCCTTGAGCCAGCCTGTCCCCAGCAGCACAGTGCAATGCCAGCCTCTGTGCTTGCAGAGAGACAAGACCGAGTTCTTCAGGGTCTGTAACACTTAGGACTGTTGGTTCCTGGTTGGAATTGAGGAATGGAACTATGTTTGTCTCTGAGATAGCTCAGTATAGGACAAGACAAATTCTAACCATAATTGCCTTTATGCTTTAAAAAAAATATCTATGTCATACACAGTTCTAAACCCATGGAGTAAATGCTCAACAAATATTGCTGATTCGTTAATTGATCAAGTCTCCTCTCCCAGCCATGTCCAGAAGGACTCTCCATGGTTCTCCTTGAAGGCTTTGCTGCTGCCCAAGAACACCCACTTCAGAAACCCCTGCTTTAAGGTGAAATCACATCAAGAAGAAGAAACACCTGCACAGCAAGAAGCCGACGGAAGGCATGGCTCAAACATGGCCAGAGGCACTTAGAAACCCAATTTCAGTTTTATTCAGTAACTTCAGTTTTTTAAAGATGAACCTTTGATGTAGAGAGAGAATTCCAACTTATTCTAAATTCACCTACAACCCCTCCTGGCAGGCGGAGACGTAAGACCTCCCTAAACATGTAGGAACTTGAGTTTCACATTCCACGGTTTTCAACTCTCGTTGCCAGCTCTTTCTTGTCACCAATTAAGGGCTGTGTTCACTGACACTATCAGTTCACCCTTCTGTTTTCCAGACTCTTGTGGTCACTTAGGAATTGAGGTATTTGCCTGTATTAAATGGTGGCAATAGGGAAAATAGAAAAGGAACCACTAAGAAGATACAGTTAGGGCTGAAAACTTTTACTTTAGACGGTTACATTTTCTTTTCAACTGGATGCCCTTCTTGTCTCTCTGCCATATCTACCATCTTGAATTACTGACATCTTAACCGTCTTCCCAGACCCTTCTCAAATGCGGTCTCCTCCACAGAGTCTTGATTCCCTCTACCAGATGTGACCTCTTCCTCCAACTGTGGTGTCAGGCCGCCTAGGATCTAACCCTGGCCCTGCACGTTCTTGGCTATGGGACCCTGGGAAAGTTACTTGAGCTCCGTGTGCCCAATTTCCTCATCTGTAAAATGGAGAGAATAATACAACCTACCTCAAAGGGCTGTAAGAATAATCCAATTCATAGAAAATGCTTAAAATAGTATCTGGCATGTATAAACACTTAACCGAAGCTAAGTACTACTATTGGCCGTTAGCAATGAACTCAAATAGAACTTTTATTTCTCTAAAAGACCTTGCCTTTCTTCCTCATAGGTATGGTATCTTGCCCATCTACCTCTCTCACTTTTCTTACATGTTCAGAGAGGGCTCTCATCTCCTCCAGCCACAAGGGCTGTAGATGAGCTCAGGGTAAGTTGAAGTTCCACCTTAGAATAAGGTGTTGGGAGCAAGAACCATGTCTCTTATCTTTGTGGCTGGTTCATACATATATACAACAAATACATATTGAAATTAAGCACTTGACGTTTATGTAGCCTAGTGTATGCTAAGCTCTGAGAATAAACTCGTTGACATTTTGTTGACACAATCTTATACCAAGAGGAAAAAATCCAAGTGTCCCTATATCAGTATGTAAAGTACATATCTTTGAAAGTATCCACATACAACTGAGAAATGAGACATAGCACAAAGTCAAATTTTCCCTTCCGGTAACCTGACAAGCCCGAGAAAGTCTGACAGCACACAAAAACTTTTCCCAACATGCAGAGCTGTCATCGTCACTTCCCCACCTTCTCGGAGACATACAAATGCTGCAGCGGATGCCAGGAACGTCAGCGACCAGAGCAAGGACAGTGCCCTGCCTGTAGTTAGTAGTTACTATATTTATTCTCACTCTGATCCGCTGTCAGCTTATTCTGTTCAGATCCATCGATATAGTGTGGGATAAGATGGAGTCTTCATCATTTGGCTTGCAAGATCTATTTTCAAAATGTTCTCTTATGAACACAGCTCAATTTAATAGTTTCCTTTCTTTAATGTTCCTAGACACTCTCTACGTTTATGCAGTCAGCATAGACTTTTCCTACATCCCTTTCTGCTTTAATCTAGTAGATTTTTCCTCCCAAGAACTCTGCTCATCAGCCCTCCTTCCTGACGCTCCCACTCTGGTACTTGGCCATTTCAAGCTGCCCTGGTCGGTCTCTAAAGAGAAAAATCTTCCGGGCTTCTCTGTGTGAACATCCAGGGAGCTCTTGGGAATGTGATTCACGTATCAGTCAGATCCTGGTGGGAGGCAGAAGGCACACTCAGATGGGATTCTGAAGAAATGTAAGGAGCAGTGTCAGGGCATCTAATGAGGGATATTGAGGCGCCCAGGACTAGAAGCATTGGGAAGCCATTTCCACCAAGGGCCTGAAGGAGCAAAGGAAGGAATAGCATGACTGGAGCTTGGTGAGAGCTGGAGCTGTAGATGAGGGCCCAGCCCACAGGAGCTATAGTCTGGGAGGACGCAGCTTTACCAGTCAGGGCAGGCGGGGGGTGAGGAAATCCAAGGGGTTCAGCTGCCTGGAGCCCACTGCAGTGAAGAAAAGGCCAGAGTATGAATGTCACAGGCGAGATGGGGAAGGTCAAGCAGAGAATAACTAGCACAATGTATGTGAAAGTGCATGTATCCAAACCTGTAAATGAAATTCACCCTACCCCTCTGCACAGCACAGCAATGCTCCATCCACGGAACTCACCTTCCCAGGAGGTCGAAGGAACTTCCTACTTGTCTCACTCTAACTCGTCTTTTTTGGTGTTACCAGAAAAGAGAGGTCATTTTAATTTCTAAAGAAGGAAAGTGGTGTAACCTTACCTGTGATTATGGTTCTCTCAGATGCTACTAAGATTTGTGCGACATCACTCTCTTTTGGTTGCAGAAATACGTTAAGGAAGAAAAATTTTTCTTTTGCAGTTAATAATACCTGGAATAAAAACAGCAATTAATGAGATAGGCACAGACTGTGCTTTTTGTTTTTCATGTGTTCCAATTCTAGGTGTGATGCAGTGGTCTCAAGTCTGGATGCCCAGCAGCAGCACCTTAAGAACTTGTATCTAGTACAGAATCCCGCGACCTGCCCCAGAGATTCTCAATTGAGAATCATTAATTTAAAATTATGGTTGTGTGATTAGGGAACTCTACATGGAGATTTTTATCCAGACCTCTTTGATCTATCAATAAAGTTTAACATCACTCTGTGCTATGATTTTTAAAGATCTTCCATGTTAATCCCAAGATAATTTATTTGGAAATATATACCTGAGGGAAATAGAAATTAACATTCACACAACTTCATGCTCTTAAAAAGAAATGCGTTTAATCCAAATTGAGGCTTTTCACAGACAGAATTAAAACTAGCTTGTTGTTCAAGGGAGGGGTTGTGGCCTTCCTTAAAATTAAAATGGACAAACTAGAACTTGCCTCCAGGTCCTTCCAAGCCCGGCTCAAACCCCTCCAGAGCATCACCAGAGCGATATGTGGGAAAAGACACAGAGCCTTTATTCCCCGAGATCTCCAATGGGCCATCTTGCCATCCATCAAATTACTAAGTATTCTGCTCATACCTCTTGTTTCATTTTTTTTGCTTATTCACTTTAGCACATTTCATCTTCTGGATTTTTAAAAACACTGTTTGTGTACAGGTTGTATGTGAACATCTTGAGGTCAGAGATTGTATCTTGTTCATTTTTACGTCATCACCCACAGTGTTGGTCCATTGTAGGTGTTCATTGTATGTCTGCTGAATTAATACATTACTTTAAAAATACATGTATTTACTTGTGAAAAAATGCACCTGGTACTAATGATTTTTTTCATTGACATATACCTTTCCCCATCATACCAACCTATAGTGCCATTCTCAACGTTACTACCCCAGGCCCAGACAAAGGAGAACACCTAGATCTCAGATCCAAAGATAGCATGCTCAATTTAAACACTGAAGGCACCTAGTGGGCTTCATAGCTAGAACTTCAGAAAACACTCTTTTTCAGACAAATGATTAAATCTACCCAGAAGACTTTCTTGAACTTAGTATGATCTCTTGATTTCCTATTATTATTGAACCTCTCCATGGTCTCTTCTGATGAATTACAGGTATCCTTCATTTATTTTTACTCTAAGTCATTTTTATGGAAAGTTTAAAGCCAGCTACAAAATGAAGGATACAATTTAAAAAAAAAAGAGCTGCAGATAATATTTGATAGCCAGGAACTTTAGCAAAAGATGTGTCTGGAAACACTACCCTTGAAATCACGCACATGATGAAAAACAACCGGAACGATGAATTTTAATGCAACTAGGCAAAAACCCAAGGCCTGTCACACCAGCTGGTCATTCTTGCTTTAGCCATTAAAAGTGGCCTTTTTTGTGGCTAACAACAGAAATGTCGGTCAATCAGGCACAGCTGTAGGTCTGGGCTTGGCGCCCACTCTCAACTTTGCCCCCTCCCTTTATTTCCCCAGGCTAGGATGGAATGAAAGGGTCAGGATTGGCAGTAGGCACAGAGAAAGGGAAAACGAAGATGCCTAAATCCAGATGAGAGATTGATTGCTGTAGCATCTCAGGCCTTAGCCCATTAGGTAAAGTTTAACCCCTGCAAAGCAGGTCACTTGGCAAAAATGGAGGGAAAACACAAACTTCAGGTTGAAAGATAAGGAGGAAGCGAGGGGAGATGCTCTGCTGCATGCGGTGTTCCATTAATAGGTATCACACTCCATAATGGGGACATTTTTATACAAATGTGTTCTTTGGAATCCAGCCAAGAGCAGGGCACCCTAGTGAAATCACAATGCACAGCTAATGAGCTATTTTTGGTGAATTTGGCACTAGAGACTAATAGAACCAATTTGTCCCCAAAATGTTAAATCATTTAGCGCTTCTTTGGAGGTGCTAAGTACATCTAGAACTTTTCGGGGCTGTCAATAAAAATTAGAGACTACTCAGAAGCCTTCAGTCTTGGCTTGCAATCCTTTATCCTCAGATTAGAGGGCTGCTGGGCACCTGAGGAGGCTCTGAGCTAAGCCTGCTAGCTGCGGGAAGCAAGCGGTCGGACTGAGTGCAAATGCGCTCCCCTGACTAATGAGGCTAAAGACAGAGTGAGCCTTCCTCATCAGCCACGCTGTCAGCCCGTGGCTCACTGTGACCACTCAGATCATCTTCTTACTGCTTCCCACACGCTGCCATCCACTAATTCCCTTTGGCGGCACTGCCATTCTCTCAGGCCCATAATCTTTGGCCTTTTGACTCCTCTCTCACATTTACCATTTCCCCTTGAACTTCTCCTCCATTCCCTCTATACAAGCCCTCAGCCCTACACACCTGGATTTCTAATATCGTCTGCCAGAACTTCCTTCCACCAGCTTCCCTCACTTCCTGTATATTGATGGAAGATGAATCTTCATTAACACTCTCTCAATGTTACTCTCAAAACACTCTCAAAAAGTCACCTATTTGGAAACTTTCAATGGCTCCCTAGTATCTACCACATCAAGTGTGAACTCAGCCATCTGACTGTCAAAACCATTTATAAGATGACCCCATTCAACTGAGATAGCCTTATTCTCCAAGAGCTGTCTTACCCTGCGTGGCTCAGGAGAATCGTTAACCATTGTTGAATAAATAAACCCCTGCCACTGCTCACCCTGGAGCCCACTAGAAAGAGTGAGCAAGTTACACACGGCTGCCAATGTGAGAAACACTAAAACCTGCAATTGAAAGCATCTGCCCTTGTGAATCACATTTTGGAGGTTAAAAAATGATATTCATTTTCTTGATCTATGACCCATTCAACCTACTCCCACAAAAAAGTCCCTCTTTCCACAAAGCCAAATCTGGTGTAAATCTATGAAACTGATTTTTTCTCCTGCAGGAACAAATAAATGCAATTTTATCAAGATGGCTGGTTGTCCAACACATGTCCTCTGCTCTCATCAGACTGGTCTCGTGTTCCATGAACACCTGCAGTCATGCTGCCTCTGTGCCTTCACATGTGCTTTGTTCTTCTTGGCATTCTCCCTCCTCTCCACTCTATCCATCCAGATCCCATTCTGTAAGGATTAGTTCTAGCTCCGCCTCCTCAAATATGCTTGCCCTAAACACCCTGTCCTCCAGGACTTTATTCCTGAAAACAGTGTGTACAATACCACTTACCACTAAAGCTTAATTCTCTCTAGTGCTGACTGCCGATCACTTCATGGGAGTCATTCTTGCTTCCTCAAGGAGAGTCATTATTTAAACTTAAATTTCCATGTAATGCTATGGTCAGAGCAAGTGGCAAATAAATATCTTCTGTTGAGTCAATCCACTCATGTTTTAACTCTATTTCTATAGTGTCTAAAATAGTGCTGAGCATATAGAGGGGCTCAAAAATTCTAGTTAATACTTAGACACTTGCTTGAAGCAGTTTTTAGTCTACTCCAGATATCAGAACATTCTTTAATCTAACAGTATGGCTACTATGCTAGAGAAGACTAACTATCCTCCAAAACTTTGTGTGCCCCCTTCCGTTATATAGAGTTGTCGCTGAAAAGCAGCTGCTCTGTCAGGCATGACATTTCCCAGCCTCCTTGTACCTAAGCCATATAACTAGTGCTCACCAGTGGAACGTGAGCCAAGGTCATTTCTGGGCAAAGGTGGCTAAGGAGTGGATGTAGCTTGTCCACTCTCTTTCCTCCCAGCTGCCACCTGGATGCAGATCTCTTGACCCTTTAGAGGATGGTAGAGCCAGATGTTGGAAGGAATTGGTTCCCTGAATCAAGACGTGAAGGAAACTTCCTGCCGATTACATTGGACTGTTACATACAGGAGAAATAGACTTTTACAGTGTTTAGCTACTGAAAATCTGGGCTTGTTACAGTTAACTAATCCACTTACCTACCTCCGAATGAGTGAAATTGCCACTCAGGGGAAGAGCAGTTCAAGATGAGAAGCAATTAAACTCTCATGCATTAATACATGATGAGTTATCAAGCTGAAGGCTAATTGGCTTCCAGTGTGTGCCTCCACATTTAATGAGGAATTCAGGTATGTTCCACCGGTCCTAACAAAATGATTTTGTTGTATTTTCTAATATACCCAAACTCTCGGCTACAACTATTTTCTGAAGGTGCTTATATCTCCTATCTCCAGCCCAAACCACTTTCCTGAACTATATATATAATCACTGTGAGATAGCTTCGCTGGGTGGTCCACAGGCCCCTCAAACTCGGGATCTCTTATACTGACCTCATCTCCCTCTCCCACTCACCTCCACTACATTATTCCTCCTGCTGAATTTCCTATTTAAGTTAGTGGCACCACCACCCATCCAGGTGTTATACTTTTCTTGTCTCCCACATGCAACAAATGAGCAAATCCTGCCTCTTCTTGCCCTTCTCACTCTCTCTCACCCGCTTCCCTTACTCTCTTCTCCCCCCTCATTGCCAGTTTAAAACTCTAATCATCTCTTTCCTGAACCATAACCATGGCCTCCTAACTGGTTTGTTCTCTAGCTCAGTGGTACCAATGTTGTGCAGAGCATAATAATCACCTGGGGACCTTGTAAAAAATGCAGATTCGTGAGATCCACCCCCCACTTTCTGATTAGTGGGTCTAGGTGGAGCCTGGCAAGGTGATTCTGGAATGGGTGGTCCATAGCATATATTGTTATTCCCCTCTTTTTAGTCTAGTATCAACACCACCACCAAAGTTACTTTTTCCATCACACAAATCTCATTTTGCTCACCTGTGCAAATTCTGCAAAGGCTATATGATCAAATCTAAACTGTTTTGCATGTGCTTCAAAGCCCTTTGTGAGTTGGTTTCTGACTACCCACCAGCCTCATCACCCTCATTCTCCACCTCACCATTGATTCTCTAGTAATTGTGTTCTGACACCTCCCTAGACCTTTGCATGTTCTCGTACCTCTGCCTGATAGCCCTCCCCCAACACGCCACCTGACAACTCCTCATCCTCCTCCAAGTCTCAGCCCCAACAGTAACTTCTCTGGACAATGGGCCTGCACTCCCACAGACAAACTGGGCTCTTTCTGCTCTCGTGCTCCTTCTAACCAGTTGACCTACCTCTGCCACAGCCATAATGTGCTGCAATCATGGTGTGTGCATTTATCTTCCCACTGGACTATAATTCTGCTAAGGGCCACGTGACCCTAATCTATAGTTGATTGAAATGTTTAAATTTTGACATTACTGAAAATAACTTGTACAAGCCAAAAATAAGATTTCATTCTCTCTTCCACTCTCTTTTTTCCCGTCCAACTCTCCAGATTGTAAGTATTAGCTTTTTTTAGCTGAGGCTGAATCGATCATTCATTCCTTCTTTACAAATCTTAAGACAATCACAGCAAACAAGAAATTGGAATTTGACTTGCTGATGTTTAATTATTGATGTGGCCTTTTAAAAACACATTTGGTTCTCTGAAATGGTTTCTTGGAACTGTGCTCCATTTCTCATTGGTTCCCATTCTGTTTGTTCTTGGCCTCTACGTTTCTTTTCGATTTTCTGCAGGTTAGCAAGTGCTGCATGGTCTTCTTTTGAAATGTGTCTTTAGGCATGCTTTTGTTTGACGAGGAATGCCAAGGCTGAGCTGACAAAGTCTGTTTGAAAATCTTTTTCCAGGTAGACAAGATCAGTGAGCCTGTTCAATGTAGACTGTGATTAGAATTTTTCTTCAGATATTTATATCAACATTTCGGTTTTGGGGAGAGATGTTTCTGAGCCTACTTGTCAGACAGAAACTTTGAAAAGGTAAGGAACTCTATCATTTATATATTCAAATGCATAAATACATTTGTGACAGAGTTGACATCCTCCCCCAGACGACTAAAAACAAAGGAGGCTGGTTACAAGCTCACAGTCAGCACTCCTCCCACAGGCTGGAACAAACACCTTCTTGGGAGGGGCCAGCCCAGCGGCACAGCAGTTAAGTTTGCATGGCCCACTTCGGCGGCCCAGGGTTCACAGGTTCGGATCCTGGGTGTGGACCTATGAACCGCTTAGCAAGCCATGCTGTGGCAGGCATCCCACATATAAAGTAGAGGAAGATGGGCACGGATGTTAGCTCAGAGCCGATCTTCCTCAGCAAAAAGAGGAGGATTGGCAACGGATGTTAGCTCAGGGCTAATCTTCCTCAAAAAAAGAAAGATTGTACTGGGCTACATTTGTCTCTGTTACATTATATTTTATTAGTCATCCATTTCATTAATAAATATTCATTGATCACTTACTATGCACCAGGCACAGTTCCAGGTTCTGGGGATATAACTGCAAACAACACAAGCCCTGAACTCAAGGAGTTACAAAACAGTGAAGGCAGGAAAAGAAGCAGATTTGCTATCAACAAGGTCAGAAACAATAAGAGAACTTAAAGGCCCCAACATGTAAATAATAATAGTAATATCAGCTGTTTTAAATTCTTTGCAGAACAAGATGAGATGAACAAACAGAAAGTTAAATGAAGTTTGAGATTATATGTAGCTTTCTTTTGAAAAAAAAAAAGCATCTTAGACAATAATGTTTTTATGTTGTATAATCCATCATTTTTTCCCAGGGCAACAGTGATATAACTATGTTCCCTTCTCGATAGAGTCTTCTATGAAGAAGACCAAATTCATATACCATCTGATTCTGCCACTAAAATGTATGAATGGAAGATGCTTTTCCATTAAACATCACTGAGGATTAGTGAATCTTTCTTTCCTGTTTCCAAGTCCTAACCTATGACGGTAATGTACATCAATCCAACAGAGGAAGATGAGGGGAGAGAGGCAGGAAGGCTTACAAAGGCAGTTTGCACATCATGGAGGTCTGTCGGCCAGAGCCTCATTGCGATGCCCATCCTGGAAAGTACTGGTTCTATGTGCCGATCCTATCTTCACCTGAGATGCTTTCTATACACTGAAAGAAGAAAGAGAGAAAAGATGTGCCCAGTACATGGTTAAGTGGCTTATTTTCACGCCAAATCAGCTAAGTGATGAGTGCCATCTCATTTGAATAGCCTGTCCTGATGTTCCCCTCTAGCCACTGAAGACCAATGGCAATAAAGCAGATATTTTACTTTGTGTCTATTCACGGTAGTTTGGCTAACTTGGTGCAGCTGTTTCAGAGTCTTTCCCATAAAGAAGAGCTAAACTCATGCCAGATACTTGGAGGGCTACTTTAAGAAATGCGGCAAGATCATCCCTGTGATGTGGCCAGAGAAAATGTCAGAATCTGTACTAGTGAAGTGAGACAGAAAAAAAATAAATGTTATTTTAAGATGGACGAGTACAAACAACCCATCCATTTCATTTTGTGTTTCTGCTAGTTTTAACTGGACACATTATACAGAATCTCTTTTTCTGCAGAAATTCCGGAGTTATCCATGAATCCTCAAGATCAGAATACCTAATATACTTTGGGAGGTGTTACCATGCTCACAAATTCAAATAATAAAAACAAATAGGGCTTTGCAAAACATGTATAAAACCAACATACATGTTAATGCCCATGGTCTACCAGCGTAAGACAGAGGGCCCTGGAGAGAAACACTTCAGAATTCCATGACTACCCCGACTTCAGGGCTCGTTTCAGGAATGAAGAGTAGATAATCATTTGTTTCGAATGCACAGGAGGTGAGCAGGGAATTTGAAAGGTGAGGGAAGGAATATTCTTATTGGGGATAAAATGGAAATTATTTACTCTAGTGATCCTCATTATCCTGTTGATTTCCATCTTGCTGACACTAAGAGGTCCTCTTATCTGCCACCCAGCCCCTGCCCCCTGCTCTTACAATCCTCTCTTCCCTTTGATTTCGTGACACAAATTTGCAAGTCTGAAACTTATATTTCACCTGAAATATTAATATTCAAGCTCCAAGTACTAAAAGGAGGAAAAGGGAAGGCCCCCACTTTCAAATCCACAATCACCCTTTAGTATGAGAAGTTTGACAAGCAGAACTGTGGGTCCGTTTACCAATGCATTATCAACACTTACCAACGTTGCCTTCATTGGCTTTTTCTAGAGCAGTCATTTTACACAAAATTTTAAATTCATGTCAAGATAGAATTAAGAACTACATTTTTTAAGGTGTGCCTGACATGCAGAAAAAAATAAAATTTAATTAATCTCCTTTTTTTTTCAGGAGACAAGAAATACATTTTGCTTGTGGTCTATTGTGTGAAACAGATCTTCCTGAAAAGGAAGCTATTTCTTAGACCTGAAATATTCTCAGGGCTTGGGGAGAAAAATCCATTAAAGAGTTTAATTCTGCTAAAATAAGATCCCTAGCTGCCTTGTGCCTGAGGCAACTCATGCAAGGGGTGCAACTGGAAAACTTGACTACGTGGGCTCTGCTGATATTCCCCAGGATAGGACCCTGTCCAGTGGCCTACACTCCCTAAAACCCCGCCTCAAATTCAACTTCCAAATCATTAATACCACACTACATAGTAAATTTGAGTCAGACCGGTTAGAATCCCAGCCCTGCGACTGTATTAACCACTGGATCACAAGTCTTGGTTTGTTTGCTGGTAAAATGAGTAAAAAACTGATTTACAAATTTACCTCACAAAGTTGTCCTAAAAAATGATTTATACGAAGCACCTAACACAATGCCCAACATACCGTAGGTACTCAATCAATGTTTTCCTGCTCCCCAAGACGGATCCCTACCCAGGACTTATTCTCCTCTAAACATTTTGGGAAGAAACACTAAGTAAGGAACAATTCTACAGGTAGGCAACTCTACAGATAGATTTGTTTCTCAACCAAAACAGAATACAAACACTATTTGTTTAAAAAATGTTTGCTCCGTACTAATCATATCCCAAGTACTCACCTTCACTAATTTATCCCAAAGGGAGATTACGCTTGTCAATACAGGACCTGGGTCTAAATCAACAAGCCAGTGCTACTTTGATTGGTTTCCAATGTGTGTAGTTTAGGACGAAACCTAAAGAAGTTCCCAAAGGATTTCTTATAAATCCTTGGATGAAATTCCAGGGGGCTTTTACCCTAGGGTAGGGGACTCTTTCTCAGATGTCTCATGGACCACAGCCAAGGAGGCTATGTAACTAGGCTCTGCTGGCCTCCAAGCCTGCCTTTATTTAGGTAATCCTGACAAACGAGGCACTCATCACCACGGGGTCAGCTCCTTGGAAAATAGAACTTCGTCCCTCAGTTCCAGCTCATCTTGTTCTGTCCCAACCTGGAGGTGAAGCAAAAATCAAATTGTTTGTGGTGTTAATAGAACTCCAGTTATAGTTCTACTGGCCACCCAGAACTCAGTTCTCTCTCCAGGGTCAGGCCACGCTGACCACAGACATCTCAAAGTGAGCCAGACAACAAGACCTCCCTAGAGAGGGTAACTTCACTCCTGAGTATGGAAGAAAGGACTCAGAATTCAGTTGAAAGCATATCCTCACCACTCAGCCCAACTGGTATCTGTGGACCACCACTGGGCCATGGTTTATGATGAAGCCCCAAGATCTATTTTGAAGCTTGTCACCTACCTGCAGACAATATGAAAGAAGAAAGGAATAAAACCACCTGTCACATGCATATAGTTTGAGTTGTTCTGTTAAAATGGAAAGCCAAAAGGCTTTGACTGTGTCATTTTCTAGTAACAGACAAGAAAAAAGAATGTTTTAGGTAGTTCTCACTCTCCTAGCAAAACAGAATAAAACCCTTGGTCTGATTCCAACCCCATTATCAAAGGACCATTCACCTAATGTAAAAAAGCAGCTTTTCATCAATTTATCATTAACAAGAGCATTTCTACCTAATGTAAGGAAACTGCCCTTCCCCAGGGATTCTGTTAATGGGAGGCTGGAGCCAGACAACAAACATGGGAGCAGGCCTGCCACAGGAGGGAATGCAATATACATGCTCTGTGCTCACAGCAAAAGAGGTTGCACAATGGCCTTCTATAACCACGAGTTCCTGGCATGCTCAAAAAGGAGGGAGGGGGCTGGTGGGAGGAAAATTTAAACTTTCACATGGGCACCTTCTTGAATTTTTTTTTAAATAATCCATGCTTGTTTTCAAGACACGTTCCCCAGTGGCTCTTCGTGCCTGCCTAGCTTTCTCATCCTCTCCTCGTGAACATGCAGACTTGTAGTCTGGGAGCGATGCCACCTGGAAAAATAAGACAATGTAAAGGAGCACATTTTTCAAAGGCTAAGATGTTGCTGTGATTTTCTTCTCAGGTCATCCAGCCTTATACCAAATGCTGGGTGCTATATAAACCTTCTATTGTTATTAACTAATTTAATCCTCCCTCCAGAAATGCAAGAAGTAGGTGCTGTTATTTTTCCATTTTACAAATGAGAAAGACGAGGCACAAAGAGGTTTGATAACTTGCTCTTGGTCACAAAGTTAACACATGATAGAACTAGGATTTGAACCCAAGAACTCTGGCCTCAGAGTGCATGCTCTTAAGCAGTATAGCATACTGCCTGTCAATCCCACTAATAATAAAATAAGAGCGGACAAATTAATATATGACTTGGAACTCAGAGATAACCAGTACATAACCAAGCATTCACAATGGTAATGTTGGATTTTTCGATTAGACTGTAGACTTTGGAGTCAGAAAGACTCAAATTCAAATCCCAGGCAGGCTCTACCCTATTGCATATTAGTCAATTAAACTTGAACAGTTGACTATCCCAAGCCTCACTTTCCCATCTTTAAAATGGAGATCACAATAGTACTTACCTGGTAGAGTTGTGAGAATTAGATAAATATAAGCACACTTGCATGATTCTGCAACATATTTAGTGCTCTATAAACGTTAGCTATAATAATTATCATCACCCCCTTCATTACTTACTGCATATGTAGCTTTCCATTGCAGGTGAGCATCTGGAAGAAATGAGCCTTCTTCACTGCATCCAGGCCCCTCCTGCTTTCAAAAGCCCACACGTGTGAGATGACTGGTGGGGATTAGGGGTATCAGCCACAGCTAAGGATCACAGCAAAGCTAAGGGGCTCATAGGGACCGAACCCCTCAACCTTGGCTTCATTAGCAAGTTTCTCTTGCTGAGCTAACCCAGCCCATGCCAGTCAAGCATTCCCTTGCAAATATAAATCATTACCCAATAAACCACAGACGTACAAGAGTGTCCACAGCAGATAAAGCCGTGGGTCAGAGTAGGCACTCCCTGAGGCTTTGAGAAAGGGAGAAAAAGCAACAGCATTAATTATATAAACAGTTACTTGGAAAATGCTTTCAGCAAGTATTTTAGATTCCCCTTTAATTGGGATAAATAATTACTGCACTTTCATCTTTCAATGAGCTCTCAAACTCTCCTATGCCCTGTCTTCAAATACTGACTAGAAACACAAAGATCGGGGCCATAAACTAACTGTGCAGACTTTAAAGCCACTTTGTCTGTCTGGATCTCCGCTTCACCATCTGCACAATGAGGAGACTGGACGAGGTGAGTCTCCGAGGCCCCTTCCAGGAGATTTTCCACAACTCCATGCAGTGCTTTGGGGCTGACATAATGGCTACACTGCTTTAGTCACCTCACGTTCTTTTCTAGAGAGCAGCATAACATTTGAAGATATTAATGGCACTTGTTTATTGAGCTTCCAAAACTGTTTTACAAATGCAAACATCAAGGCATCTAGCAATTCTGCAAGTGTGTTGTGAAATAGGGAAACCCAAAATAACAGGCCTAAAAACTGTCTAGAGACTAGCTCAAATGAGGAATGGTTGAAAGAACTGAAGATGTTTTTGGGAAAGGACAGTTATTTCTTTCAATTAGACTTATTCTGTGTAGCTGCAGAACTGGAATCAATGAATTAACATCACAGGGAGAGAGATAGCAAACAACATTAGAGGAAAGAGCTTCCCACCCAAGATAATGGTTCAAAATGGAAAAAAAGGAAAAACATTTTCTGTTGCTACAAGCAGCACTTAAAGAAATGTGAAGACTTCCTATCAAGATGCGTAGAGGAAATTCCTCAATTGGGACAGTAAATGGAGGGATGTATGCTGAGCGCATATCCCCTCTGAGAGTCTGTCCTGACTCCCCACAGATCATTTATAACTTCTTCATCCATGCTCCCTAAACACCACTTCAATAGCTCTCATAGAGCACTTACATGTGACGTTATAACATTTGTTTATTGGTGTCACCCTCATCAAAACAAGAGTGTCTTGTTATCCTTTGTATACATCTGTCACAGCTCCGAGCACATAGCAGATTCTCAGTAAGTATTGGTTGACTAATAAAAAAAAATAGTGACCAAGTAGTTTAAAAAGACTGTCCTTGCCCTCAGAGAGGCTTACAATCTAGCCAAAGAGTCAAAATTCACATAGCTGAATCAAATTTTATACAGTTATATCTAATATCTTGCACACTGTTGGGACTTAGTAAATGTTTAGGAAACAAGTTCATTTGACAGCAATGAAGCGTTAAGTGGTGGCAAGAGTTCATTCAATGAAGAGAAGCTGCTGAGCCTGGCCTGGAGCGGCCTCCCAAACTTGGCCTCCGCCTGCCTGAGTGTACTTTCCTCCAAAACACCAGCTGATTCCTCACAGTCTCTCAAACTCACTCACCTTCTCACTCCTGCACTTTGGCTCAAGATCTGCCCATCACCTGGAACACCCTCCCCACCCTTCTCTAGAGCACCAAGGCCCTTCCCGCTCCAGCATTCTCTATCACTCACTTACCTTTTAATAGTAAGTACTAGCAATAGTAAGTAAATACCGTTAAATAGTAATTTAATATCCATTCACTAAGCAGTCACTGACTCTTCAGTATGCGTGGGCTGAGCTAAACTTGGAGGTTACAAACGGAGGAGACACATTTCCTGCCCTCAAGAGGCTTAAAGTTCACTGGAAACTAAACACTGTCTATTAAATGAACAATTTTAATGCATAATGTCATGAAGGAAACATTGAGGACAGCACTTAACACAGTCTGCAGGTGACGATGGATGGTGGAGAGGAAAGTCAGACGGGGAAAGCTTCCTGAAGGAGGTGTCCAGAGCAGAGTCTTGAAGAAACGACAAAATTGAGCCAGATGAAGAAAGAAAAGATCCTTTCAGGCAGAGTAGCATGCTCAGAGGCTGCAGGAGGAGAAAGCACAGTGAATTGAGCATGGCAAGCATTGAAGAGGCAAGAGATGGGCATAGAGAAATAGCATGAACAGAGTAGGGAAGAATATGCTATGTTGAAAAGCCCACCTTTTATCCTCAAGCTAATGGAGAATTTTTGAAGGATTATAAACAAGGAAATGACATGACCAGATTTGCCTTTTACAATGTTAATTGAGGCAAGAGTGGATTGAAAGGAAGGTCAGACCCTCGGCTGAGAGCATGTCAGGAAGCTATTTTTTTTTTTTTAAAGATTTCATTTTTCCTTTTTCTCCCAAAGCCCTCCAGTACACAGCCGTGTATTTTTAGTTGTGGGTCCCTCTAGTTGTGGCATGTGGGATGCTGCCTCAGCATGGTCTGATGAGCGGTGCCATGTCTGCGCCCAGGATCCGAACTGGCGAAACCCTGGGCCGCCGAAGCAGAGCGCATGAACTTAACCACTCGGCCACGGGGCCAGCCCCTCAGGAAGCTATTTTAGTGAACCATATATGAAGTGAACTGAGACAGGCTCAGTGGGGAAGAAGGGAAGGCACAGGTAATTCTGAGAAGGCTGATCTACAGGATTGGATAAGTTATATTGGAAGCCAGAGTGACCAGAGTCAAGGATACCTCCCAGGATTCTGACTGGAACAGTTGAGTGGACAGGGATGGCAATTACTGAGAGAGAAATACAGTACGAGGAAGGACTTTAGTGAGGAAAATGGTGAATTTCCTTTTAGACCTGATGAGTTTGAGATGCCTTTGAGATAGTCAAGAAGGAGACAGTTGAATACACAAGTCAAAAACTCGGGAGTAAGAACTAGGGTGGAGATGTGCATTTGGGAGTCAGGGAGAATACAAATGGTGGAAACCATGAGATCGTGCAGAGTCTGTGAGTGGGGAGGATAAGGCATCACCACTCCATCCCAAACCTGCTTCCAAAAAGCGGAAGAAACCAAAAGAGAGCTGGGACCATCTGCTTGTCCCAAGTCATCACTGCCCCCAAGAAAAGGAACAAAGATTTTTACGAATGCAAGTGGGTCAGGGGTTTGTCAGCTTGTGATTATTTCTCAGTTTAAATGCTACCTTTTTTTTCTGTAATTGGAGAAACTTTGAAAGTTGACCTTTGCTGTAAATCTGCTGGCCATTGTCACCCCTGATTTGATTGTGCCCTTTCTCTCTCTAATCTGTCCTCTCCTTTTTCTGAGGAGGTAGAGAGCTGGCATAAAGGTTGGAGTTCTTTTTTTAACTGACAAAAGCTCCACTTTCTTTTCCTGAAGGTTGTTTCAGCCAAACCACTTTATTTTGCTGTTTCAGTTTCAAAATAAAAGGAAACTTAAACTGAAAGAAAGGAAAGGAATGCCCCGTAGATCTGAAGGTGCTTGAAGTCTTGAAGAAGTGCTGCAAGGATTATTACTTTTCCCTGTGCCTGTCTGTCTTGTCACCCTAAAGCAATTGTAAGCTCCCTGAAGGCAAAGAGTCAACTTCTGTGTGCATGTGGGTCCAACATGGCAACAGCAAGGTACCCGACATCTAGAAACTGCCCAGTGACTGTTTATGGAATCAATGGCTGTTCATATGATTAGGCTCATTCAGGTCTGCAGCTCTTGGAGTCTTCCATACTAGTTGACACAATTAATTTCTGTGTCTTGTTCTTTGGTTATTGCCTGGGTGCTACCCTTGGAACAGCAGTTAGGCGGTAAGTTTCAGGAAGACAGGAATATTCGCTCATACTTTATCTTGTATTGAATGCTGGCCGGAATCGATGCTCAATAAAGGCTCATTGATTCACATGTGTTGTGTTTTCTAGAATGAATTTATCCTGCTACGTTACACCTTCTGAAAGACAAAAAAGATGTCTGTCTCACATGAGCAGGACTAGAATAAGCTATTCTGAAGAACATCCTAAAACAGTAGGTGTTCCTGTGTGTCACCTAATCGAGTAATTCATTCAGGAGAATCTCTACTGAATTAGAGTTCGACAGACTGCACGTGGGCTGCGCTGTGACCTTCAGTTGGTGATATACATTTCATAGGCAGATTCACAAGCAGCATCAGCAATGAGGTATATTCCTTGTGAATGAGATCATCAACAGCTTCCAATGCAATGCAGGATATCTTACCCACTACACAGAGCTTATGGAAAAAGGGAAAGAGGAGGGAGAGAAAGAAGAAGACAGAAGAGAACGAGAATGTATTCTGGGAGGTAAAGGAAGAAAAAGGATTTTGCTCATCACGAGAAATCAGCATCAATAGACTCCAGCCCAGACAGACCAGGAGGGCACTGCACAGCCTCCACGTGGCTGCACAAAGATCATCTTCATTCAGAAAGAATTACAGTAAACCTTCCCAGAAAGAATCACAACAGAATAACCAAGTTTCTTTAAAATATTCCCACTTTGACCCCAGCAACAGAATGAATGCCATAATCTCTTCAATCATATGCTGATAATTATTAAGAGTCACCACTAGTTGGCTTGTCACTTTGTCAAATACAGATGGCTATACATTTCCCTTTTCTAAGAGTCCATAGAGACCACCCAGAAATGGAGCATCAGTGGAGAGATCATAGCCCAGAGAGGTAAGCAAGCAGCCTCCAAAGGTGCTCAGGAAATAAGAGACAAATGCCTAGCAAGACACGAGAGGGGATGTGCGGCTGTGAGCCCGCATGCGCAGAAACATATCCAGGGCGATTGTGCCCTGGGCATGGGAAACCACAGGGTGATGTGCACATGGATGAGAAAGAAGAGCATAGTCCCTAATTCCTTCCTTCCTTTCTTTTTTAACGTTTAGACAAGCAGGCGTTCTGACAAATTACAGTCACTGTGCTAGTGCAGAACTCCAGGGCCTACATCTGAAAGTTTGAAAACCTGACTCAGCAGGATAGTGTAGAGTAAGCTGATTTCTAGTGTATGTGCACCCATAAAGTGGTCCTTAAAATACCGAAGTAATTCTGCATGAGTTAGTAAATCGCTGCGGCCCCAAGCCTCTGAGTGCCCACAGGCTGCCTGAGCCTTTCTTCCCAGGACCTGCCAGATCTCTCCACTAAAGGGTTAAGGCCTCACTGCAGTGGGCCTCTGGGTACCTGCGCCAGGCTGTCATGATAATCTAGTGTTTGCATCATCCTGATGAGCATCTTGTCTCCCTATAGGACAAGAAGCCCAAATCTCAGATGAGCATGGAATCAAACAAGTGCTAGCCTGGCTGAAAATGGGCCAAGATGGCCATAACTATGGAGGCACAAGTTGTGTTTTCATTTCTGCTCTGTGAGCTCACTTGGCTTCCATAAAATTTGCATATTTTTGGCTAATTATATCACAAACCTATAATGCATCTGAGTGGGGTGTCTTCCCCCCAAACTGTAAGCCCCTAAAAAGCTACTAGTCCTCAAACAGCAGGGGCCCACCTAGTCCTAAGCTCGATGACTTAAATCCACACCTAGACACAATTTCAGCGCAGCTGTTGGACATCAAGGATAGGGAGAAAATCCTAAACCATATCAGAGAGGGAAAGATGGAACACATAAAGAGGAATGACAATTAGTTCCTCAGAAGACTTGAGTAAGAGTAGATGCCAAAAGCCACAAATAATATCTTCAAAATGCATATGGAAAATTAGTCCCAACAAAAAATTCTGTATGTAGCTAAACTAGTCTTTAAGAGTGAGAGCAAATAAAAGATAGTTGACTGGTCATAGCTCCTCTCTGAGATGTACGTCACCATGTATAAGAAACAGCGTTAAGTAAAGAAACTGATAAACTTTTGGTAAATTTGAGTAGAAATTAGCTATTATTAAGAATAACGATGACTACAATTTTGGGGGATTAAATCCAAGTAAACCTAAAGTTACAAACAAAAAAAATATGAAAATATGCAGAGAATGTTCAGATTAAAAGTGTCTTAAGGTCTATATATTATTCAGAAAAATAATGGAGATTTTGTTTGGGGATTTTGCTACATTAAGGATGCACATTAAACATTTAAAGAACAGCCAATGGGAAAAATAGAAATGGAGTGAAACTCCAAATTGTGGAGAGGAAAAGATGGGACAAGTAAAGGTAATCTGCTCAATGAAATAGAAAATAGGGAAGGAATGGGGAAGAAGCATAATAACTTTTTACTAAACTAAGACAATAGAAATGAGTCTAAATATGTCAACAATCATTAAAAAAGTAAATGGATTACATTTACTGTTACCTGTAAAAAGCTAGAAATTCTCAGATGTTTGGAAGATCGAAGACAAAGCAAAACAAATTCCAACTATTATGTGATGTTTATGAGAGATACATGTGAAACTTAACGACATAGAAAAAGTTGAAAGGTAAAGGACTGGCAAAAATATACTGAGCAAATATTACCTGAAATAAATTTGTTGTAGCAATAGTAATAAGATACAAAATAGAGTTCAAGGCAAAATGCAATAATAGAAAAATGCTGTAAAGGCCATTGGTGGTGCAAGGTGGACAGTCTTTCTGGGGCAGGGTGGGTGGGCCTTAGCCATGAGGGTATGGGACAGGTCCAGGGGAAAGGCCAGGTGGTGAGGGTCAGAACCGGTCAGCCAGGGCTGATGGCGACAGTTTTCAGCAGCAGAACTTATACCTGGCCTAAGCCTACTTGGGCAATTTGTGGGCCCAGTGCTTCAAGCAGCAGACCTATAGTCATTTGACAGTCGAGTGACATGGTGCCCCCAACTAGTAGGGACCCTGAGGTCTGTTAAGATAGTTCTTATTTAATGATGGAAAGGAAATCCCTGCCAGCAACATATTACAGTCATGAACTTGCATGCACTTAACTCAAACCACAGAGAAAAATTTATCCTATCGCAAAGGGAAATTTACAAATCCACGATTATACTGGTCTTAACATACCTCATTCAAAAAATATGCATAAAGCAAAAAGAAAAAAGTAAACCTACAGAAAAATTGGACAATTAAGCTTGCTCCCACTGACAAAGGGAATCTCGTAATCAAGAAAGAGAGGCCACATGATTTTTTCAAGCACACATGGAGCAGTTATGAAAACTGAGCTCATCTTCACAGACAACCTATGAGGTAGGTATGTATCGTCTCATTTTACATATGGGAAACCCGAAGCACTGAGGTTAAGTAGCTTGTCCATGGTCACACGACTGGGATACAAGTGGAGCAGGGCTACAAACCCAGACGTGCTGATTCCAGAGTTCAACTTTTTGAGTAATAGAGGCAAGAGCAAAGAACTAACAAAATAGAAAACTGAGAAACAGCAGAGGTGTCCAATAAATCAAAAGCTGACTCTCTGAAAAGACAAAATTACAAACTGCTTATGAGACCGATCCAAATACTTAAAAATGAGGAAGGCATATATCAATCACGATAGAAATAAAAAAGAACATAACTACAGATAGAACAGAGATTCTAAAATACATAAGAGAATACCATCATCAACTTTATGCCAATAAATTTTAAAATGTAAATGAAATGTACAATTTTCTGAAAAGTTTTAAATTCCTAAAACTGACTCCAAAAGTTAAAAACTAACAAACCGTTGCTATTAAAGAGATTGACTCATAGTCAAATTCTGCTTCTTCTCCCCCAATGAGACATAATAACTTATTATAACACAAAAAAAACTTACTTTTTGAATAAGACCCACTGGTTTTACAGTTCACATTCTCCAAACTCTTAAGAAACTATTGTCCATACGTTATACAATTCTTCCGTAGAATAGAAAAAAAGGATGAGCTTTGCTTAGAAGCTCCAAAGTGAACTTAAATATAGATGGTGGGATGGATGCTATATTACCCTTTGTAATTTTCTGTACTATTCAAATATTTCATTTTAAAAAGAGGATATGGGGAAAGTATGGGGCTAGCTCATCAAACAGGTATATATCATATTCTTTGATAGAAAATTTAAACAATCGTCTCTGAATCAATAACTTCTAAGTACATATTCTTTTATTTTTAGTTTAAGTTTCTGTTTCCTAGGTGATGGCTCCAATACTTCAGACCCACATCTCAACAACTTGGAAGTAATTTTTCCAAGTCAGCTTGGAAGTATCTTTCTCCCACAGATATCCTTCTTTCACAGAGCAAAATAGCTGTTCTCTTCTAGACAGTTTCTGAATCTGTGACCATTTGAACATACCACTACTTGAGTTTCCAACAGAAATTCATGAAATTCCTACCTTAATAACATTTATGAGGGCCCTGACATCTTCAGACATTACTCCTGTTTCCATGGGGAATTATATTTAGAAATCAGCCACCCTAATTGTTTCCCCATAGGTGCGTTCCTGTTCAATTTCTTGACCTAGAAAGGAAACCGTCTTGGGGAAGAAGTAACCCATGTAATGCTGTGTCGAAGGCATGGGTTGAAAAGAGCGTGATTAGTCTGAGTAATTTCAGCACAAGTCACAAGAGGATGATCATCTCCAAGTGAAAACTATGCTGCCATCTTTTCTGTGAAGCTATTAGAGGAATCTGGAAAGGTCAGAACATAAGTTTCCAATTTCTTCATTGATCCAGGAAGAAAAACTACATTCCAAGAAATACATTGGAAAGTTAACAAAACTAAAGTTTACACGTGGTGAGTAATATTAGAAAGGCAGTTTTTAATAAACTCAGTCAGTAGCAAAAGAGAATTCAACATTAAAGCTGAGCATAAAAATATCTTAATTTGTGAATTATGTATAA
Source organism: Equus caballus (assembly GCF_041296265.1). Classification (NCBI taxonomy): domain Eukaryota; kingdom Metazoa; phylum Chordata; class Mammalia; order Perissodactyla; family Equidae; genus Equus; species Equus caballus. The sequence continues at coordinate 79,634,800 of NC_091688.1, forward strand.
TGGCTTACGTACTATCTATGATCCAGCGGAGGCCATTCTAAGGGCTAGAAACTCTCTTAGAGAGAGAGAGACTGTGAATCTGAAGATGAGTGCTTTTCACTTATCACTCAGACTCTCACTCTTAATCCTGATAGTAAATCACTGCATGTCATCCTTCACCAACCCAACCCCAACCCAAGTGTTATTAAAGAATGATAACTATGAGTTTTCTCTACCAAGAATGCACAAAGTAGAAGGAGGATCGTATTTTAAATTTATCAGAATTTTTATTTAGAATTAACTATTTAAAGGAAATACGATGTGAATAATTTTGGAAGGGGGGACTTCTTTTGCAGAGTACTTTATAATTTATCTATCTTTTATATAGAAGGACCCAGTTGCCTCAGGGGCAATTCAATTATCCTTTTATATTCAAATCAATATTGTAGGTGATGTTAGCTATATTGATTTTGACATGTTTAAGGTCACACTGATCTGTAATATGTCATATGTTATAAAATAAGTTACACTGTAATGGAACTTTTCGTCCTCTAGGATGGGCAATAGGTGTTCATTTTCCCATGTAAATTTGTGTTAATTTTTTTACTGTATTTTTTAGCAATATGAATTGGCTTTGTGATGATTGACCATTTTTTTCAACCTGAGCATCTTGAACTGCCTGCATTCTTCTTTATTTCATGCTACCTTACTTTCTTCTCCACTAATGATACCTAACAACATTCTACCAGAATTTTTTGAAGCTTGTTCATTGATTTTGTTGTTGTTTTGCCAGAGTGTACTGTTATTGCTTCTTTCAGTGTTTACGTGTAAGATATGCTTATCCAATATTAAAACACTGGAGATTTTCTATTTGTTCATTTTATCCTTTAAAAAACATTTGTTTCACATCTGTCCACTGTGCAATATGTTCCGGAAATGCAAAACCTAAATAAGAGATGCAAGGCGCTCAGTCCCCTGCTCGTTCCTCCCCCCTTCACCTGGCTAATTCTTAGGCACCTTTCAAGTGAAATGCTGCAGGAGTGGAGTAGGATGGTCATTGAAAACGGAAAATTGTATTTGCATCAAAGAGGTCACTGGGGACTTTAACAAGAGAATTTTCAATGGGGTAGAAGGAAGAAAGAGAGCAGAATCCAGACGACAGGTGACGCAAGTGAGGACTTACAGCCAATAAGGACAGACTTTATTTCAGAAGACGGTAACAAAAAGGAAGCAGCAGAGATGGACTGCAGCAACTCGAGGGGAAGAAATCATGAAATAAAAAAGGTTGGTTATGGTTTGGCAGAAATTTAAGTGTGTTTATAAACTTAAAAGAAAAGAACAAAAGAGTTGGGAGAAATTGAAGATACAGGAAAGAATGAAGATAATTTAGTAGGCCCCAGAGTCATGTGGGGTGAGTGAGGAGCATAGCTAGATTTTTGTCTCGGGAAGGACGAATAACTCTTCACCTGGAGTGTTCGAGAAGGGAGTAATATGAGAACAATTAGAGAAATGCCTCTATTTCCATTGAGAAAAATGGAATAGATCATTTTCTAAGAGGAGATAGATAAAGAAGAGGTAAACAGTTTGAGAAGCACGGTATGTGTTTGGAACAGTTTCCATAAGCAAGCGTGCTGTATGTTCTTCTTTTGCCCCCTAGATACATTCTCCATACTTCTCCACCTTGCTCTATGCCCTGAGATTTTTGGGTTTTTTTGAGGAAGATTAGCCCTGAGCTAACTACTGCCAGTCCTCCTGTTTTTTGCTGAGGAAGCCTGGCCCTAAGCTAACATCTGTGCCCATGTTCCTATACTTTATATGTGGGACGCCTACGACAGCATGGCTTGCCAAGCGGTACCATGTTCGCACCCGGGATCCAAACCGGCAAACCCCGGGCCGCTGAGAAGCAGAACGTGCAAACTTAACCACTGCACCACCGGGCGGGCCCCTATGCCCTGAGATTTCGACAGTTATGGATCACACCAACCAGTTTCCTAAATCTCTGGCTTTTTGTTGGTTTCAACCAATGGGAGAAAGGAAAGTTTGGGATATTTATTCCTCCAGATCTCTTTCTGCCTGGCCATAAGCTGCCAGTGGCTGGAGTTCCTCTTCCACAGCCCCTGTTAGGAGGTCTTCCGTTACAGCTACAAGTCTCAGTGGATTCCTCCTCCCCTTCACGCTTAGGGATAACCATGGCTTTTCCTTCTGAGGCTAGCCCAGGTCACTTCCCCATCCTTTGTTGTTTTCCCACAACCCTGGGCAAACAGTCTTCTCGTTAAACTCTCTTTACACTGGAGGATTCCATCTGTTTCCTGTTTGGGATCCTAACTGATGCAGAATGCAAGAAGAAGCTGAGTGGGACAAGTAAAAGGATTGTCATAGGCACAGGTGAGATTAGGAGCTATAAATCTGTCATGCTTATTTTCTCTGCTGTTAATCTTGCTGTCCATGGGAGGAAGTAGATGAAGAGGATGGTGAGATTCATTGAAGCTTGTGGATGAAAGTCTATATGTGGCAAAAGAAGAGGGAGAGAAGTTGAGGTTGTCAGAAAATGGATCATGGGAAGGATTGCTTTAGACCTAACAGCTGTGCCTTCCATGTGTATTACGAGTTCGAGAAAAATATTTTTCTGCTGATTTCTCAAATCTCTACAGCTGAATTGTAATCTCCCTTGAATTTGCCTGTAGATTCAATGACCCAGAAAATAGGAATGCACACACATAGATACACACACACACTTTAGCTCACTCCAGATCTAAAAGTGTTATTGGACGGTTATGGACTGAATTATGTCCCAAAAATTCATACCCTGAAGCCCTAATCCCCAGTGTGACTGAATTTAGAGACAGGGCCTTCAAGGAGGTAATTAAGGTCAAATGAAGCCATAAGGTGGGGGCCCTAATTCAACAGGACTAGTGTCCTTATAAGAAGAGGAAAAGACACGAGGAGTACACACACACAGAGAAAGGCCATGTGAGGACACAGCAAGAAGGCAGCCATCTGCAAGCCAAGAAGAGAGGTCTCACCAGAAACCAACCCTGCTCACACCTTGATCTTGGACTTGCAGCCTCCAGAACTGTGAGAGAATAAATTTCTGTTTTTTAAGTCACTCAGTCTGTGGTATTCTGCTACGGCAACCTGAGAAGGCTAAGGCACAGACCATCTAAACTTTCTAATATCAAAGGGGAACCACACTTTCTTGACCATGGAATCCAGTGATGCATAATACTCCATTCTGCCCACTTGTACTAGCCTCTCTCCTCCTCTTTACTAAATATTATTTACTCTTAGAGGCCCAACTCCAATTTCACCTCCTCTGGGCAACCTTCCATGACCAGTGAAGCCTTATCCTCCCAAAGGAACCCACTCCTTAGGGACATGGCCTATCTGGTCTTAGATTAGCACTTGTCTTTACTATTATCTCTCCTAGGGCCAAAGTCTTACAGTTTTGTGACCTCACCCCATCTCTCAGCAGTGCTGCATACATAGAAAGTGCTTAATAAATATTTGTTGATTTACTGATTACTTATCTTTAATTATTGGAAGAAAGCTGTTTCATTTCCTTTGTTCCTATACTTAAGATATCCTGAGGACAGATGGGAATGCAGGGCAACCATCATAGCCCTGTTTAGTAGTGCACATGTGACTTCTGAACCTTCTCTATATCCCCCTACAATGTCCAATCAAGAACCACCCCCCATCCCTGGGATTGCTACAGAGCAGATGTGACGAGGTTGTTTCCTTCACCGCAGCTAGTCTTACTTAAGCTGCCAGAACAATAACCAGTTTGTTCTCATTCCCAAGGCAGTGGCCTTGGAACAACTTTGGCAAACCAAACCGACCAATCCTTAAGTCCCTTGCAACTCAATCACTTTAGACATTGTCTAAGACAATGGGACCCCAGCAGGGTGTACCCTGGTCTGAATAGTAGCTCTTGACTTGAAAGCAACAGCTGCTTCTCCAAAATGAACTTACCTTGTTCAACAGGCTTTCCGTGGCAAAGGCTACTAAAACAATTCCCTGTGAGCCTTCCATTTTACTTCTAAAATCCCTGATAGAGTTAACTCTCCCTTTCTTTTGAAGACTATATCACCTTTAAAACAAGCTCATCATCCGCGAATCCATTTCCAAACCCCGTTCGGGAATCTGGGTTAAGCACAGTATAACAGAGTGAGACTCTGGCTTGATGGAGTGAGAGGTCCTTCTTCATCCTAATTGGCAGAGTCCTCATGAGGGAAGTCAGAGCACCTGGTTCTGACTCTAATTTGTCTTCCTCACATGAATAATTCACGCAGCCTCTATGCGATCAGCCACTCCAACAGTAGGGGATGGTCTCTATGTGCAGATCACTGGCTGAAGCTCGGTCTGAACACACTGCCCCTTCCCACCCAGCAGGAAGCTTTGTCTTCTGTGTATGTGAGAGTTCCTGCTCAAGGTCAGGTTGATGGCCACTGAATGTTAAATTAGGGTATTGTGAATTTATTAGTAATTCCCAATTTGTTTTATTCAACTAAGGCGGACCTGCCTCAATATTTAACCTTTAAAGGAATGCAGGCTGCTTTCTGGCAATAGAAGAATCTGTCAGGTAAACCCTTTGAGAATGTGTATATTTGAAGGTTTTATAAGCCTGCACACATATGTAAATGAAACAGGAATTCAGAGTGGTTTTGTATAAAAAATAGAGAGAGAAAGAAAGACAGAGAGAGAAAAATCTGACTACGTCACTCCTTTACTTGAAACCTTCCATGGCTCCCATGGCTCGTAGGTCCAAGTCCGAAGTCCTCCATGTTGCCTAAGCGGCCCTGAAGACTCTGGCTCCTGCCTGCCCCTCCAGCCTCATTCCACCATCCTACCCATTGTTTGATGTACTCTAGCCACACTGGCATCTTTGGGTCCTTGAACTTACTCAGGGGCTCCCCATAGACTCTTCCCTCTTTCTCTCTGCCTCCCCCTGCCCCCATCCCCAAGCCTCCACCTGACTCACCTGCACTCATCCCTCAGGTCTCAGCAAGCAGGCTGCTTTCACAGGTAAGACTGACTTCAGACTGAATTAAGTTCATAGACTCCCCCACCCATTATGCTCCCTGATTATATACAAGGTCTGTCATCATACAAGCTGCTTTATTTTTGTGGATCTTACCTCACTTGTAACTAAATAATTCTAGACTAGACTATAAACTCCAAAAGTGCAGTGACCCCATCTGTTCATTCTATGTCCCTAGCATTTAGCATAGCATGTGATGCACAGTAGGGATGGCAGGAATGAATGAATGAATGAACAAATGAACATACTTATGAATGGGGCTCTGCATAGATGTGGCTACCCCAAAGCCCAACTGGTAAGTTATCAATCAGTTGCCTTGTTAGTTTGATGGGTTTCTTGCCAAAGTGGAGGGACTGACAGTCTCAACAGAAGGAACAAACAGATGTGAAGATGTGGGCATCTCTACCAGCTCCCTACTTCCAGGTTTTAAAGTGAAGAGCAGCTCATTTAGTTTCAGCATTTGGCCTTATGTTTTCTGATAGTTGATCTACTATGCATCTGAATTTTTTCAACATCTTTTTCTTGAATAAGGGGCAGCACTGTAAAGACTGCGTCTACCAATAGACGAAGAACGGGAAGTGAGGAACCAAAGAATTCAGTGTGACTGAAGACAGTTAAGGCAGAAGAAATAGGTAGTGGAGGTCCCCAGGGCAGGACAGAGATGTGGGGTGCCCCTGGGAACCAGGCATGCAGGCCATGGTGCATTGCTGGAGAACTTGGGGAGGTTGCATAGGGGTGGCCAGGGTAGAATATGGATGAGGAAGCATTTAGGATTAGGTGAGCAATCAGGCTTTAGGGCTGGGTTTAGAAAGACAGAGAAAAACAGTGGTAAAAGGAAGACCTAAGTGGGTTTTATTGAGGGAGAAAAATAGCAGATTGGTAGTTTGATGTTAATGAAAAAAGGAAAAGAAAAACTAGAAACTAATATACCAAAACATACTCCATGTTGTACACCAGTGTAGACCAAAATGTGCTGTCTTCTCTTCTTCAAGCAAAGAAAGCTTCTGTAAACAGGGAAGCTCTCCTGACCTCATACACCCAAAAAGGAGGTGGGGAGAGTAATGATGCAGGGGTAGTCCTACACTCTGGCTGTTAGAGCCCAAGGGGCCAAGGACAGGACGCCGGAACCTCTGCTACAGCGGCCACAGAAAACCCAAATGCTCCCGATCACAGGGGCCAGCAGAAGCCCAGGTCCGCCCAAGGGGCTCCACTCCTGCCTTCCATATCTTACTCGGGAACATATGAGTGGTGGAACCTCAATCTCATCCAGAACCCTAGCTTTCCAGCCTCTAAAGTCCAAGCAAACATGGGAAAGCTATGAGTACATGACAGAAAGAAGACATGGCTCTTCTAGTGGTGAGGGTGGACGTACAGAACAAGGTGCAGGAGAGAAAATTAGGATTCAGACATGAAGGATGGGAAATAACTGAAAGGATAGAGAGAACTGGGACCAGGAAAGTCTACCTCTGCCTGATGCCACTGAAGAATATGACCAATCAGCCGGGAGAGGTTTTATTAGGACATAACTTAAAAATTCTTTTAGTATACGACACTGAAGAGATCTCCAGTCTTTGAACCAAAAAGACTTGCCTCACTGAGCCTTATTTCTGTGTTTATAAAAGTGGGAATGACAGGGACCGGCCCCGTGGCTGAGTGGTTAAGTTCGCGTGAGCCACCTCCACGGCCCAGGGTTTCCCCAGTTCGAATCCTGGGCGCAGACATGGCTCCACTCATCAGGCCATGTTGAGGCAGCATCCCACATGCCACAACTGGAAGGACCCACAACTAACAATACACAACTATGTACTGGGGGGCTTTGGGGCGAAAAAGGAAAAATAAAATCTTTAAAAAAAAAGAAGGGAATGACATGACAGTATGTCGTAGATACTTAGTCAATTTCTTTCCTGCCTGGCACTGACTTCTCCATTAGACACAGTAAGCACAGTGCCCAGGGTCTATGATATTTTTAGGGGCTGACAAACATGATTTAATTTCTTTTAAGGTCAGAAGAAAGTAAATTGATATAATCTAGCCTGGATTAATTCATCATTATATCAAGACAGTCATAAAATATAAACTTTAATGTATTTACAAAGAAAGAGGCTTACAAGGAATTAAATGTGGAGAGCCCACACAAGGGATAATGCGGGCCTGTCCCCACCCTCCTTTTTGGAGATCTTTCTCTCCCACATACCCCATCCACCTGGTTACAGCACTGGGTCCCCAGAAGCCATTTTTTACTCTGTTCTTGGAGTTTGATTGTACCAAGACCTACACTTGGCCCAAGCTGGGCCAGTCAGAGTCCACTCCACTCACCTCTCCTCTCGGCCATAGTTGGCTGGTTTGAGGTAGGGCAAGTTGGGAAGGTTTTGGGGATAGGTCACCTGACTCCAGCTGAGTCAATCAGTCCTTCCTTATGAATTTTGGCTTGATTCTGAGATCCATTCAGAGTTGGACTATTCCCTCCATGAGAGGAGATGAAAACTTGGGAGCTCTGATCTGCTATGTCCCAGCATATGGACTTCAAGCAGAGAAAACCACTCTGAGGGAGAATATGCCCCAAAGGAGCAGAGGACTAAGATAGAGACCCCGACGGATTCTAATCCCAGGCCCCAGGCTGTCTCTGTAGTTGCTGGCATCCTGTCCTTTGGATTCTCTGAGACATTGGCAGGACTGAACAGGGTAGTGATTTAGAACCTGGGGTCAGGAGCTGGGCTGCCTATATTCAAAGCCCAACTGCTACATTCTGGCTCTGTGACTCTAAGCTAGTTATTTAAATTCTATTTAACTTAATTTCCTCTATCGTAAAAGGGACATTTTGTGAAAGTGAAGTGATCTATTAAAAGTGATTAGAATGCAGAATGGAATAGAAAGTACAGAAACAGACTATAAATATGTCAATTGTCTTTTGACAATGGTGCAAAAGCCATTCAATGGAGAAAGGATAATCTTTGAACAAATGGTGCTGAAATAATTAGAAATCCATATTGAAAAAAAATTGACCCTCAACCAATACTTTACAACATATACAAAGATTAATTAAAAACAGATCAAAGACCTACATGTAAACCCCCAAACTATAAAACTTCTAGAAGAGAATATTGGAGAAAATCTCTATGACTTTGCATTAGGCAAAGATTTTTTAGATATGACATAAAAACCATAATCCATAGAAAAAAATTGATTAACAGAACTTCATCAAAATTTAAAGTTTCTGTGTTTTGAAAGACATTGTTAAGATATAAAAAGGCAAGCCACAGATTGTTAGAAAATATTTGCAAAACACATATCTGATAAAAGACTTAGAATATACAAATAACTCTCAAAAGTCAATAATAAGACAAAGACCCCAATAAAAAATAACTGGGCAAAGATTTGAACAGAAACATCACCAAAGGCAGATATAAGAATGGCAAATAAGCTTATGAAAAGATGCTCAACATCATTACTTATAAGGAAAATGCAAATCAAAGCCACTGTGAGATACCACTGCAGAGCATTAGAATGGCAGAATAAAAAAGACTGAGAATACCAATGGCTGGTGAGAAGGAAGAGCAATTAGAACTCATACATTGCTGATGGGGATGCAAATAACACAGCCTTTACAGAAAATGGTTTGCCAATTGCTTATAAAGGAAATACACACTTAATGTATGACTCAGCAGTCCTACTACTAGATATTTTCACTCAAGAGATGTGAAAATATACATGCACTCAAAACTTGTACACAGACATTTATAGCAGTTTTATACATAATCATCAAAAACTGGAAACAACTCAGATGTCCTTCAACTGGCAAACGGATAAACAAACTGTGGACTTTAATACTCCACCAACATCAATGAATAGATAATCTAAACAGAAAATCAATAAGGAAACATTGGCTTTAAATGACACATTAGACCAGATGGACTTACTAGATATATACAGAACTTCCATCCAAAAACTGCAGAACACATTATTTTGAATGCATATGAAACATTCTCCAGGATAGATCACATGTTAGGCTACAAAACAAGTCTCAATAAATTCAAGAAGATTGAAATAATACCACGTATCTTTTCTGATCACGATACTATGAAACTAGAAATCAACTACAAGACGAAAACTGGAGAAACCACAGATACGTGGAGATTAAAGAAAATGCTACTGAATAACTATTGGGTCAATGAAGAAATCAAAGGAGAAATCAAAAAACACCTGGAGACAAATGAAAATGAAAATACAACATACCAAAAATTATGAGATGCAGCAAAAGCAGTACCAAGAGGGAAGTTTATAGTAATACAGTCTTATCTCAAGAAACAAGGAAATCTCAAATAAACAATTTAACAATACACTTAAAGGAACTAGAAAAAGAAGAACAAACAAAGCCCCAAATCAGTATAAGGAAGGAAATGATAAAAATCAGAGCAGAAATAAATAAAATAGAGACCAAAAAAATAGAAGAAAAATCAATGAAACTAAGAACTGGTTTGAAAAGACAAACCAAATTGACAAGCCTTTAGCTAGACTCACCAAGAAAAATAAGAGAGAAGGCTCAAACAAATAAAATCAGAAATAAAAGAAGAGAAATTACCATGCACACCACAGAAATACAAAGGATTATAAGAGAATACTACAAAAAGCTATATGCCAACAAATTGGATAACCTGGAAGAAATGGATAAATTCTTAGAATCATACAACCTTCCAAAACTCAACCAGTAAGACATAGGGAATCTGAATAGAACCAATCACTAGTAAGGAGATCAAAATGGTAACCAGAAATCTCCCAAAAAACAAAAGTCCAGGACCAAATCTCTTCCCAAGTGAATTCCACTAAACATTCAAAGAAGACTTAATACCTATCCATCTCAAACTCTTCCAAAAAATTGAAGAGGAGGGGAAGCTTCCTAACTCAATCTATGAGGCCAAGATTACTCTGATACCAAAACCAGACAGGTACAACACCAAAAAAGAACACTACAGGCCAATATCACTAGTGAACATAGATGCAAAAATATTCAACAAAATACTATCAAATTGTATATAACAATACATTAAAAGGATTATACACCATGATCAAGTGTAATCAAGTGCAAAATAAATCAAGGATTTATTTCAGGGATACAAGGATGGTTCAACACCCACAAATCAATCAAAACGATACACCACATTAACAAAATGAAAAATAAAAATCACGTGATCATCTCAATAAATGCAGAGAAAGCATTCAACAAGACACAGCATCCATTTATGATAAAAATTCTGAGGAAAATGGGTAGAGAAGGAAAGTACCTCAACATAATAAAGGCCGTATATGACAAAGCCACAGCTAACATCATAACCAATGGTGAAAAACTGAAAGCTATCCCTCTAAGAAAAGTAACAAGACTAGGATGCTCACATTCTCCACTCTTATTTAACATAGTATTGAACGCCCTAGCCATAGCAATCAGACAAGTAAAAGAAATAAAAGGCATCCAAATTGGAAACAAAGAAGTAAGCTATCACAATTTGCAGATGACATGATTTTATATACAAAAAAATGCTAAAGAATCCACCAAAAAAACATTAAAATAATAAACAAATACAGTAAAGTTATAGGATACAAAATCAACATACAAAAATCAGTTGTGTTTCTATACACTAACAATGAAACAGCAGAAAGAAAAGTTAAGACTACAATTCCATTTACAATCACAAGAAAAAGAATAAAATACCTGGGGATAAATTTGACCAGAGAAAGGAAATACCTGTACACTGAAAACTATAAAACAGTGTTGAAAGAAATCAAAGACATATATAATATGAGTAAAATCAAAGCAAGTGTAAACACTGTCTCTTATTTTCCCTAGAAAGGGAAAAAAGAGGAGAATCCTTAGCCAAAGAGAGGAGTAAAGGGGTTCTGATTTTCACATTCAAAGCAGAGGACTTCAAGAAAAGAAGGTGGAGTTGTTTCACACAGGACTCACATGTACAGTTGTACACTTTGTCAACTGCACAAAAGGTCCTGGCTGAAGGGCTAAGCAAGAGAATAAATCTAGCCTGAGCAGGACTGCAACTACTCAGATAAAGAGGTGTCTCTTTGGTTACTGAAAGATACTATATGCTTGTCACTCTATGTACCTGTGAGGCTGGGTTGACCAAAAATAGTTGATTTTTCCTAATTTGCAAAAAGGTACCACATGGCCCAGTGGTGGCCCTGATTTCAATAGTCTGAGTGGCCCCAAGAAACCAAAGTTGATCCAGTGTTGAGATGGGAGGAACAGGACTTCAAAAAGTTCAATTGTAGCCACATGGACAGCATCCCTGTATGCCCTGTTGCCTCAGGTTGCCCACAGAGACCCTATCTATTTATTCCGTGAATTGAGTTTGATCCAGATTCATTTTGAGAAGGGTAGGTAGTCAGGAGTTAAAGCTGCCCTCCCACACGTGACTTACCCGTCCTTTTAAGATAACACCTAGGGGCCGGCCCCATGGTCCAGTGGTTAAGTTTGTGCACTCCGTTTTGGTGGGCTCCGCTTCGGTGGACCGGGTTTCACTGGTTCAGATCCTGGGCATGGACATGGTACCACTCATCAGGCCATGCTGAGGCGGCGTCCCACATAGCACAGCCAGAGGCACTCACAGCTAGAATATACAACTATGTGCTGGGGGGCTTTGGGGAGAAAAAGAAAGGGGGAAAAAAAAAAAGATTGGCAACAGACATTTGCTCAGGTGCCAATCTTTAAAAAAAATAAAAAATAAAAAAATAAATTAAAAAAATAAACACCTAAAATTCAAACGAAATCATCCATTTGCCTCCGCCAGCACTATACTAAGGCCTGCATGTTTCAACCAGTTTAGAGGATAACCTGGCCACCAGAATAAAAGTCTGTACAAATCAGCACTTATTTGGGGAGCCCGGACCTCAGAAAGGCATTGCTCTGAGTACCCCAGCCCTAGAACCCCTTCTGCTCACCTCTCTAGGGAGCGTTAAGTTCCTGCCCTCCCCCTGCTGGCCTGGCTTCCCTTCCCTTCGGTGGGATTCTCTAAACTCAGCTCCTTGCCCCACCCCCACCCGGTGCAGAGATCAGCACCCTTTATTCCAGCACCCACTCTAACAAGGTAACCTCTCCTTAAGATACCTTGAGCCTTTTATTTAGCTTCTTTGTGCCTTTGCTCTCTCTTACATCAAGGTGGCTTCATCGGACCTGTCCTACCTTTCCCCAGAAGGATGAAATTAGGTAACCAATGAGATGATGCCCTGCCACCCACAGACAAGCAGGAAGAACCACTTTCTGTTTCCTTACAGAAGGGCCTTCTTTATACAACAACTGCCTTCCTCAAACGTTCCTTGTGAATCAAGTCCAGATTTAAAGGTGCTGGGGATGCTCTCAGCTTAAGGAAATCTCATGGTAGGGCACTTTGTCAAACAAGGCCAGGCCTAACAAATAATCACCTTGGTTTATCTGAGCCTCCACACCGGGTTAACTTAGATGATAAAGACAACCATCATGACAACAGTTTATGGGTTTTCAAGCCACTTTCACGCACCCTTCATCTGATGCTTGTAACCAGCCCCAGAAGAAAGTGGTCAGGGATTATTAGCCCCAGTTGACAGATGAAGGAGCTGAGGCACAGTGAGGTTAACGACTTGTCCAAGGTTATGCAACTAATGGACCTATGCTGAAGGCTCAGACAGTCTCAAAGCTCTTCCCCTTGATCTGTACAAAACAGTGCAAGGACCAAAAAGAAAACCCCAAAAAGCCAGGAATCATCTGTGGTGTGCAGAAATGCAAATAATTCTCTCCAAGCATTCATGACCTCAAAATCTTAAAATACTAAAGCCCGAGTCTCCAACACATAAAATTCTAAATGAATGGAAGAGACTGCTGACATCTTCAAAGCAGAAAGGCAGTAAATGCAGTATCACAGTGATAAAAAATGATTAAACGCGTATCATACCAGCTGAGATATCATTAAACTTTGCACTAACAGCCACAATTAAATAGTAGACTTATTAGCTACATTATGTTTAAGTACATCCTGCCAGAATCTTTGTATTTTTCCACAAAACATAAAAAAGACCTTAAATCAACTTTAAGAGGATGGAAAGTAAAAAGATAAAATGATGTCACCCAAATACATAGTTGAGGAAGAGTCTCAACGACCCTGAAGGAAACAGCCAAGGTCTGAGGTTTCCAAATCTCAATGGAGAGGAAAATATTTGAGCCAGTGGTAGCCTTCCTGCTAATGAGATGCTAGATAAAACTTCTATGTAAATCCAACCTTATCTCCCCCGCCAGCTCTTCCAAAAATATCTAAAAGAGCATGCGTAGTCCACTACCAGGAGGAAAATAGCCTACTATGAGCTGAGCCAAGCTCCCCTGGAATCTCAAAGATGAAGGATGGCAGATGGGGCCTCCTTTCACTTCATGCAGAGTGAGCCTTGGATGGATGCCCAGGAGTCTTGGGTGGACACCCAAGAATCTCTTCTTCCTCTGATTCTCCCTTCTCTGATCTTCCACCTTCCCCCAGTGTGCCAGTGCTATCCAGGTTCTGCACCCCCTGGTCTGGACCACACGATCCCTGCCTCCATTCTGGCGAGAGAGAAGTTACAGGGGATCCTTCAGTCAATAACTCCTTCAAGTTCTCTGTAGGCCTTGTCTGTGATCTTTCAGCTTCTTCTATGTGTAGCCTCTACAACACACACAGGGTTTCTCCTGGCAGTGTAGGTGGCTTCTTATATTATTGAGCTAAAAGTTTTCTTTCCTACTAGCAGCAAAGAAAAGTGGTATAATGAAGGCTGCAGGGACAACAAGAAAAATTCATCCTCTCAAATATACCAAAAGGTAAGTGTACTCTTCCAAAGTCATTTTTTTAATATTTGCATAATCTAATCCAAATTTTCTACCCCCACCCTTTCTCCATAATAGTCTATCTGAGTGGAAGAGATGTTGGAAATAGGTATACTTGATTGTTTTCTTAGTTATAAACCACAGGTAGGTCATTTTTTAAATTGACAGATGCTGGTTATAAAGTCCTCGTTAATACCCGTTTTACATTTACTTGCCAAATTCCAATCGCTGGTATAAACAAGGCCAGAAGTGTGTATGACCAGGAGTGGTTAGGGCCATGTTGAAGTCTGTGCTTGACCTGCTTTGTGGCTGGATCATTCTGAACTTCCATCAGCAGTGCAAACTCACAGGAGAATGGGTCACCTTGCAGATTACGCCTCTGCAGAGTCACACAGCAAATAACAGACTTCAACTCGGGAAACCTGTTGACAGTTACTTGAAAAATTCCAGTTCAAAGGATTCTGAAAATAAATGTCCCAAATATAATGCCTTTCTTAAAAACTCTGAAATGCTAAGAGAGCATAGCACACGCATGTGCAACAGTCAGCGGTTCTGCATTCGTAAATGGTCTGTGAGAATGGATTCATTTGTTCATTCATCCCTTCAAATATTTGTTGACTGCCCATTATTTGTTAGTTGGAGTGCAAAGACCTGTGGATACACCAGTTAATAGAACAAGACAGATGGGTCCTTGCTCTTGAGATACTCCTGCTATCATGGGGAAAGAGAGGAAAATTAAATTAAAAACTAAAATAATTATAAATATTGTTAAGTTGTAAGAAAAAAAGAAATAGGCAGCTAAGGTAGAGAATAAAAGGGGTGGAATATAAATACTTTAGACAGGATGAGGAAGGAAAAGTGTTTAAACTAGTGACATTCAAGTGAAGCCCTGAAAAATGAGAGGCTATCATCAATGCAGAACTGGGGAAAGAACATTTTTCTCCTGAAAATGCAAAGTCCCTGAGAAGTGACAGGGTGTGGCGTGTTCACGGCATTGAAAGGAAGCCAACGTGGCTGGACTGTGCTGAGAGAAGTAGGCAGGGGCTAGATTGTGCAAGATTGAAAGCCACAGGAATTTTTATTTTATTCTAGAATGAATTGCAAGTTGCTGGAAATTTAAATAGGAGAGGGACGTGATCTAACTTATGTTTTAGATTGCACTGGCTGCTATGCAGAGAATAGACTGGAGGAGGGAATGAGGGGATGTGGGGAGACAGGAAACTGCTGTAATAATCCAAACAAGAGCTAATGAGAGCCAGGCACAGGAGTGTAGAAGTGAGATGGGAAGAAGAAGATAGACTCAACATACATTTCTGAGGTAAAATAAAAGCACTTACTGGTAAATATGATGTGGAGGATGAGGGCAAGAGAGGAATGAAGGATAATTCCAAATTTCTGGCTGGGTTGGGTGGGGTGCCATTCATTGAGATGATGAAAATTGCCCCTGGTTTCTTCTACTATAGTGCAAGGCCTGTGATACAGTGAGGTCCTTGCACATGTGAGGCCCTGATAGGGTTATTTTATTTTCTTTCTATTAGAATGTCCTGTGGAGAAGACTTTCTTGCCCCTTTTGTGCTGTTAGGGAGCTAAGAAAACTTACGAGTTAGCCAACCACAGTCCAAAGAAAGACAGCCCTGTCTCAGCCTGTAACACTGAGTTTCCCAGCCCCAGCTAATGCATAGAGTGCTAGAAAGCCAAGAGCAACTGTAGCTTAGTAGAGCTCAAGAGAATAAAAAACAACCAGATGATAACATAGAATCACATTTTCCCTGGGGATTAGGCCTTGGGTACCAAACGTTGGGCATGAGTTGCATTATTGGGTAGATTGAGCTGAATTCACATGTACACACACACTGTCCACTGGTATCAAGTTCCTTAAAGAAAACCCACATCAAAGGTAGGCAATTGTTCATTGGGAAGGGGAAATTGACCTCCTTGGGAAGGGACACTGAGAGAAGAATTTAGGGTCTGATCTCTGACCGATGGACTTCTCCACTGAAATTTGCTGTCAAAGACTCTTCCACCCAGTTAAACTCAGAGCTATCAGCTTAAAGACAACAGTTCAGAGACATCCTCACCGCTGTGGAGCATGAGCACCACTCGAAGGCCATCAGCTCAAGGGGGATTATGAAGTTGAGGTCTAATCTATTAAAACAGCTTTGGGGGCAGATACCATTTATATCTTATTCCACAGGACTCCAGGCATCTCCCTTATTGTCCGTGTGGCTCTTAATGAGAACACAACTGGCGTGGAGACATTGGCCATATGTTCTTTCTTCACCAACTTACACCATCAGGATTTTCATGCAGGAAAAATTTGGTTATGAGAACTGTTAAGGGAAATCTTGAGAAGATAAAGACATTGCTAAAGGAGGAATGAAAAGGATGACAGAGTTCATTCCATTGCTCTGGGTCCGAATACAAGCTCCCCTCATACTAGTTAATAGAATGTACCAGAAGACAAGACTTCCTGGAGAAGTGAGAAGTGCTTCAGTAAGTGATACCTAAAAGGGGGAGCAGGCTTTGTACCCCTCTATGGAAGAAATATATTGTAAGTTGTTAAGTGTAAGACAACTCTGTGAGGTATTCAAATGAATCAGAGTAAGGAAGCAGAAATCTTAAAGCTAAAAGCTAGAACTCAAAGGCTTAGGAGGGTAAATTAATTTTCTTATTATACCCTGTGATCCAAAAATAAATCAACTATTTCCTAAAGATTCATAGAATCATTGGGGCCAGCCCTGTGGCCGAGTGGTTAAATTCATGCGCTCCGCTCCAGTGGCCCAGGGTTTGGATCTTGGGCGAGGATCTATGCACCACTTATCAAGCCACACATAGAAGAACTAGAATGACCTACAACTAGGATATACAACGATGTACTGGAGCTTTGGAGAGAGAAAAAGAAAAAAAGAGAAAGATTGGCAACAGGTGTTAGCTCAGGGCCAATCTTCCTTACCAAAACAAAAAGCATACCTTAAAAAAAATAGAATCAACATTAATTACAATCAAAATAATGATTCTGTATACATTTAGTGCATTTAATGTTTATTAGAAACTGATAAGACATTATTCTATTTATGGATTAATCTCTTCCCAGCTCTGTAAATATTTATATCTACAAGGATACCAAGAAGAAATGCCAAGCAATTCACTAGTAATTTTTCAATGTTTTGGAAAAGTAGCATTTTTGACTGGCCACCAAGAAGGAGAAAATATCATAAAAATGGTATCAAAATCTACAATCAATTCTTTCCCTAAAAGAAATCCTTCTGTTAAAACAATAGCAGTTCGGAATTCTTTTTTCCTCAGGCTAGGGATAGTTCCAGTTCCTTCTCTTTTCTCTGCCTTTGGTTCCTCTCATATTCCACCAGGTTCCACCAATAAGGCGACTTCAGTTAGCAGAGACTGGTTAATTAGACTATCCTCACACCTCACCTTGTACTTGCAGGTAGGAATCCCACCTTTCTGCCCGGATGCACAGGATTCTATCCTTATCGATCACCAGACTGTGCTATAGCGTGGCTTGACCATCATAGACTTGTCCTGGGACACAGTGTGCTCTTACTATCTGCAAAGTCATTTCTTTATTTCAGGAACGTTTTCACCATTCTATCTGCAAATATTTTACATTTCATTGGTTCTATTCCATTCTTTATAAACGTCATCTTTATAAACATCAAATGTGCATATGTTAGACGTTTCTGTCTGTCTTCCTTATCCATCACCTTTTCTTTAATCATTACTATCACTTCATTCTTTTTCATTTTATTTTGAGTGATTTCCTAAATACTGTGTCCCTGACTATGTTTTCAAACATTTGTTCTGTTTTTTTTTTTTTTTTTTTTTTTGGTTTAATGAGACTTCTATCTCTGTGTTGATTTTACTTTGCCCCATCATTTCTTCCATTTTTTACTGAGCTCTACCAATTTGTATTTTATTTTCTTCAATTGTCTTATCATCTCATTTTCAATCTTTTTATCTTTTGGGGGTGCTCTTCCCCGCCCCTATTATCATGCTGCCTATAATCTCTTTAAGAATCTGTCAAATTTATGGAATAATTCCTCTCCTAATTTATGTGTGTTATCTGACTTTGGTTTACCCTTTCCTCTTTTATTCTTATGTGTATGGCCTCATTTGCTCCTTTCTGGTGGTTATTCACATTTCCTGGGGCAATTTTACCGGAGACCAACATTTGCTTGAAGACTCCTGCCAGGAGAGGCAGCCCGGAACTTCAAATGGAGTGTATTATCTCAAAAATGTCCCTACCAAATTCACCCTCAGCCCTGAATGCTCATTTTTCCTCCTTTCTCTTCAGTTAGGATGTGGATTTGTGTTGTAACCTGATGAACACAGCTTCCTCTCTCCTCCAGCCTCCTGGCTGTAGACCCCCTTAACCAGCAGGATAGGTTGTACTGCAAACAACCTCCACATGGTTCCCCTTCAGCTCCACCCTGCCTGCTGTCTTGTGGTTGATAACTTGGTCTGCCCACATCCCTGTGCACAGCCCTCTAGATCCCACGACCTGCATAAAGGATCCTTTGGACTTGAAGAACTGTAACACCTACTTTTAGAGAAATCCGAGGAGATCTCTGGGTTCTCAGTGTTGACCCTTAGTTTTTGTCAAGTTCTCAGAGCTGGCCAGATATTGTTCATAGTAAAGTTTTTATGTTTTGTCAAGGATGGCGTTTTCTTCTTTATTTTTTTATTATTTTCATTTTGTCAAGTAGGCTTCAAGGAAGATTGGTGACTGAAAATGCTTTTACCTTGATTTTCTTAACTGAAGAGCATTTTCTCACTCCTTGACCTGTCGCAAGCTTGTGTCTACTCCTTCCTCGAGTCCCTCACACTGCTTTCTCAAAGATTGCTACTGACTTCCCAACTGCTAAATCAAAAGTCTGTTTTTTTCTGTCTTCTCTTATGTCTCCTAAATTCTCATTCTCTCACTCTCTTTCAGTTTTCCTTCAAAATTGATATTTCCCCAGGGTTTTTCTTCAAATTCTCTCCCTAGTCAACTCCACTCATTCCTCAGGCTTAAACTACCCACCGTATGCTTCATTCCCAAATGCTTCTCATCTTTCCTGATCCTCTCTCTTGAGAATTATATGCAATTTACAAAGCCTGTTCAAATCTCCATCTGCACGTACCACTAGCATCTCTCTCCACATATGTTCTAAACTACTGTCTTCTAATCTAGTCATTCTCGGAATGTTAATTGGTGTTGTATTGTTTGGTTTGTTTGTTTGTTTTAAAGATTCCCAAGTCTATTAGTTTCCTAGGACTGCAATAACAAATTAGCACAAACTGTGTGGCTTAAAACAACAGAAATTTATTCTTTCACAGTTCTGGAGGGTAGAAGTTCAAAATCAAGGTGTTGGCAAGACCACGCTCCCTCTGAAGGCTTAGGGGAGAATCCTTGCTTGCCTCTTCCTAGCTCCTAGTGGTTGCCAGCAATCCTTAGCGTTGCTGGCTGGTAGCTCTATCACTCCAGTCTCTGCCTCTGTCACCACATGGCCTTCTTCTCTGTGTTTCTTTCTCTAAATCTCCCTCTTCTTTCTCTTATAAAGACAACATTCATTGGATTTAGTGCCCACCCTAATGTAGCATGACCTCATCTTAACTTGATTACATCTGCAAAACCATATTTCCAAATAAGGTCACTGTCACAGGCACTTGCGGTTAGAACTTAAACATACCTTTTGGGAGGACACAGTTAACCCATGACCTCATGATAAAGTACGTTATAGAAATATTAGTTTAAGCAAAATCAGACAGGTTTCATTACTACAGAACTTCTCAGAGACTTTAATAAGCTAATGTGATTGCAGTTTTGAATCTCCAAGAATAGTTATCATATGAGTTATCTTATGGAGCTTTTCCCAAACTTATATACCCACAAAACACTCTTTAGCATAGAGTCCTTCAAGAGACCAGTATTCTAACAACAGTCTGCGCATGTTCTGTTCCCACTGCTTCTCAGATTTTCAGGTGCATGTGAGTCACCTAGGAATGCTGTAAAAGGGCAGATTCTGATTCAGTGGGTCTAGGAAGGAGGTCTGAGACTCTGCCTTTGTCACAAGCTTTCTGGAGCTGGCAGTGCTGCTGCTCCTCAAATGCACTTCCAATAGCAAGCTTCCAAGCCAAAATATTTCCACTAATCATGTTTCTCTTCCTATATTTCCTATCTTGGTTAATGACATCACTATCCACGTAGTTACTCAGCTGGAAACTTGGACATCAAGCTCCTTTTCCTTCACTCCTCCTTCTAACCCTGCCTCCAATCCAACTTATTGACAAATTGTGTTTGTCTCTTGAATCCAGTCCACCATCTCCATTCCCATTACCTTAGTTCAGGACTTTAGTGTCTTTCTGTGGACTATGAGTAGCCTCCTAACACATCTTGTTGCCGCTAATCTTTTCTGTCCAAACTGTTGCCAGACACAGACTTAATCAAGTCAGTCCCTCACTTTATAATTTACATTGGCGTCCCACTGCTCACCAAATAAAACCCAAGTGTTCAGCATTGAGACATCCCAGGCCCTGCAAAATCTGACCTCAGCACATTTTGGAGCCTTACTCCCACTACCAATCCATGGCACAACATATTCTGTGGTTACATTAGGCTACTCACTCTCCCTTGAATACACCATGCGTGTTTCCATCTCCGAACCTTTGTTCAAGATCCTCCCTAGCCAGCAATGTCTTTCTCCTACCTTCTCTGTCTGGAAAAAAACTCTCACTCTCCCAAGTCCACTCTAAATATAATCTCCTTTGCTAAGTGTTCCCCACTTATAATTAATTCTTACTTCCTTTGTGTTCTCAAAGCATTTTGTTCATAACTTTGCTTATAGATCCTTTAATGCTGCCCAATGACCATTTATACATGTGTTTTTCTAGCTAGCTCCTTAAGGGCAGTGATCATGCATGGCACAAAATAGATGCTTATTTATTCCTTTGTTGATTAAAAAAATTGCCAATCATATATTTTGATGAATGAGTAACTAAGCAGATGAGTGTATTGGATGGAAAAGAGTCAAATGTCTTTTCAAAGTATAGCCAACAGACCGCTTGAATAAAATATACATTCCTAGAAGGCAATCCCAGACCTGCTAAATCATAATTTTGAGGAAGAGAGACCCTAGAATCTTATTTTCAGCAAGAAATCCAGGTAATTCTGATGCAGGCTAATGTGTGAGAAACACTGCCTAAAATTTATTGGTAGCAACTTGTGCCATCAATGATTTAAAAATATCTGAGATGGAAATTCTCTTAGCCAAAGTTGAAAATCTGTAAAGCAATGAAAGGTTAAGAAAGCATATTTAGCATCAATAAAGAACAAAAATAATATATTTAGTGAGTCTTTTGAGCAAAAACTTGCGGTTAAGCCTGTGACAGTTTGTTTTAACATTTTCTGGCCAATGACACTTTAAAGCATGTACCTGTTCATTGTTTCAGTAAAGCTAGGCTATGCCAGTTGCCACAATTTTCTGAGGCAGAAGAATTTTTTTAAATTCTGCCTTTTTTCTGTGCAGTCCTTCAAATCAATTGATTCCTAAAACACAGTTGAAATCCCCTACTCTTCATTACTGGGATCCACACCAAACTGAAGGCCATCTTGTAGGATATGAGAGCTAAATGAAAGTTAAATTTGTCACATTCTTTACCATGCTGCACACTTTCAGAGTTTCATTAAAAAAAAAAAATCCACATAATTAGTTTAGCTTTACCAGCAAAAAAAATTGAATGACAAGGTCAGGCTCCTGACCTTTCAGTAAATTAGAGAAGATTGCCATAAATTGCACAATATAATGAAACACCAATTTGCATATTTGCTGCTATATTAAAAGGGATCAGTTTTAGCTCGCAAAGCAGAACAAACAAAAACATGCATTTTAATAACTCAAATTACTCCCAGGAAGTGACCCTCAGCAGAGAGCCTGATTATCACTACTTAATTAGAAGCCTTGGAAATCTAAATCCTCCTTTAAATCCTATTCTGGGTACAGTGAAAGATGAAGCCATGAGTTTTGTCTAAGATTCAATATTTACTCTTTACTAATATGTTTGCTGGAGAGACTTCCCAAGCATTATAAAGATATGCGAGAAAATTTTTAATATTCAAAGAAAGAGTGCACAAAACCTGTGTTGGCTTGCAGGTGCAAAGCAATTAACGAGCTGGCATTTACAGTACTTTTAATTAATTAATTAAAAATGCAAAGCTGACTTTCATTTCTTTAAATGTTTGAACATTTTATCCATCAATAATAAAGCACTACATGCTGCTGGGTGACAACATCTGGGAAATGAACAAAGTTAGTCCGGCGTGGAAGTAAGTGAAGAGGGACTTGGAATTTGCTAGTGCACCCCCGTCTCTGCCCATCCTCCCAGCCACACTCAGCATATTACTAAACTTAGTGTCAAATGAGAGAAGAAATGGCCTATTGCCTACTCTGCGTCATAAACTGAAAGTGGCAATATTTGATGTGACACGGTAACCTTGAATGGGAATGACAACAACAAGGCTTCTTACACCCATACTCACCATTAAGGACTTGCCGTTCTGCTTCCTTTGGGGAGCAGAGTTGTTTGGAATTGAGGCTGTGTGCCTCCATCTTTTTTATAAAGGTTAAAAACGTAATTAGTAGAGGGAATTTCAATAATTTGCAAAAGAAGTGGGTAATGGCTTCTAATGTAATGCTGCTGTGACTAATTTTACAGCTGGACGCTGTTCGAACAATGACTTTACTATTCCCCATGAACACATTTTTGGTCAGTACATATTTAAAAACAACACCATTAATGTACTTTAATTAAAACATAAATACTACAGTGCTACCTCGGTAGGCATTCACTCAGCTGGAACTAACTGTATTTGCTTAATCTACAATTTTAGATGTATTAGCAAAAATAAATGTTGGTGAATGTAAGAGCCTGATTACATATCTTGGGTAAATTGGTGATAATGAGTCAAGAGACTTTGTGTTCATTCACATATATTAGAATAAGAATCATTATGAAATTAAAGCTAAGATTAATCCTGCTAATGACACCACAGAGCATCTGGGAATAAGATAACCCAGATGTCAGATTCGCTGTGCTACTGTGCTGCTATTTGATAGAGTAACCCTTGAAGTGTTCTTCTAAGGCAGAGAGCTGCCACCCCCCCACCCAGTCCCAACACTTGAAATGCAAATGAGTGACAAGATAGTCTAATAATGAGAGCAGATTCTAGCAGTAAAGAAAATGAATAAATTAAAAAAAAAACCCTCTGCACCACTGATAAGAACAAGCAGCAGGCACCCTGATGTCCTCAATTAGGGTGGATGACATCTGCTGAGCATTTCTCTCTAATAAAGCCCTCACTCGGTATTCCAAAGCACACGACGCTAACACTGTTAACATTTTAATGTCCTGGGCGTGCGTGGTAACATTAATTACAAGATGATTTGGATGACTTCTGAATCTCTTTTATGTCTTCCGCAGAGGAGAACACAGCGTTGCTGCTTTGATATCATAAATAAAATGGGGACGCCTGCCAAGCATGAAAGGTACCCTGAAGTCACTGGCGTCTGCCGGATTGTCCTGAACCTCTGTAGCCAGGCAGAGAGAGTCCTCTGGGCATTTACAGAGGGTCAGCAGCTATGCATTTTAGGGGAGGCTGTGTGGCTCTCAGGGATTTTTTTTCCTTTATGCTAAAGGTGAACAATTTTTGTTGCTGTTTTTAATTCCTAATGAGCTTAAAGTCCAATTAATATTTTTCTAAGCACAGTTTGCCTTCCTAATAGCTATTTTCAGGAGCTTTGGCAAATGTCACCGGGGCTTCCTTGTTTGCTGGTTGGGAGACGGGCGAGTTTCTCCCTGTATTCAACAGACTAAGACAAAGTACGGGCACTTTCGGGGACCCCAGGTGGAGAGTGAGGCAGGGGGGCACAAGAGGAAAGAAATTTGTTGGGTACCCTACTACATAACTGGCACTGTAACACCATTGCCCACAAGAAAATACTATTATTATCTCTATTATGCGGGAAGAAACTGGGGCACAGAGAGATAATGTAATTTGCCTCCAAGTTATTAAACAGCTAACAGGAAGCAGAACCAGGATTCGAACCTGCGTCTCATTGAGCTCAAAGTCCAGGGTCCCACTATTCCTCTGCACGATGCCTGCGGCAGTCATTAAGGCTGTTCCCAGATGTTCCGTGTCTCATCCTTTGGGGCGTATGATAAGGTTATGTTTCCTTGCCCTCTTTTCAAGTTAGCATAACCATGTAAACTTCCTTGATCAGTGAAATGTAAACGGAAGCTTTAAAAGTCACCGTGTGGTTCTCTCTGTCTCCTTCTCCCTCTGAGGAATAACAATGTCTCTCTCGGCCTGAATCTGAGAATGGCTTGGAGCAGAGCCCATAGCCAACCTATAGGAGACATAAAAAGTGAGCAAGAAATAAACTTTTGTTATTTAAGCCTTGAGATTCTGAAACTGTTACTGCAGCGTAATGTAGCCTATGCTGGCAAATACTATACTACAGCGTGCCGAAAACTAAGTACAAATCTGCAGAACCCCCAGTGACCTGGGAATGGATGAAGAAGGATGAGAAAGAATAAAAGTGAGGGGAGACATGACTGGAAAGATGGCCCAAGAACTATAAGACTTGGGAGAAAAAGATTGCAATTGAATTAATTCTGGCGGGTGCCATTTATATCACATGTGCAAATGGCTCCCCCTAGAGTTTTGCTGTGCCCAACCTGCACAACCATGTGCAGCGACCCTACTATTTCTAGCTAGACCTGCTGGTCTGAGACCATGGCTCCCCTTCTTTTTACAAATGAAGCCAGATTTGCAGGATGTGCTGGGTATAGAATTCACGGCTTCAGCCAGTGAGCACATGCCCAGCCCAACAACAAGCTTGATCCCTCAAAACTTCAGGAACAATTCATCAGCAAATTTATTAGGATGCTTGTCCATAAATCAAAATTAATCTCAATGACAGATTACTGTCACTAGATGCATACGATGTTATACAGTCACAAACAAATATGTTTTACCCAAACGTGAAGGGAAGAAGAGAAAAGACCCTTTGCCTTTTCATACTTCACTCACTGTGGTACTGATTTACTGCCACAAGGAGACAGATGTCTGCGAAGAGAGGAAATGAGACACAGCAACGAGGCCACACACTAACCTGGGCAAATCCAGCCCCCTTTCTCTCTTGTATCTCTTTCCTACCTCTGTTTGGACCACGTCAGTGAAAAATCCTAATTCTCTATGCCAACTCATCCCATTCAAAGGGCCTGCAGTTTGCCAAAAGAACAACTGAACAACAGGTTTAAAGTCCCCAGTCGCCAATCAAAAGTTCTCCAGGATGGCGCTCAAGCTTCCCAAGCTAGTGGACTGGATGGAGCCCCCACAGAACAAAAGCAATTCATAGAACTTCCTCAACAGAGCCAGAAGGAATCTCAAGCAGACAAAGCACACACAGCTGCAGATCCCTCCCTCACCACCCCTGTGGCACTGGCCAATGGCTGCATCCGCTTAGGGAGCATGATAGAGGATTCTCGATGAGCTAATCAACCTTTCTATTTGGTGCCCCCAGGTTCTACCTGTCCACTCCCACTTACAAGATTGCCGGTTAGTAAGAGCGAGAATGTCTAAGAAAGTTCTAACCTGTATTAGGAGTGGGAGACCCCTCTAAAAGAAGGTGTACAAAGCAACTAACTCCTTCCACAGACTTTGGAGTAAGCTCCACTTAGATCCACACTCATCCTCCAACCAGCAACTCCCCAGTGAAAGGGATTCCATCCCAAAGTTTATGCTCTGGGAAATGAGATGAGCTGATAGAAGCACTCATGAAGCCTGCTTGCTGTATCCCCATGAGGTTTCGTTCTTCTATGCCTTTGCTTGGGCCATTTCCTTCACCAAGAAGGGAGTCCCTGCCTTCCACGGGGACTCGGTGAACACCTAGTCGTCCTTCAAGATACAGCTCAGTGTGCTTGCAAAACCTTCTCAGACCCACTCATCCAGAGGTGCACACGCCCTCTTTTGTTCTGTGCCCCTCTCCCATCACTGAGCTCATGCTACTGTAGCAATAATGTCATACGTCCGCCTCCTCAGCTGGACTGCAAGAGCCCTGGGGATAGAGATGTTGCTTTCCCCCAGCCCCTGGCAGGATGCCAGCACATGGGAAGCACTCAATACCTACTTACAGAAAGAGTTACTTGAATATTAGTAGTGGGACGCAGATTTAAGATGCTGTGCCATCTTGGAAGATAAATAATGCCCTATATTCTCTTATCAGGCGCTTAAGGACTGGTTCAACTATTTCTTCTGACAAACACATAGTACTTTTTATCTCCCTTTCCTAAGGCTTCTGCATCACCTTTATACCTTCCCAGATGCTTTTTTAGTTTCTTAATAAGGTGTCCTCAGATAAGCCTCCTCCAGTTAGCATTATTTTGTGCCCGGCTGTGACAAGATAACTGAAAAATCAATGAAAACAAAGGCTGAATGGCCTAAGTTCTCATGACTGAGTAGGCTCCTAGGTGTCTTTTACACAGAATAATTTATGGAAACGTCCTTTAAATACAGACATTTCCATCTGTTTCACCTTCACTCTTGAGGGGAAATTAAATAGGATGATATTCAGTCTGTTTTCAACCCGATATTTTTAACCTCTTCTTCTCAGAATTTGGAACTCTTGGTCCCACATCTTTGAACAGTGTCTCAGTAGTAGGAGATGAAAAACAACAGTCAATGTATTGTTAGCGACCTTGGTGCCAGGCACTGTGCTGGGGATTTCAAAGGCTCAGTGAACTTAGTCTGGTGAGGGAGAAAAATAAATGCTAAATAGAGATACAATCACTCCTGGGTGGAAGAATCTAGCGGACGGTTGAGGTTACATTTACACTCAGTCATAAGACAAGACAGAGGAGGAAAGACCAGGCAGACGACAAAGGAAAAAGAAAAGCAAGAGAGAAGAAAATGACTCTAAGTGACATGTCACACCTGTATCATGATACCAGAGGATGTGGTGTGAGACAGGTATAAAAGGCAGGTGGGAGCCACAGTGGAGGGGTCTTGAGTGTCATGCTGAAGAGTTTGACTTTACTGATAATGAGGAACACTCAAAGTTTGAAAGAAGGGGATGACATAACTCAAAGTGCATTTTAAAAGAATATTTTTAAAGGACATTTAAAGAAGGGGACAATTTGAGGTGTCGTTAGGAACCTTTTGCAGAAATTCTAAGTAAATAAATCATTGAATTTTTTTTTTCAATCAGAATAAGGACTAATTGATTGCCTAGGTAATGATTTCATTTAACAGAAAAGGTAAGTGCTGAATGAGCCAAAATGGCTGTGAAAATTGAACCCTAAAAGAGAATTTTGGCCATTTACCTTAAAAATGTTTTAAACACTGGGCTTCTCGTTTGGAACATGCTCAATGCCAGTGGCCAATGGGGCCCCACAGTCAAGCAAGGGAAAGAGGAGAGAAGTAAACAGACACTCAGAATGAGGTGTGCATGCCCTCATAGAGGTTTGTTCATGAAGGGTAGTTGAGGAAAGAAGGATTAGCCAACTATGTAGGAGACGGGAAGAGTCAGAAAGTTTCCCAAAGGCAACCTGAGATGGGTTGTGAAGCATGGATAGGAGTTCATCACCTAGATAAAGTGAGAAGAAAATAAGGCTCACTCCATCCACTTTAGCCATCCAGAAAGTTATTTTAATGAAATATGAACATGTCTCCACACATTGCCCCCACACCTCTGCCACTTCACCTCGCTCACTAGCTATTATTCCTGGTTATGATGCCTCTTGGTGTATGAGGACATTTTAATCTGTATGTTCAGTTTTCCATGCTCCTGAAATGACATATTGCGTGCAGAATTCAATCCAAGAGTCCTAGAGACAAAGGACCCTAAGAACAATATTAAATATGTCATCAGAAACCTGAACTCAATCATTTAACCTGCTCCCCTAGTGCCCAAAATTATTTCCCAATATTTCTATAACTATTCTTGGCAAGCTGACTGCACAGTAACTCTTATTTAACCACAGTTGGTTCTTTATTGTCTCTCTTCTTTCCTTGGGTAAGAGAGCTCCTTTAATAAAAGTGATGGTCTCCGAGGAAACTTAAATCCCACTGCCTCCCTCCAGTGCTGCACTTAATGCTGTGTGTTTAACAACACCTTGGGGATTACACTCAAATCCTGGAAAATCTTTAAGCAACAACACAGTGGCAACAGGAAACTCTCTGTCCCCTGGGGTCTTGCGGACAGGGACGAGCTAGAGTGATGGGAAGCTACTTTCAGAAAGGAGCGGATATGACCTGCAGGGTCTCTCTCCGCATCCAACAGATGGACCCAGGCACCAAGGGTCCTGCAGAGGTCTGGGATTTCCAGGATGAAATGAACAGACATGCTCTCGGGAAGGTACAGGTGGTCTGCACAGCCACCTATTTTCATCCCAGCCTGCAATCAAGATCTGATTTATATCATCCCAAAGAAGGAGTTTTTGCAATTTCTTAGAGATCCTTTCTCTAAAGGAGATTCACCAGCACACCCGCGCACAGCTCATCGCTCTGTCCAGGATTTAATAAATTTCACTAGGGGCTTCTTCCTTGCCTCTAACCAAGTTTTCTCTGGCTAAAGTTAAGACCCCTTCTAGTTTTGCTCTCTTCTCATGGTAGAAGGAAACAGCTGGTCATTCTTTAGGAAAAAATTTTGCACGTATTATTTCTTTATATAAAATATGTATAAATTTTTAAAAAACATTAAGCCCAGAAGCAACCCCAGAAAGCATCATTAGAATCACCTTCTGGATTGAGCCTCATAGAATCAAGGTGCATTCTTCATCCTACAAAGATTTGCTGGGCATTGACTCTGTGTGCAAACAGCACTGGACGTGGCATTATTATTATTGCATGTTGAATGACCAGGATCTTGACAAGCCTATAATACCCCACAAAACTCCTACTAATTACTATTGCAAATGGGTCACTGACTATTGGCAAGGATTCTTTGGACTACAAAGCAAATATTAAATAAGAAATAAAGAGAAAAAATCTTTTAGAGATTACACTTTCAATAAAAGGCTAGTGGGTACTGGATGCAATGATTGATCACACAAAATAAGGAGAACTTTTGTGAGGCAAGGAAATAAAAGGTTCATTTTCTACATTCTGCCAAGCCAGAAAACCACCTAGTAATCTGTGTGTATTCAGACTCTGCTTTGGCAAGAAAGTTCAAGGACATTAACAAGTGATAAACCAAATAAACATTTTGCCTCCAAAAATCCATTTTGCGTGTTACCACCTGAAATACCAAGGCTTAAGAAAAGGCAGTTTTGATCGGAAAGAACAAAAGGAAAGATGCACTGGGGTGTATGAGATGGATTCAGTCTGCTTAACTGTGGCAGGGCTGGCAAAACGCACTCTTCCGTTGCCACATCACTTTATTGCCCCACTTACAAATGAAAGCAGCATCTCACATCTCCATTACTCTGAGATATTTTAGAATACTCCAGATTTCCTGCTCCATGTCAAAGTTTGAGGTTTCCTTCCAACTTCCATTTTGAAGTTAGGTCTCTGACTTTTCTGTCAAATGCATGAAGAAACTCTGTGTACCAATACTTGGCTTACTTAGGGGTGAATAAAATATGAAAAGTTGTCCAGTTGAAAAAAATCAGTGAAAATTATATTTCTACATTAAAGAAGGTGGTATAATGAGATTTCGCACTGCAAAATGTTTGCTTTGGTTTTGGACATTTGTCTTTCTCTACTCTCTCCCAAGCCATGAGCATGGGAATTCAAGCTAGCCTTGCTGCTTAAGGACCTCTGACCAACCCAAGTTGTTTTGTCCTGTTTGATCTCACAGATAGAACCTTGGCATAATCTGGCTTCAGTGCCAGCCTAGAGTAAATTGATTATATCTCTGTTAGCTTTTTAATTTTAAATGAGAAGTTGGTTTTCAGACTAACTTTCGTCTTTCCCATGATGGAGGTGATCGAGTCCATCTGTTCATCAGTGATTTCCAC
This sequence comes from Equus caballus, assembly GCF_041296265.1. NCBI lineage: Eukaryota > Metazoa > Chordata > Mammalia > Perissodactyla > Equidae > Equus > Equus caballus. Next base: position 79,664,661 of record NC_091688.1, read on the forward strand.
ACAGGGACTGATTGCAAAGCTTTTTCACTGTTTCTCCTTCCAAGATCATGCCCTGATTTCCACCATCCATTCTCCAAACGTTTAAGGAGCATCAACTCTGGGGCTAGTTGATGAGGAACACAAAGATAAATAAATTAAGCGTCTGTCCTCAAGTCATTCACAGTTTAAAACCAAATGCCCAAGACACTGGGTGGTTTCTTAATTTATAAATTCATAGCAATAACTTGGATGCTGAACACAGACAGTTTCCTCAAAAGGAACATCATCTTTCCATCTTTTTGATCCCAGTGTTTCGGACGACTAAGACAAAGAGTGTTTACAGATGTGGGCCCGTCACTCATCCTCATAAAGCTTTATTAAACCCTAGAAATCCAAACACTATTAAAAAGAGGCAAAAAGAAGGCTAAGTCCTCTGTTGACTTGAGGATTTTCAGTTGATAATAGCCTAAACACAATATTTTGTCAGACATCTCTGTTCCTGCCCCATCCCATTCCAGGATTACCATTCCAGGTCATGTAATTTTTAAGACCAAACACTACTCAGAACCAATGTAGAGCTCTCTGGAGTATAATGAGGACTAAATGGCTCTGATCGTTGGCTTTCTTCAGAAATCTGTTTTCATGATAATATTATCAGCACACTTCCCTCTTTTTTTTTTTTTATAACCATCGGGATTATCAGTGTTATTTTCCAGTACCTGTTTTTCAGATGCGAAAAATAAAACAGGGCGCTTAAATGGAATGAATGAAGACTTACCCTGCCACCACTACCACCACTGCCTGCTGCTATTTAGAGAAAAGAAAGACAGGCAATTTTTATACTTAGATGTTGCCTTAGAAGACAGTTAGCACTGGTTGCTAATTATTGCCAGAAAGCCTGGTTACAAAACACCTATTCCAAAGATATAGTTATTATATTTAGGAGCACTGGCCCAGCTCTTAACTGGTTCATAAATAATAATCTCAAGCAACAAGTATCCATACTCGTTTATCTTGGTGTACGTTACCCCGTAGTTTATCTTGGGGGTTATAGCACTTCAGGACACAGGATTGCTAAGACTGAACATGCTACAGGTATTTGAGGGGTTTTTTAAAGGTAAAGTCAGGCAGCTAGCTAAACGTATGTCAGCATTTTCCCAGGCCAGCCTTATTAGATGGAGCAAAACTCTGGGCCCTCAGGCACACATTTGGTTTGACATTAGAAAAGATTGAAAACTATTTTCTGCCTTGAAATCTGGACCTATCTATAGATACTCTCTTGACTCATCTTCAAGTAGAGACAGAACCTTTCCAGGCAGGCTTCCTTGCCCAATTTCCACATCTTATTCCTTCCTTAATTGTCTGTTAGGATGGACATAACTATTTACATGGCACTATATACCAGCTGGGCTGCAGGTAGTTTTCAGGGAGCACATCCTATCAAAAATCTCAGCTTAAAGGAGTGACATTTGGAAGGATTTCCTGGAAGAGAGAGTTGGTAGATTCCTTCAGGATCTCGAAGTTCTACTCCTGGGTTAAGCCAGGTCACGAAGAGCTCCGGACTTGGATGACATTCTTTCAGCTGGCTGTGACAAAATGCTTTTAGTGAAATTGCGATTTGACAGGGTATATAACTGGAATATTTTCGTGGAGTGAATTTAGGTAGTATGGATGCCTTTGAAAGTAAAGATTTGAGAAATATTTAGGTGATAAAGTATCTTGGTCTTGATGACTGAGGAGATGTGGCCTAGGAAGAGAAAGAAAGGAAGGAAGACCAGATTTCTAGATTTCTGACATGGATAATCTGATGGATGATGATGCATTCAACACTAATGCATTGGGGCCAAGATGAGGATACTCAGGGTTGGAGGTGCATGTGAGATATGAAAGTGCATGTGTTCAGCACACGTTTGAAAAAATGGGTCAGAAGTCACAAAAGAGTTTAGTACCAGAGCAATGGGCCAGCAGGGGAAATTTAGGCAACATCAATGGTCCAAGAGATCAGCACAGGAAGAGGATCCAAGGAGGCCATTTAAAAAACAAATTTGATGACACATAAACCACAACATCAACATAAACCACAATATTCCTAAGTAAGAAATAATTTGACACCAAATGGCATGAAATTGATAATGAGATTACTAAACTTGGAAATAAGAGAGCCCAGCAATTTCACTGAGTTTAAAAGCAAACGAAAGATTCATGCACGACGAGATGGTTCTCACCAAATGTAGAGACTTTTATTGACTTCTACCTCAATGGAAATATTTCAATGAAGAGGGAAAAAAACTAGGTCGTTTCATCAAAAGAAAACTAGGATTTCAAAGTGGACACCTGCTATTCAAGGAAAAATATCTGCACAAATATACAGCAAATTATTAACAGTAATTATGTCTTAGGCACAGGGGTTAAAAGAGACTTTCATTTCCGTTTACATTTCTGAAGTATTTAAAGTTCTTCTGACGATCAAACATATTTAAGTAGAAAAATTTAAAGATTAAAAGAAAACAAAGTGGACACCTATATATCTTTTTAATCATTTTTTATCCTTTCTCTGCTGCCTTCTTCAATCTTTACCACGAATTTCAGGAAAGCTGCTTTCATTTTGCCTGTCTGGGTCTGTTGGACCAGTAAACATCAAAGAACTCAGGTTTAAGGGGAAAACTGTGACTTCCAGTGTAAGAAACTGGAACCCAGCTTGTCCTTTGGTGGGCCTGCTGGTTCTCTACAGGGGATCAGTCAACAGAAATGGAACGTGGGCTCCTAGTGAATCCTTTATGTGTCACCCACAAGCAGCCCTCTTCCTCAAACCCCTCTAGCCAAGTAGAAATGAAGCTTTCTGTCCATTTCAGCAGACCCTTCCCCCCACCTCAGTCTTCCCTGAGGTCATGCCTTCACACCATGCTCTAAACTCGCAGCTCTGCAGAGACCATATCTGGGACAGAAAGGTCAGCCCACCTGGATCAAGGAGGCATCTGCCCTTCCCCTGCAAGGCTGTTAGCTCCACATTTGCAGATAGAAACTTACCCCCTGTTGCTCACACTGATGAACCTAATAGTTTCCTGGCATGCCAAGGTTCACAGCCATCTGCTCTGCTGGCAGCATGCCCACGTCGGAGGTGGCATGCCGTGCTCAGACAGGGGTGGGGCATGGGAAGCAACCAAAGAGAGATTTCGAAAGTAGGCCCAGTGAATGCAGTCAAAGATGCCTTATTTGCAAGAGACTTCCAGGTGGGTAGCAAAGCCAAATGAAGAGCACATAACATGCTAATTACCAGGCAGTATATTGACTGACAATTGTAGGCGGTTATTCTATATCTCTTTTTCTGGTTGGTCACTACATGTGCAATTACGAGCTTGGAGGAGGTAAGCCTGGCTGGCCAGACTTCTTCTGGGTGACCAAGCACAGGATCGAGGACGCAGCACTGCTTGTGGGGGACCTTCCCTAAGACATGTAGATGCAGCTTATTAAGCTGTCACCAGGGCTAGATCCTGGCCTCCTGTGAGGCTCTGTGACAGGAAAGTGTGCCTTCCTAGAGACCTCTTAGATATGGCCATACATATATGGCATGGGACACACTTATACTAAAAAATTATTTGTTGTTTATCTGAAATTCTAATTTAGCTGGTGTCCTGTGTTTTTATTTGCTAAATCCGGTAACCCTACTCTTTGATCAACCTAAAAAAAAGGGGAGTAGGGGGGACAGGGAAGCATACTAGAAGAGATCTGGAGCAAGCCTGCAACAGTTGGCAGAAGTAATGTTTTAGAATCAGGATGGCTTGGAGAAATCCCTTTCATCTGAAAATACCCCCCTACCTAGGCCTGAAGGGCCTTTGATTGTTGGAGGATTTCAATAGATGTCCTGTTTTAAATGATAACAGCATCTCTCAAGCTTTACCTTCCATCATCCCCTCTATAAACACACACACGCACACACACATACCTCCAACCAAACTGTTGTCCCTATCGCTCCTCGCAATGCTATACACAACCCAGTGTCCACAGCTACCTGGAACAATCTCACTTCCTCATTAGCACTTTATGTCAGATGAAGACAACAGGTGGAACAATGACATAGGAACCAATTCAACATGGGTTTGAACCCCAGATTTGCAACTTAATAATTGCAAGTCCTGCAGCAGTTTTCTTCATGATTTGTTAAATGACGTATCTAAGATTTGGTCTCCTTGTCCTCAGAACCTGAGTCATAATTCTGTTCCATTGGGTTATTGTGAGAATAAAATGTGATGACATGCTAAAGTGAATTACCTGACACATAGCAGTTACTCAAAAATAATAGTTACTATTCCTGTTGTTGTTATATTAGTCCAGGATAAGTTCACAAGCCCAGGGACCCAAGAATTGATTGCCTAGAAGTTATTCTGCATACAGGTGCCTCAGTTTACTCATATATAAAATAGGCATACGTACCATGCCCGGCAAATAGGAAATGCCATGTAAGTGTTGCCCATTATTATTGTCTCCATGGAGCATTCCCAGCCCACCCCAAACCAAGATGGCGCCAGCTCCCTCTGAATTTCTTTAGCACATTACCTGTCCCAGACACATTTGCTATTAGCGTGTGTCTTTTCTTCCCAGCTGTGCTCAGCACCTAATAGAGGCTCCTTGTGTCATGTTTCATGACGATGCTAATGAAGATGAAGCAAGCATGTAAGGCACTGATCTGAGAAAGCAAACAAGTGAGTGCTCCAGACTATGAGCGTGTACAGACAGACAGGCAGACAGCAGGTTACCCCTATTTATTATACCTGCTGTGTGCCAGGCATGTGTTAGGTGCCACACATATTCTCTTTCATTTAGTGTCTTATGAGTGCTATGAATTAGGTCATTGTTTCTGGTTTCTACAGATGAGGAAACTAAAGCTTCCGGAGGTTCAGTAACTCGCCTTAGCTTGTGTGGCCTATAAGGTATTTCAAGATTCATCCTCAGGCAACCTGACACTAGAGCCAACGCTCTAAGCTCCCATGCTGTTGGCCTTGGACACATTACTTAGCCGAGCCTTAGTCTCCTCAGCTGTGAAACAAGGGTGACAATAGTGGCTCTTTGAATTGCAAGGAGGATTAAATGAGGTAATTCATGTGAAGTGCCCAGGCCAGTACCTGGTACGCGTTCACCGTGTCATGTGCAAGGGTTGGGTGTTAACGTCATATCAAACATCAGAGTTGAGAATGAAACTTCAGTTAACCTCACTCCAAAGTCCACACTCAACTCCTGTAACGCCAATTGAACATAGACCTGAAAAACACACAAAGAGGTCCAAGACCTCTCACTCCAGCACTGATGCAATGACTAGGAACTTTTTAGCCCTTCTCTGGCATTTCGGAAAGGAGGCTTCATTCTTAAACTACTGCGTCTGTAGCAGCTTTTTCTCCAAGGAGTTTGTGCGCACACTGGGGGAGGTGTCTTCTCTGAGAGAAGGATCTGCACCTTCGGGTGAGGACGGCACTCAGGACCACCAGGAGCAAGAGTCAGATTCACAGCGCTCGGGTCTCCTCCCACAGCCGTGGGCTCCAGCCCCAGCAGAGGTCTGGCCAGACCCGGACTGCCGTCTGCGGCAGCGCCTGTCTCCTGTGTAGACCAGAGTCACTCTGTTTGAAGTAACACTTACCTGTCCCTTTCCCCAGGTGACGGCATGGACTCTGGCTCAGAGTTTCCCTCTGTGTGCTCCGCTGCCATTTACCAACTCTTTTTTAACCTCCGTTTTTCTTTTAAATCTGTGAAAATAGGTTAATAATAGTGACTCATAGAATTAAAGATCAAAATGAAGTGACATCTATGAAAAAGCCAGGTTCACAGCAGGCATTCAATATTTTATTTATAAACATTTTAATTAATATGTTAGTTAAGAAGGTATGGTTCAAATAGCTTTACAAGCATAAAATATTTGATCCTCATAATAACCCTATTAAGGCAGGGATTATTTTTATCCTCATTTTACAGATAAGGATACTGTGGCACGGAGAGGCTAAATAACCTCCCCAAGGTGACAGAGCTACTAAGTGACAGAGCTGGGATTAGAAATTAGGCAGATTTCCTAGTTTAACCACTGCTCTAAGTATTCGTTCTTCTTTCTTCCTCTCCATTGCTGACTTTTCTCTTAGGCTAAAGATGCTGTCCCACCAGTCTTTCCCAACAGGGATATGTTGGGAGTCCAAACCACCAGTCTACATGGTGATAACCAGGGCAGCTGTAGAAAGAGAAATGGTGTTAAAGTATTTAACAAAGCCCTGCCTGATGCAGCCCCTGCCTAACTCTCCAGTGTCCGTAGTTCCCCAAACCCCTCTGCGCCAAACAACGCGACTGCTTATAATTTCCAAACCAGCAATCCTGTCTTCTGCTTCCATTACATCACACATGCTGTTCCTTCCATGCGCAACTCCTTCATTCTCTCTCTCCTTCTAACTCCTACCAGTTCCATCATGCATCACTTTACCGGGCAAGGCTTCCCTGATCCTTAAGAGTTTAGATGCCTATTCACCATGATTCCATAATTTCCAGGGAATATTTTCTAGTAAAGCATTTGTCACACTGGACCACAGTAATTAACTGACTCCTTTGTTGCCTGTACTTGACTGTGAGTGTCTCCAGTGCTGGCACTGTACCTGTCATAGAGAAGGTATTCAATTTATATTTGTTCTATAAATGAACAAAGGTTTGGGTGACCTGGAATTCTCTTTCTGCCCTCCAACTTCTGAATCTCTCACTTTGTCCACAGACATATATTATGTGGACAGAGAGGCAGAGAATTAGCAGAAAGTATCAAAAATAAACTCTGAACACCAGAAGAGGAAATGATCAGGATGATGCCCTATGGATCACTTTGGTTTAGCAGCTGCTCACTTTCTCTGAGATTACCCAAACAGTCACTAAAACCGTGTAAATCTAAACAGAAAGGTAGCATTTGATCAATGGCTTACATCTAAGAATTACTATTCACCAAATTTAATTGGTTAGATTATTTCTATTTGATCTTTTTTAAAAGAGAGACAATGCCCTCTACCAGAGGATTGCATCCTAATTCTGAAAAATGTGTAAATATTAACATCAAATATGTTCTGAGTAATGAATAAAAGAGGGCTGGCTCTGGAGCAATTGGAAGCACTGTTTAAGTTAGCCCTTTTTTGCAAAAGCATGTTAGCTAATAAAGCCCCATAAAATGGAATGGAAGTAGTCAAAATCTTTCCAATTTATCCCCTAAAGTGAATAAGAAATCTGGCGGGTTCTAGTAGTCACTGTTTGAATATAAGCACAAAGGGCCAAAAAACACAAAAATTTTAAAGTCTACTTGTATGCCTTATGCTGTAGCATTTCTGCTTTCAGATTTTTTTGGCCTTTCTGAGAAAAATACGTGTTCCTAACTTACCTTGTCCAACAATTACAATATTCAGGAAATTTAGATCTGCTTACATAGTCCTCGTAAGCCCAGTCAAACACCTCAAAGGAGCATTTTTAAAGCTACTTTTTGATAACTCATCCAAACTTAAATTGGAACAGGAAGAGCAAGTGTTTCTTTCAATGATACAAGGACTCAAATATGATTATTACTGTCACTAGAAAACATGTCACCAATAAAATAAATTTATATCAAGATTTGAAATTACAAATTCAATGACACAACATATACATATATATACACATGCCTATGTAATTTCCTTTGGGACTGTTTGAACAGTTTCGGTGAGCAATGTCAGCATATTTTAAAAAGACTATTTAATGATTATTTAAAATAATGCCATTTCCTCCAACATGGGCTTGCCTAGCAATGCTCCTATTAACAAATGGTAGGATGTAGTTTGGTAACTGGCTGTCATATCTAATCTCCACAAAGAGCTGCATACCCTAGATGTCTCCACCATACATTCAGCTCTATGTTGGAAAATAAAAGAAGAGGTTTTTATCTCAACATGATGAGAACCAAGCAATGACTTACTCTCTTGTCCCTGAAAATCAAGGGTGAGGCTACTTTTCGAATCTCAAACCTCACCAGTGGAGCAGCCTCTGGGCATGCTCTCTGGGATGAGAAAGGCATTGTTCCCCGAGCATCTCATCGGTTATCCTCAAGCCCCCAATCAACGGAAGGCCACCTTCCATAGAACGACGCTCTATGAGCAGCTCTTGCAGTCATCCACCACACTTCCGCAGGGCTCACTCTTAAAAACAAAATTCCAAGTGAAGTACTATGGGTAAGACCAACTGGGAAAGAGATGTGAGTGGAGAGGTTAAAAAATAAATAAATAAACAGGGCTGATAAGCCAGTAACTCCATTCATGTTTTATTAGGTTACAACAATAAGTAACTTAATATAATAATTTACGTGCATTTAAAAGGCTAGGAAATAGGAGCTCTAGGGTAAGCATGACTTCCACAAACCTGTTACAATACCTATCTGAAAACAATTCATATTTATTAGTGGAATAAATCCCTAAAATTCCTTTCTAAAGGCTTTTCAAACCAGATTGGGTCCCAGCCCAACAAATCGAATTAGAAATCCATGTACAGCTGCTAACTGAGTTATTAAAGTGATCTGCATGAATATCCCCAGTTTGCCAGGAAACCTTCTATTTGGACACTTAGTCAAATGCTGCCCTCTAGTGAGAAAACTCTTACAAGGCTCCAGCAGGCCCAGCCATTATGAAGCGCTCACAGGCTTCAAATGAAAGAGAACCGAGTCAGAGAATCAAGTAGGGTCTGCAACCAGGAACCACAGTTATTCTAGATAAAAATATACATTTCACTGTCACTTTGTGTATAATGCCTAAATTTTCTCTCTAAAATTATGTTAGAACTGGTAAAATATTAAAATTACAGTAGTAGGGTAGCTGTACCAGTGTGACATTTAGATATTTTTGGTCTCTTAAATTTGATAATCTAATAATAGCAATTGATATTACAATGTGATGTGTTTATTTCTTTTAGCTAGTGATGCAGCTGAAGAATTTACCTGAAGTTAAATGGACCATAATATGGCTTCCCACTCTGTCAATAAAAAAATACAGAAGAAGTGATGGATATTCCACAGAATGTTTGTGTTAATAAGCAATTCTTTACTTCTAGGTATTTATTTTGCCATAAAAGTTAAGAATTATAATGTTCTTAAACAATACAGGAGTGTGGTATATCCTCAAATAGAAAACTCAACTAGTCACTTCTCATTTAGGGGGGTGTTCATGGGGAATCTCTACTTTCAAACTTTGTCACAGAATTTTAGTGCATTTTACTCACTTAACAGTAACAGGCATTTAGCATTTTCAAATTGTATACCAATATTTGTAAATCCTGACAGTGCAAATTTCCTCCTAAGACGCTATCTTCCTACTACAGTATCATTCATTCATTCATTCATTCATTCGTCTTTTATGTCTTTTAATGAACCTTTATGACTGCCTACTCTGTACCTACACTCTGCTAGTCACATGGGACAGAATGGTGAAAAAGATGGACCTGGTTCTAAGCTGAGTAGGGGAGACCAACATGTAATCAGATTGTTATGAAACGTTGTCACAAATGCTTAAGATGGAGATAGACACAGGGCTCCCTGGGAGCACATAGGAGGCACACCTGACCCAGTACTGGGAAGACAGGAATGTTCTGTTCCCCAAGGGAGTAGGATTTGAGCTTTCACAAGGTTCTACAGCCACTCTAAGCCCTCGGAAGGTAGTGCTAGCAAGATGGCCAATTTCTCTCTGCAGAAGCGAGTCCACCCAGACTCTGACGCTGTGACCGTTCTCTGCTTTCGTCAATGTATCATCCCAATGAGACACGCAACGATGGTCGTTCCACGCTCAGCACCCGCCACACACTGTTTGCATTAAATCTCTCCTAAATGTAAAGTGAAATATTCCTATTTTAGTTAAGAGAAAATTAAGGTATTTTGTAGTTATATAGTCCTCATGTGCTCTTGTACAACTGTTAGCACCCTATGAGATCTTGGACAAGTGATGCGTCTATGGTCTAAGATCCCCTCAGTTCAATATTCTGTAAATCTATGAGCAGTACTATATACAAAAACAACTTCAAGTGTTGTATTCATTCTCTTTTTTTGAGGAAGATCAGCCCTGAGCTAACATCTGCTGCCAATCCTCCTCTTTTTGCTGAGGAAGACTGGCCCTGAGCTAACATCTGTGCCCATCTTCCTCTACTTTATACGTGGGATGCCAACCACAGTATGTGCCAAGCGGTGCCATGTCCACACCCGGGATCTGAACTGGCGAACCCCAGGCCGCCGAAGCGGAACGTGCACCCTTAACCACTGCACCATCAGGCCGGCTCCCTGTATTTGTTCTTGAGTGTTGTTGACTTTCAGCTTCTCATCCTCCAATCAACCATGGTCATCTTGGTGGGCAGAAGAAAACTTCTTGCTGGAGAAAGATTTAACCTTGTCCTTTCTAATCAAATGCTTTAGTCATGGAAAAAAAAATAGAAATGGAAGTTTTTGGGGAAAAGTTCACTGAAGTCCTGGCTCTGGATAAAAATGTCAGCACTATATCAAGAACACATCTCTGTAAGAACAATTAAGTTCAGGAAACTGACTATCGAGATACCTTTAACATTTTCTCTGAACTTAAACATGCATGAGGAAAAATTTGTTGGGATTTTTGATATTTGTCTATCAAAATATCTGCTCTATAGACAGTTATTTCTTGATTAATGTCTTGAAACTAACTTAAATGCAGAAAAACATTAAACCAGAGCTAAAAATATTTGTGTCTCAAGGACAAAAGAGAAGAGTATTCTCGACCCAAACTGTGTGTAAGTCAGCCCAGCTACAATTGTAAATGGTACCCCATGCTTTAAGAATGAACAGCTGCAGAAAGTCGAGGCAAGGCCTCATGTGAAGAATGGGGAACCTGGGTTCTGTGAATGTAAGCAACTTTAGCCAAGTCACTTAACCTCTCTGTGTTTGAATTTCTTCACTTGTCCTGTCTCACATGTGTCACTGGGTTTATGTAAGCATCCTATGAGCTCAGCTTTGTGAAAGTACCTTGGAAATTACAGCAATCTGGCAACAACCTAAAGATCCACCAAAAGGGGAAAGGAGAAACAAAATGTGGTATACTCGCAGAATGAAATACCAAACAAAAAATATAAAGAATAACCTAAAGATAAATAGATACAGGTATGTAGATACAGACACAAATATTCATGTGTCAACATGGACAGATCTCAAATAAACTATAATGCTGAGCAAAAAATGCAAGAAACAGAATGATACACCATTCTACTATGCATATTTTTAAAAAGCACTCAAAACAATACTCTATATCCATATATATATATATTTTTTAATTGTTCCTCAATAGAGAGGGAAGGAGACAAAACTCAAGGGTGGAGGAGATTTTAACCAATTATATAATTATTTTAAGAGACTGGAAGCTAATATGACAGAGCTAAAGATTAGTTCTGAGTGCTTGGAACAAGGGTTTACTCCCCTTATTTTCTGTACTCTCCTATACCTTTTAGATTTCTTTTTTAAATTATTTTAAGCTAACAAAATAAAAATAAATAGCAAGAGTAAAGCACCTTGATAAAAAAGGTTGAACTAGGGCTGGTGCAACGACCCCGAGATCCCTCCAATCTTGTTTTATGATCTTCGTTGGCAGACCAGTGGATGAGCCATCTGACTATGGGGTCAATCTACATTTAATAGCAGATGCGGGCAAACATCTGCATGAACAGATCCTGGGTGTAAGTGCAAAGGTGTATTCTGCTAAAAGAAAAGTTCTGAGATGCACAATTTCAATTCCAGACAACCTGAAGTTTTTCACTTGATACCAGTAAAAGATACTTTTCCTAGTCTCTGTCAAATAAAATAAGGACTTTCATAATTTTTTTTAAAAAAGGAAGGGATCAACCAAATCCCACCATGTTTTTCATCTGTATATCAGCTCGAGATGTTTTTCCCAGTACTCCTGTACAAACATTTAAAAAGTTGACTGGAACCTCTAATTTGAACTCCAGATCCATGAGCCTGTAGAATCAAGTTGGAAAATATGGGATTTGACTTGTTCAATAGAAGTAATTTAAGATATAAATATATTGTTCAAAGAAAATGAAATACAAATAGCTATTAAAGATATTTTCAAAGACCTATCTCAACTCATAATGGGAGAATTGTGATTAAAATGATACTGAAGTACTTTCTTTTTTTACCTATCAGATTGACAAAGATCGTTCAGTTTGATAAGGCCCCTTAACACCCGGTCAGAATGAGGGAATCGGGAACTCTCACCCAATACTGGAGGGAGTGTAAATTGGTACAACCTCAGAGAAGATAACTTGGCAACATCCATCAAATTTACAAATGTACATTTTTTTTGACCAGCAATTACATATCTAGAAATTTATCCTACAGATATTTTTTGCATATGTGTGATATGGTGTATGTACAAGACTATTTTTGCTGCAGGGTTTTTAACTGCAAAATATTGGAAAATATCTTAAATTTCCATCAGTTGAAAACTAGTTCCATTAAGTTTGGTACAATCATAATGGAATAGTGCTGTTCCCAAATAAAGGAGGAAGCTCTTGTGATTTGATATGGAAAATCTCCAAGATCAATTGTTAAGAGAAAGAAACCAAATGCGGAACAGTATGTAAGAACACTACTCTGTATAAAAGAGGAAAGACAACACAGGCCGAGGATATTCCGGGAAGAGAAGGTGAGACAATGCTAATATCCTCACTTCTGGGGAGGAGAACAGAGGCAGGCAGCTGAAAGACAGCACTGAAAGGTAGGCTTCTTACTATTTACTTTATTTTGAGTTTTGAACCATGTGAATGTGCTACTTTTTTAAAAAAATTAAGTTAAAATTTTAAGTGACTATGTAATTTTAACTATAATGGTGGGAGACTTTGAAAGATGTCCTAAATTTTAACAGATGACTAGTAAATGTAAAGAGGACCCCTCTCCCCACCCAACAGAAAACATGAAAAGAAGACTTATATCCCAAGCAAGAGCTGGGAAGGAAAACTTCCTCAGAATATGGATTCATTTTGTCGGTTCTAGAAAATTAGCTCATCTGAAGCCACCATACAAAAATCAAACCAGATTTTCTTAAAACCAAGCCCAATTCAAGATGCTCAGCTAACCTGTGGTAAGTGAAGCCCAGATTCAAATCTGTAACAAAGCTTAAAAATCCAATAGTACCTGTTTTTCAATTTGAATGTGAAACTCTGCAGGTGTAACACAAAATACAGAAGTTGTTTTCTCTTTTGGCTAGGCAATGCATCTTCTTAGCTCAAAAATACGTCCACATCTATTATGTAGAATCCACAGCTAAATCTAAACAGCATGAGCGTCATGCTTCCTGTGGACGAAATCCAGCCAACACAAAGCGTGCATCGTATACCTGGTCATCGTGCAGCCACAGGGAGTGAAAGTTTATCCTAAGTAGCCCTGAGGGAGGCCATTCACCTTACCAGACAATTACTGCTAATTTGCATCTGAGCATTGGTTTATGTTTTACTTTAGCCCATTAACAGGAAGTGTATTATGAGGTTAAGAATCTTACAAAAGACACAACTGTCTCCATTAACTGGAAACCTCAAAGTGGATATTTCTGTTTTCTAGTGTTATATTTGATCACGTTTTTAAACAGCGGAATCAATTGTTTTGGAATTATTCTACCTTTTTGTTGTTGCTGTTATTTTCAGTTTCTTCAGACGCATTGCCACCCAGCAATATGTCATTGTCCAGTCCTGGGGATCCAAAAATTGTGAGCCCTGCCTCCTGGGTGCACCTGCTGCGAAGGTTCTCCTCGCCGCTCCGCGTGGGGCCGCTCAGCCGCTTCTGCGCTCTTGGAAGATGGTTGACAGTCTCTCTCTGGATCAGGGCAGTTGAGGTTTTCTGCTGCTCTGAACAGTCAGCTCCCATTTCCCTTATAAAGAGACTTCTCTTTCCCTGTGAAATTCCAGGCAGAAAACCCTTCCTAGCATCTCCCTGAGAAGCTTGGTACGGAAAGGGGATGTCCTCTCTACGAATTAACCAGGATTGACCTCACAGAATGAACAGAAGAAAAGAGAAAAATGTTATCAACTGATTTCAGTGTCATAGAACTAAACATCTATAAGAGGAAAAAGGGTAAATTTTAAATTTCCAATAAATGACATTTTTCTACAAATTACAAAATATAATGTCATAGAAGTACAATGACAATGTCCCACATACTCTCTCCTTTAAAAGCTATAAAAAGGCTTCTTTAAAAACACCTGCCAAATGGAGCCTCACACATCTGGAGAGTTACCCACGGAGCGGCCTTTGCGGCAAGCTTTTAGTGCTTTTCGTTAGGATGAAAACACTGCTTCATTTTGGCTGGTTTCTCTACCCCGTAGGACTTTGAAAACGAGTTTCACAACCAGTCTTTGCCACGAGCTCCCACCCCACCGCTTCCTCGCTTACGTGCACCTCACAATTTCCCTGGCCGATGCACCTGGCAGCCTGGAGCTGCCTAGGATAATAACTGTGACGCCCGCCCTTCTCCTTCTGAAGTTGTGGATTCATTAGGAAGCAAGCATTGCATCTTGCTAGAGAACCAGGCTGATCCCACACTGAATGTTTCTATTTCCTAGTTACAGATGACAAATATGAATTACATTTACACACACACACACACACAACCACACCCTCTGCAAATTCTACAAATCTGCTGTCTACCCACGGGTGTCAACCCAAACCAACACCCACACGTGGCTACTGCTCAAGGTGTACCCTTCAAAAGTGCAAGCTGCATTTAAGGAAAGAACTCCCTTCATTGTGTTGATTGTCTGCATTTGTAACTTTTCTTTTTTTTTAATAAAATTCCCCCATGAGTGACTTATAGTTTTCTTTTCTCAATGTTCACTTTTTGAAACAAGCTGGAGTTCTGTATACAAAATTGTATTCCAAACCTGTGTTCCTCTTTTGCCACTTGCCTGGGTTAAAAATGGCCAAACTGACTTTTATTTTGGTTAAATAAAATAAATAAATAAATAAGATGTCCCCAGGTTAAGACCCTGCATTCCAAGTTTCAGCCCAGAGTGAATTTATATGGCCAAGTTATAAACCCCTGAAAATAGGAAACTAATGCCATGAGGATTTAAAATAATAGAAAATGTTTCACATAATATAAATCCATAAGCACTGTATCATATTTAAGTCTTAATATCTACATACTTGGATTATCTTATATCTTGACAATCACACAAAGTAATCTCGCTCCCTCGCCCCCTTCCTTTGACTCTGCGTTTCATTCCTATGTATTAACAATGCTCTGGGCCGTAAAATACTGTATTAATATTAGTTTGTCACAGCAGACTAAATTTAGAACAACTCATTAATATGGGAGAGTTAAAGGCAGTCAGCCAAGAGTACCAGGGACTATAAGCTCTTAAGGCTATAAGTTATGCAGATATGCCACTTGAACTGGAGAGGCAGCCATTCTTTTTGTGACTAATAAGAGATTCTCCTAGTTCTAAGCTGATTCTAATTCTAATTAAGAAATGTGGGGGAAGGCAATTTTGCCATTGTAGGTATAGTTGATGTGCAACTGGAACAAGCCTTATATCATCCTGCTTGGCTTCCTGGCCCTGTAAGATTAGTGGCACATACATGGCATGAATATTCCTCCTGCCATCCACATAAAAAAACAACTTCGCTGCCCTGTTTGCAATGGCGTAATCATAATCGATGTTCCTGGAAGAAGTCTGGTAATCAGTGCTTTTTCAAAGCAAATCTTTTGTGGCTCAGAATCACCCCAGTTGTACAAAAAGTTTTGACTTTTTACAAATAAAAAACCTTTCAAATGGATACTTCTGGACCTGTTATGCCTTTCTTTGGGCTTGTCAAATATTAATTTTTTTTAAATTTAGTCCCTTGCTAAGCTACAAATATTCATGTTTAACACCAAGTAGCAGTTCAGGGGCTGACAACTTGGTATGTACCTTTTGAATGATGCATAGAAAGCAGCAGTTAGCACAAAGAAAAAGCCACCAGATTGGTCTCAGGGAAACCCAGTGTCTGAATTTTTCATGACTCCTCTAGCACTTAAAGAATAAAAAAACTGGCTACTAGTGTTGGGAGACCAATGTTAGGAAGGTCAGAGCCTGGAAACATGCAAGAGATTCCAGTCTTGCCTGGGGAAAGTGAAAGGGGATTTCAACTGCTTAGGAGAATTAGAAAAAAAAGAAATTTCTTTTGCTTTGTTTTGGTATTTTATAAACACCAGAATAGCAAAACAAAAGCTATAAAAAGGTCTGCATTTGGACCTCTCCAGGGTTCCTTATTTTTATGTCTCTAAGGACACCAAAAACTTACCTTCTCTCTTAGGCTAGGAGGCTTATTGTTAAGCTTTCCCAAATCATGCCTTTTCTGGACTCTTATGGGTCCTCTCTCCCAGGGAAATGGATGAAGAGGGGAAAGGAGAAGCAATTCGATTATTTGTAACCCGGGATGTGCTTGCAAACATCTCCCATGGAGGCAAGGGGCAAGTGGGGCAGATGATGTCTCAACTACATAGATGCCAGGTGACTCCGGGCTGAGAAATGTCCTCCCTTTGATGAACTTTTCTGCATTTTATAATGATTTATAGGAAATTTAAGTTGAATCCAGGAAAACAAATGAGTACTCCTATGGAAGGAAAAAAAATTGTACAGTGTTTAAGCAACTGATGACTTCACCTGTCACCGTCTCATTAAGCCCTTAATGAGTTCTTTTCTATTCTTGGTCACATCTGATTTTTTTTTAATATAAGTCCCTTTGAACAGCTGGGAGTAAGAATCGCCTTTGATCACTGAATTCTTCTGAATTTTCAGTCAAAATGAGGCCATTTTCATCCTGACTTGGGGTATTTTTATGAGTTTATTTCCCCCAAGTACATTCCTGGGCATAGCTTTCCAGGCTGAGAAGAGCCTGAACAATTAATGTATACATTTTTACATAAATGTTTATAAATTTAACAAAGGGAGAGAGCTTTGCCACAAGAAGCCTCAGCTCTTTTGAAGGCGGTTTTCTAATGATGACCCTTGGCGTGTTGGACCACATGGGATTCCTCTGAGAAGAGTCGGATGAAAATTAGTCTATTCTCATTTCAAACAGAATTTTGCTGAAGTCCTGATCAGAGCATCAGCATGGAGTCCGCGGAGACAACACTCGCTACTTGATTCACTCGGCAGCCTCCCTCTCCTGGTAATTGTTGCAGGAACACATCGTGACAAGGCTCTAGGATGTGAGCGGTCTGGATGTACTCCGGCTGTTACGCTCTGTTTAAAGATTTAAACCATCAGGGTATGATAAGGCTTTTTGATGTTCATTGAACACGGAGCTTGGGTACAGAAGAAGGGGAAAGGGCTTCACCAGAAGGCAATCATCTTTCAGAGCCACAGTAAGACAGAGAGAGGTGGGGAAATCTCAGCCTCAGCATAGACACGGAACAAAGGGAGATGAAAGGGGCAGGGTGAGAAAGGGGCCAGCTCTGGCTGGGAGGCAGAACTCGCTCTCTGAGAGTTCGATGCCTTAAAATGCAGGGAAAACATTTAGAGGTCCTCTTTCATTAAAACACACTCATGTTTTGGGTTGGGGGAGGATGCCAGCTGCAAATTTGGGTGGCTTCAGTTGACCCTGGATTTAAAAGAGCCTGCCCATGGCTTATTTTGAGATTATTTAATGAGTATTGATTTTGAGTCACATGAATGTCATTCCCAGCACTCACCCCCGCAAACCTGGAAGAAGACCTTCCTTAAAGTACATTTTTAAGATCCTCATAGTGTTTTCTTCCCCCAAAGGTAAAACCTGAATATTTGTCTTGAAGAACATAAATATCAGGAATGAAAGGGGAAAAAAGTGCCCCCTACAGAACCTAACCCAATTTCTACATATCCTCTTCTTTGGCATATAAATACCAGCTTTTTTCACCCTGTTCACAGCCGTATCACACCCTGTTAACCAAGCCTGCACTTTGATTGTATTAGGTAGACCAGAACCAAGACTTCTCCATCTTTGTCTCCCCAGCCCCTAGCACAGAGTTGGTGGTGTATACCAGTGTCTTAGCAAATATGTGCTGAGTGGATGAATGAACGAATGCAAGACCCTAGGCAATGACAGGATAAATATCAATTTATTTTCTGTGCCTCCATTAACATTTTCAGAGAATTGCTGCATAAAGAAAGCAAAATGTTGTATTTTTTTCCCTCTTGCATCCTGCACCAGCCAACAGCATGGCAAGACATAGTTGCCGAGAGCTGGCACTTTGAAATCAGACCCACTTGGAATTAAAGGCTGTGTGGTACTTATCAAAGGACTCTGGGAAACTGATTTCACTCTCCTAAGCTTTATTGTCCCCATCTGCCAAATAGGAATATTAAAAAGAGTCCCCTCTTTGGAGTGAAAAAATCCACACAAAGTGCCTAGCACAATGTTTGGTGCAAGTAAAACTTTCAAAAAATGTAACTATTGTTATTAATATTACTGCTATTGTTGGTATTGCTCTCCAAAACATTTTCAGGCATGGTGGCATTAGAAGAGAATTCAGCAATATATAGTTATCAACACAATTTAAAGTGAGGAAGTTATAATCACATACTCTATTGGGGGGTTGTTCCTACACTTGCCTCTATGTGCGTGAATAAAATGTGTTGTAATTTGTTGGCCTCCTCTAGTCTGACAATGTGCTCCTGCTCCCACCTCATATAAGTGTTCTCTAATTGGAGGTAAAACCCTCTTCTCTTAGATATCAGCAATGGAACTAGAGGTGAATTTGACCAACCAAACACCAGGCAACCCAAGTGGGTCCTGCCTGTTTGAACCTAGAAGGTGATAAACCAGTCAAGCAAAATGTACAGTGCTTACCCATTTCCCCTCAGATTTCAGTTCAGTACAATATAGAGATCACTGCTTCTGAGCAGGCATACAGGAGATGAGGTCCCAAACCCAGTTCCATCCTATGGTGGCCCCATCCCCAGTGAGCCGTGTCCCAGGAGAAGCTGTTGAACACTACCATCTCATCTCTTGTACACCAGTACCTCTCACATAATCCTCACAACAGTCCCATGAGGAAGATATAGTTTACAGATGAGAAAACAGGTGCAGAATGATATCGAGAAGGTGGCATTTACTACCATTTTTATTTTATTTCTCTTTTAACATTTTGCTTAGCAAGCTACTATACTGGACTCAGGCACTTAATCTCTCCGAGACTCTGTAGGAATCCCTCAATTTCCCTGGATCTCAGTGTCCTCATCTGCATCACTGGGAGGTGAGGACTGGATGTGATGGTCCATTCTAGCCCCATAGTCTATGATGTGTGCCCAGAGGACCAAGCTCCTCTGATGACACTGGAGTTTCCGTGAAAACCACAAACCTTTTACCATGATCTTCCTCTCCAATTTCCCCGGCATTCCCGCCTCAAATACCGGAAATGGGAGCGTGTCAGCCATTACCATTACGGAAAGAGTCCATTTGAGCAGAGCTCAAATCTAGGAAGCATTATGGCCAAATAACCTGCCCCACGGTTGAGACATAAGGGAATTACTGTTTCCTCTTCTCCAGCCTGCTAATACTGAGAAAGTCAATCCTCTAAAAACAAATCAATTGATGATATAATTTAATATCTTCATATGATTTCTACTGGCAGAATCAATCTGCTGCTAGCAAAACTATCCAAGGTGGAGAAAAAGAAAAATTGCACCAGTTGCTTTTCTTTTATTGCACTTCTGGGTGCTCTAAGAAAAAACTCTCTCCAGAAAATCAATGAGGCAGATTGTGCCCAGCAGTCCCCCATTACAGAATTAAATCCATATGCCAACACAAAACAACGAAGAGACCCAACTAGCGAGGGATCCATTTGCTTTGTTTGACTTTGGCTGCCAGGGAATGAGACCAGAAGACTGGCTGTAATTTAATGCAAACCTTGGCCTATCCTGGTCGTGCATATGACTGACCCTCAGGGCACGACCATCAATTTTCTATTAAAGATCAGAGATTTGACATATCAAAGTCAACATCTAGCTGAATAACTGCAGTAACTTGATAATAATTCTTTTGTGGATTTCACAGTGGCTTTTCAGTAAAGTATCAGAAAGGTAGCCGATTTCAATCCTGACCTGGCAAGATCTGAATATGAAATAAAGGATTTCAGCTTGATCTCCCCATGATGTGAGGATGAATGTTCTGGTAAATGTTAACTTAGTGCTCTGAATAGCTCAGTAATAGATGGGTTTAGGCAGTAATAGGTTTAAAATGTCAACTTATTGAATAATAATTTGATGTTGTACAAATACTATGTGTAAGAAGGGATTTGTTTTGCAAATTTTGAAATAACTGAATGGATTTATAATGTCCTTGACTGTTTCATTGTTCCGGTCAGAGTTTTACAGAAGAATCATAATTAGTTTTTGCTTTATCCGGTCTCGTTGTTTTCCTGGGTCTGTCTCTATGCAGTTTTCATAATTACTAGGCCTCCCTGAATCTTGATCAATAATTGAGCTCTTCCCTGTTTTGGTCCCCAAAGCCAGGCTGATAGCATTATTTTCTAGTAAAAATAAAAACTCAATTATCCTTCCCTATAAAATGTTTCATGACACCAATAGCATAAAAACCTTTCAGCAACCCAGCTGTAAAATGCTCAACTGTTCAAAACACAAGAACCAGATAAAATTCTGTTTTCATACCTGAACTCAGCCCTTCAGTCCAATTATAAGCTGACAGCTCTATAAATCCTGGTGGAACACAAGTGTGGGTAAAACCGAATTGTGATTGGGACACTGAGGACCCGGGCTAGACACCTCTACCACAGCCTGTGGGAAAGGTCCCCAGCTTCTGCACTAGCCCCTCCCTCACCCCGCCACACACACACACACACACACACACACACAGACACACACATTTCCAACCATCTTGTATGGAGTAAACATGTTTGCTCAGGGAAATGGGAGGTGCCAAGAAGCCATTCCGGTGAGCTCTCTGAATACTTCAAGTCTGAGTCTTCAGCCCTTTAGCTCACCTCAGCTGCTCAGGGGACTCAAGAGGGAAAACCAAGGGGGTCTGCTCCTACAGCCCACCAGCCTGGCACTCTGAGGGGCTCTTTGTTTAATGTCTAATGGACGTCTTGATTTCCACAAACCAAAACACCCTTCGGTGGCTTATAGATGATCCCACTTGGGTAATATATGCACGAAATTGTCCTGGACAGATCTGCTCAACCACCAAGCTCAATAGCTGAGTGCATCTCACTCTCAGAGAGGCCCTGTCCTAGCCTGAGTTCCCCCAGAGGCTGACCATAAGACAAGGCTTGGGGTGCCAGTAGCTTATTTGAAAGGTGAAGGAAACATTGGTAAGGGAGTAAGACAGGGAAGCAAAGGCAGCCAATAAAGAATGCATTATCAAGCCAGTTACCATCTTGGCTAACTGGAACTTGGTCCCTCTGGGGACACTCTGAGATAGTGTGGGAACTGAAGTATTTGTGTATCAACTCCCCTGTCAGTCATTGGTTGAGGCTGCTCCTGAGGGGCATCACTCCTTGGCGTTCCCAGCCTTCTGTGTAGGTAGGCAGAGGGCTTCAGGGGCCAGAGAAAGCCCTCAGGAAAAACTGCAGATGCTGGAACTTCAAGTCAGGCACTGTGCACTAACGTGGAAAGGGAGAGGGCTGAGGGCAGGCATAACAGCCTCTGCTATAGACGTAGGCCTTTTATTAACTCTTGAAAACTTTCTGACTTGTTTTTAAGTTACGAAAGTAATATGGTTCATGGAAAACAAGAACATATTTAAACGGAATAGAAAAGCACACTATTTTTTAAAGGCCTTCTTTCTCCCAGCCACTCAGTTCGCTTCTCAGGAATAACCATTTTTCACAGCTTCTTTTTTTCTCTATATAAAATTTGTACCTGTAAACACATACACACCCACATAGGTGGATATCCTCTGTTTGCCACACAAATAAGGTCATACTTGACATAATTTCCTGCAGTTTACTTTTTTCACATAATAATATATCTTTGACATCCTTGCATATCACTAGCTCTATATTTGTTTCAAACTTTTTAGTGGTTAATAATATGAATATATCATAATTTATTTAACCTCTTCCCACTTGGTAAACTTCTAGGTATTTGTTCCAACTTTTTTGCTACCAAAGACAATGTCTGCAATATACATATAGGATATGCAGACAACGTTGAACATCATATATACATGTCTGTACGTACTTATATATATATATGGATATATGAGACAAATTCCTAGAAGTGGAATTTCTCAGTCAAATAATACACACATTTGAAAATCTGACAAATTGTGACAAAGTAATCTCTAAACCACATTTCACCAATTTACACTTCTATCAACAGTACACAAGTGCACATTTTTTTCCTATATCTATGCCAAAACTGGAAATGATCACACTTTTTAATCTTTGGCAAGTTAACAGGTTAAAATAGTATATCACTGTTTTACTTTGTGCTTCTTTATTCTGAGTGAGGTCACTCAGTTACGTTTCTTTGCATCTTCACATACATCTTTCTAATGTCCTTTTAGTCTTTTTCTTAATATTTTGAAAGCACTCTTTATAGGCAAATACAGTCCCAGTTTATGTTTTTTGTTGTTTTGTAGTTAATGGCTTTTTTCTTTTTTCTTTCTTTTTTTTTTTTGCTGGGGAAGATTCACCCTGAGCTAACAGCTGTTGCCAATCTTCCTCCGCTTTGTATGTGGGTTGCTGCCACAGCATGGCTGATAAGTGGTGTAGGTCCATGCCTGGGTCCAAACCCACAAACCTGGACCACCAAAGCAGAGTGCACTGAACCTAACCACTACACCATAGGGCCGGCCCTGTTAATGGCTCTTTTTGCTGTATAAAGGTATTACATATCTATGGTTTCTAATTCATCAATACCTTTATGATTTCTTGGTTTTTCTTTCATAGTTAGTAATCTTTCTCGTTCAAAATTAGCAAAAACCAAATTCAGCTATGAGTTCTCTATAACATTTACAGTGCAATTTTATATTTGTCTTTTTCTAATTTTATTTAGTGTAAAATATGACAGAGAAGTCTGTCTTAAAATTACTTTTTTGCAGTGACTACCCAGTTGTCTTCAACCAAATCTTTTACTAAATATCTTTTCAGCATTGATTTGAAATATCTCTTTGACCAATAATCAATTCCCATATGGACTTAGTTCTATTTCTGGAGTATCTATTCTGTTTTAAATGTTATAGATTTGCAGCCCAGTTTATTATTTTCCAGTAAGGCTTGTCCTCCTTCTTTAATCCCTAGAATTTTCCCACGTTTGTTTTTCCATATGAACCATAGTATCATTTTATTGAGATCACAAAAAGTTAACATTTTTATTGGAATTACTTGAATATCTTGATTAATTTAGAATTTTTATTGGAACTACTTGAATACCTTGAGAATTTTCATCTTTACAAAATGCAGTCTCCCTATACAATAACAAAATGTATTTTTCCATTGATTACTCTTCTTTTATGTCCCTCAGCAAAGTTTGTTTTGTTGAATTGTGATTTTGTACCTCAGAGGCAGAGAATTAAGATTGTAACTATTCTCAATTATACCAAACTATTATCATGTTCTCCCTCTAGGAAACTTCAAAGTTTTTTTCATGTATTTTCTGTGCCTTCCTTGTTGAATTTATTTCTAAGTAGTTAATCATATCTATAGCTTTGGTAAACAGTATGCTTCATCCCATTATATTTACTAATTTCTAATTATTTCTGTGTTAGCTATTGATTTTTGTGCATTAATTACAAAACCAGCTACCTACTGGATCCTCTTATTGTCTCTAAAGAATTTTTCCCCGGTTGATTATCTTAGATTTCCCAGATCTATAATTATATCAAGTAGAAATAATGATTTTTAAAATCTGTTCTACTATTTATACGTTAGTTCTTTTTCTTTTCTAATTGCACTGGCTAATACTTTTAAAATAATATTAAGCAATAATGATGATTGTTAGCAATTTGTCTTATTCCTGACTTTAAAAAGAATACTTCTAGTATTTTAT
The DNA here is from genome assembly GCF_041296265.1 of Equus caballus. Taxonomy (NCBI): domain Eukaryota; kingdom Metazoa; phylum Chordata; class Mammalia; order Perissodactyla; family Equidae; genus Equus; species Equus caballus. The sequence goes on from NC_091688.1 coordinate 79,688,646, forward strand.
TACTAGGAATGATAACAAATTTTTGTTGTTGTTGTTGTTGTTGTTTTTTGGAGGAAGATTAGCCCTCAGCTAACTACTGCCAGTCCTCCTCTTTTTGCTGAGGAAGCCTGGCTCTGAGCTAACATCCGTGCCCATCTTCCTCTAGTTTATACGTGGGACGCCTACCACAGCATGGCTGCCAAGCACTGCCATGTCCGCACCCGGGATCCGAACCACCGAACCCCGGGCCGCTGAGAAGCGGAACGTGCGAACTTAACTGCTGCGCCACCGGGCCGGCCCCACAAATTTTAAACTAAAACATATTTTTATTATGTTCAGAGAGAATCCATCTATTTCTACCATCAAAAGAGTTTAATTCAGGCAAAAATGTTTAATTTTTCAAATGTCTTTTCACTATCTATTGAAGAATTTTTCTGTTTTGACTTATTTATATGGCAAATTGTATTAATAGATTACCTTTTCTTTTTTTTAAAAGGTGTGCTTTTTTTTTGGTGAGGAAGTTTGGCCCTGAGTTAACATATGTTGCCAATCTTCCTCTTTTTTTCTTTTCCTCCCAAAGCCCCAGGACATAGTTGTATATTCTAGTTGTAAGTCATTCTAGTTCTATGTGGGTCCCCCACCACAGCATGGCTCGATAAGCACTGTGTAGGTCCACACCCAGGATCTGAACCAGCAAACCCTGGGCTGCCGAAGTGGAGCACATGAACTTAACCAGTTGGCCTTGGGGCTGGCCCCCAGATTTTCCAATAACAAATTATCCTTGTGTTCCTGAACTGAATCAATTTAGTCATATTCTTTTGCTGTTGCACTGAATTTCATTTGCTATATTTTATTTAGGAGAGTGTTTTCTAATTCACTAGTAATGCTTATGGATATTTTTCTTTTTTTGTGCTATCTTTGACAGATCTTAGGATCAGTATTATGCTAACGCCTTTTCTGAAAACTAGCAGAAGGGACAATTACCCTTTTAAGAGTTGATATTAAACCAGCAAAGAAGGATTCTCTGGAGGCCACGTGATTTCTCTTGGTATGACCACAATTATGGATATAGCCATGGTTCAATTCAAAAATATATATTGAGTACCTATGTTTATGGTAAAACTGCATAAGTGGGAATTTGGCTCTTAAAATTAGTATGCAAGGCAAAAAATCTCACATTAGTGTGTCAAAATGATGGAGGGGACTTTCCAATTGTCTTGAAATTTAAACTAAAGTCCAAAGTAGGAAATAATAAATATCCATACATCTGATACAAAAACAATATACATCCTTGAAAAACTTACTACAAGATAGAAAAACTAGGGCTATGGCCCAAATTCAGGTTTATGAGAGAACTCAAGACATTCAAAATGAAGATTGAAAGAGTCATTGAAGCAAGAAGCTGTCAACTGAGTCAGTAGTCCTGTGGCATTTCCTCAACTCTACTCATAGGTGAGCCCTCTTAGGCCAAGTGAGAAAGGAGCTTCAAGGAACTCTCTTGTAGTCATCTAACACGTTAGCCTCCAACACAGACGCTGAGTTCCAGGGACTCTCCAGTGCTCCTGGATCAAAGCTGAGCCTGGAGTAATTCTTGGGAGATACTGACAGTGTCTCTGGGTGAAGATAAAAACTTATGCAGACTATAGTGACAAGAAAAGACAGCAGTATGTGTGGTTTATCCTTCCAGAATTTGGTGGGGCAAGGATGTTGAGTTTTCCTCTGAACTAAGGGGTCATCTCATTAGCTACTATCTTGAAAAATCTTCACTGAAGGAGGCGACCTGCCAGGGCAAGACATCAGCAGAATGAGGCTGGCAGTTACCGTCCTAAGCAGGAGTTAAAAGAAGAGTTGTAAGAGCTCAGCTAGAGAATGGATCTCCAACACTGAGGGCCAGTGTACTTCCAAAGATCCCCACAGGAATCTCCAAAGAGGCCAAAAAAGCTTCCTAGAAAGAGCAAGCGACTTTCAGCTATCTGCCACATGGAAGGTACCACGGCTGGATTTCATCCCCATCCGTCAAGCACAGCACTGTTTTTTTAATTCTCATCTCATCCTTCTTGACCTAGCACGGGAAGCGCTAGGAGCATAAAGAAAGGGGCAAGAAAAGTAGAAGAAGAGTAATAGTGAAAGAATAAAACCCAACACACCTTCCCTTGACAGTCTGCAGATTTTGAATGGGACTTGGTGGGATGTGGAGGAAGGGAGAATTTTGGAGCTGGATGAGAGAATGAAGTTGTGGTTTAACTGGAGTGGCCATTTTAACGCTTTAAAATGATACAACTCTAAAGCTAAAAGTGGCTGGAAAGCTATGGGATATGCTCAAGATGTTGTCCAGGCGTGAAGGAGACCCAACAGTCCACATGTGAAGGCAGAGGTGAGACACGTCATAGTCAAAATTACCCTTGTGAATCTCTCAGGAAGAGTTTACATCAGAAACCGACACCCATCTTTCATTAATTCCCACAGAACAAGTTTTTCTTCCAGCACTGGAACAGATGGCAGCTATTTCAGTTGAGCACAGATGAACCAGTTGGCTGAGTTTAGCAGCCATGTTGTAGGAAAAATATGTATCTTTAAACACAAGAATCACACCCAGCACAGCAATATGCTCACACTGCAAGAGGCACAGGGACACTGGGTCTCTGTGAGAGAATGGAAGAGAGAAGAAGGTCGTCTCCCAGATATTGCTCATTGAGGACCATAGACTAATTAAATACATGGTGAGCGGCAACACTTACTTCTTACTGCCTCCCTCCCTTCCCTCTCTCTCTCTCTGTCCCCCAGCACCCCTACTATGTGTAGTTAGATGCATCTGGGTTGGTATGACTCACTTGTGATGCAATTCCACTTTACTTCACTCTGCGAATACCCAAAGATTAGTAAGACATACTTCTCAATGAATTCCCAGATAAGTGGGTGAGAAAACTGTGTAAACAGAAATGTAATAGGTCTTCTAGTCAAACAACCTTAAGGTCCAGTGGAAATACAAAGAATACATCCTCGTCTTCACCCTGAAGAAGACAGAGACTTCCCAAGAAACAGAGCCCAGCCCAGCCATCCTGAATAGGCAATGCCAACATCCCAGAGCAGCAGTCTCTTCCTTCTTAGTTGAATTTGGAAAACTACTTCTTAAAATTGATAGCGGCAAAAATAATACCTTTCATTTACAAAGACTGACAGTAGTTTCTCCAGCCCATCCAAGGTGTTGGATGAGAAAATTCCGAAAGAGGCTGAGTCTTGCACAAAGATGCGAAAGCCGGCAGGTTTGGGACCCAAACTAGGTCCACGTTGGCTGACTCCTGATTTGGGCTCTACACCTCACTGCCTCTGAAGTAGAGAGCTGTTAATAAAGTTTTTAAAACTTATTACTACTGGAATAATATTGTATTGACAGTAACTATAATCAGGTATTTACACAAATATAAATAAATTTTTGAAAGGAATTTGCAAAAATGCAAGGATTACGAGCCCCTAAATGGATATGAATAGAAGTATAAGCCTGTCATCAAGGATAACCATGTCTATGGGAATTTCAGGTCTTTATTTTTTTTTCAACTTTATTGAGGTATAATTGACAAATAAAATTGCAATATATTTAAAGTGTACATTATGATGATTTGATATATGTATACATATAAAAGGATGCCTCCCATCTAGTTAATTAACATATCCATCACCTTATATATTTACCTTTTTTCTTTTTTTTTGGTGAGAACATTTAGGTTCTATTCTTTTAGCAAACTTCAATTATACAATACAGTGTTATCAACTATAGTCACCACATGTTACACTAAATTCTCAGACCTTATTCATCCTGTGGCTGAAAGTTTGTATCCTTTTACCAACCTCTCCCTATTTCCCCACCCCCCAGCCCCTGGAAACCACTTCAGGTCTTTATTTATAACGTGATTCCAGTTCCATGATCCCAGGTCAGACGCACTATGGCGATTCCTTTGCTCTCTTGGAGTTGTTCCTCCAACCACTCCAGCTCCCTCTTCTGCCCTCTGACTTCCCATATCCTTTAGAGTACACTTGACGCACGTGACCCTGGATTAGGAATCTCTGGTTCCAGAGGTAGTGTGGTGTGGTAGCGCCCTGGCTTGGAAATCTGTAAACTTCAGTTCTAGTGCAGGCTCAGCCTTGAGCTAGCCGAATGATTCAGGTAACTTCTCTGGGGCTTAATTTCACTGTCTTTAAAACTGAATTAATAAGCTCAGACTAAGCTTTATCACAAGGTTCCCTGAAATGCAGCCACTACCTCTGTCCCACTGACTTCTTCAGGGTCTTTACTGCTGTCTTCAGGAATCTGACCAGAACCGTGCCAGCCTGAGAGAAGCATTTCAATACAGGCCCAATCAGTAGCCCTGTAGCTATAAGGCAGGGGGCAGTGGAAAGAGACATTCCCACCCTGGGTAATTGGTAGAAAAAGCACTAGAAACCCGATCTTCTGACTCTACATCAATTGCTCTGCCCACTCTACCTCAAAGTCCAAAACCCTCAGCATGGTGGATAAGGGTCCCCATTGATAGATCTTGATTTTCTTGTGTTGATGCCAGTCAATCTGCATAATTTTAAGTTACACTTTTTGGCCTCGGTACCTTGTCTCATTCTCTTTTTGCCTCTCAAATGCTGTTTCTTCCTTGTTGCATGTGATTGCCTGAAGAAACCCTAGTTGAGCTTTATAGCTCAACTCAAATGATAGCTCCTTAATGAAACTTTTCCTGATAGTCCCAGGAGGGCCTCTCTCCCTTCTGTGGTCCCCTAGCACTTCTTACTTCTCTCAAAGCACCTACCACATCTTGCTGTGTGTCATAACCGAGTGCCAGCAGATTGCGAAGCCCTTGGATCTATCTCAGTACCCAGGACAAAGCCTTCCACCAACAGTTTCAGTCCCAGGACCACACTGTAACCGTCGGGATAGACTAGGCTATGCTGGAATGAAAAAACAAGTCCCAACATTTCAGCATTTTACTCCACACAGGTTTATGAGAATCTCACACTAAATGTCCAATGCAAGTTGTAAGAATCGCTGTGTCATCATAATCTCTCAGGAACCAAGGCAGATGGAGGTACGATCTCAACAAGATCTCCTATGATCCCTGAGGCAAGGGAAGTGAATATGGAGAATCCATTGAACCTTAGCTCTTAAAGCTTCCACCCGGAAGTAACCCATGCCATTTCTTCTCATATTTTATTGGCCCAAGGAAGTCACATGGCCATGCTTACCTTTACGGCAAGATGGAAAGTGTGATCTTTCAATGTGTTTAGAAGGAGGAGGAAAATCAGAACATGAATGAGCAATCTTGGTGACACCACCACACACATCATGCTATATTTCACCCTTGACTTTGACTCATCTTGTCACCTGTGTGTGGGACACTCTGTTCACCTTCTTTGTCCCTTCATCTGAAGAGCTTCTTCTCATTCAGATATTTCCACTTAGAATTCCTCTAAAATCTTTGTTGACTCTAACTCTAACTTACAAACACCACTACCAACAAACCTAGATAGAGTGTCCATCCAATATGCCCCAATAGCATCCTATAATTTTAAGAGATCACAGTCAGACTGTATTGCAGTTTGGCTTTTTACTTGGCTCTTCCCCCACTAGACCAGGGATTGGCAAACTACAGCCCAAGAGTAAATCCAGCCTGCCACTGGTTTGTACACAAAGTTTTATTGGAACACAGTCATGCCCATCCGTGTACATATTGGCTATGGCTGCTTTTACCCTATAGCAGAATCAGGCATTCTAACAGAGAGCCTCAGGCCCCCAAGCCTAAAATATTTACTATCTGACTCTTCAATAAAAAGTTTGTCACCCCCTGCACTAGACCCTTGAGAGCAAGGGTTGTGTTCGCAGTACCATCTGTAACTCAGCACCTAGCAGAGTAATTGGCTCATAGTAGGCATTCCATAGATATTGGCTGACTAAATGAAGAGAAGGCATATGAGCATTCACTGAATTAAAATCTTCAAGAACAAAGGACAAAAAGGCAAAGAACAGAAAGCATCAGAACTTCAAATTTTGGCAAAACAAACTCTGTCAGATTCTCTGTTCCAGCTACATATCCTATAACTGTTTTATTCCACTTATTTGTTTATTTTTGCTGAGGAAGATTCACCCTGAGCTAACATCTGCTGCCAAGCTTCCTCTTTTTGTATGTGAGCTGATGCCACATCATGGCTGCTGACAGATTAGTGGTATAGGTCCACACTTAGGAACTGAACCTAGGCTGCTGAAGTGGAGCACACTGAACTTAACCACTAGGCAACCAGGGCTGGCCCCTATCACTTTTTTAAAAATGAGTAAACACTTGGAACCAACATTAATCTTCTAAGTGTCAAGGCAACTAGAATTTGCCACAGCCTAGTTAGAATAAATTAAGCAACTGTGACACTTACGAAATGTTTTAAAATTATAAAATTACTAAACCCACATCCATTTGCTCTGTAGAATATTTCATTCTCTTTGATTAACAAATCTGACTTAAATGAGGTGCAGATCTTTCATACAGTATTGTACGGCCTTCAAAAGTACCACAACTAGTATGAGTGCCTCCAAGCTGAGTATCTACAAGGTAATGTCAGTACGCTTTCTCAGAGCTTCCAGAAGTAAACACACAGTCTCTGGGCCCTGGTGATTTTACAGCATATGAAGAAAAATAAACCCTTAAATTACAGGCAAATCTGGAAAGTACAGCATCCCAGCTTGTTTATAACAGCAATTTCAGCTCATACAGATCCACAATTTATTTGCAAACAGATTAATTAATGTTTCAGCAGCTGTTTGCAGCCAGTCTGTGATCTCACTGAGCACAGATGACACTTTTTTCTCTTCTATTCCACAGGGGCAATTTCTGCAATGCTTAGATTAGATTTTTACTGTATCAGCCCACATGATAAAATGAGTTGAGTCCTGAAGCAGCCAAGCTGGCTTTACGAGATCCCCAGGCCTCCCAGCCTCTGGCGAGTCCGCCATGCCACCGTTCCTGGGCTTCCTTTTAATTATGGCCCCAAAATGCCAGTTTGCAAACAGATCTGCAAGATCAAAGCCTAACATTTAAAAAATTCGTTTTTTCCTTCTACTTTTAGGTCCCTCCGGGTTGGTATTCAGCAATGCGTACCACTGGGTGTAATAAAAGCAAATGCTTGAATATTTTTCAGTAACCTGACAGGGAATAAACAAATGGAACAACAAATGCTGAAGAGCCTACAAGTAACGCCCCGTGTAAGCTCAGTAGATCGTACTGACAAAGCAGTGCGGCTCTTCTGATTGTATTTCTCTTCTTGAAGGAAAAAGAAACAGGGAAGACAAGACAAAATCCCCAAAGCCTCACTAGGCTAAATTTCCTTACTCTCCTTTGAACAGACTACACAGATTTTGTTGACTAATTGAGATCAATCCCAGTTGTAAATCACCTCGCTATCCTACAGCTTTAATTAAGCTACCAGAGGGAGCTGTTTATCAATTAACACTTGTTACAAATTATTAGTAATTATATGGACTTTGTGTATATACCACAGCCTGCAAGACCAAAACTGCTTCCCAGTTGTTAGGGAAGCAAATTGACTGGTTAAGGAGCTATTTGGATGAAGGCACCAGTCATCACCATAATTACAGAACTCCTTTTTTGGCAGGAAGATTTAAGGTAAGTTCCAGCACTATCAGCAGAAGTTGAATAAACACCATTTTAAGTGTTTCGTTCTCCAGGGCTTTGCCAGTTCATGTTAACTGATGGACTTTCTAATATAGACTCCAGGTCTGTATTTACTTTTTGAGTAATAAACATACGGAGATGGGAACATTAGGTAAAAGTTGATAATGTATTCAAGCATTAAAGCTACCTATTGCAGTATGCACTGCATTCTGTGATAATTTTAATTGGCTTAATTGAGATGCGCAAGGCTGATTAATGTTTAATTCCTTTATATTAAAAGAAAAGAGTCAAGTAGTTCGACATTTCTTCAATTATGTTAGATCTTTCTAGACTTCAAAGGCATGTTACATTAGACAGCTAGATACGGGGCGAGCTGATTAAAGAATAAAGACTGCTCATTATAATCTAAGAGTACAAAATTGGTTTGTGTAGCCTTTGAAAGTCAAAATTATGAGCTAAAACTTGAGCTACAGTAATTAACCCAATTTATAGTCATTCTTGCTTATCTATTTGCTTATGATTAGTAATTTAAAACGATCCGTGATGGTGATTTACAGATCTAAAACCTGTTCAGGGACCCAAAATGTTTTGTTCGTGATTCCTAAAAATCTTGGAGGAACATATTTAGTAGCATTAGTAAACATCTATCAATCAGTGAAAAACACCATTATAAAAACATTTGATAGTCAGCTTCATTATTCTAGATGCATACAATACTGAAATATTTGTATAATGTAACTTACTTGCAAAAAATTTCAGTTTAACTTGCATTTTCTATGGCTCTCTGGAAAAATGAAATCTATACAAAAAGTGTGGCCTTCTTAAGGTGATCGAGTCTTAATTTCTCTGTTAAATAAGTTTTTCAGAAATGGAATATAGATGAAAATGTCACATGCAGTGGCATTAGCTTAACTACATGTACACTACTACCTCTACGGGAGTCACCCCTCTCTCTCACACCTACATTTTCCAAAGTTCCAGATTCACTGCAGGAGCTGGAGTCACCACAGGCTTTGGTAGGAGTTGGGTCAGGAACCCTTTGGAAATCAGAAGATATTAGAGATGTATCGATCAGAAACAAATATGCAAAGTGATTAGCACATTTGCTAAACTTTAAATGTCTCCACTGCCTCACTGACAGGCCTTCCATTTGATCAGGGACACAGAGAAATCTGGAGCAGAGAGAAATGGAACTAACACATCTCTGGCCTCTTTTATCTACAGAAAATACAAACCACTTCATCAAGACTTCGTTCAGGAGAGTCCAGGAGCTCAGAGCAGATCACCTTTTATGAGACCTGTGTAATATGGCATCTCTAATGTGAGTGAAGGAGTGTGCAGCAGCTCCCAAAGGGGATTCCACAGAACGCAAATTCCTCTAGACTCTCCACGAAAGGCGATTCTGTAGACAAGAAAGTGTGGGAAATCTTGCGCTAGATCCTTCTCTTGAAAAGTCACAATGCCCATTCACATATGAAATGCTCTACATATTTCACCACAGAACTTTTTTTTTCAGTGAATACCAATTAATATTAGCCAACATTCTCAGGCCACAGTAGTGTAATAATATGTATCCAAATAGAATACTTGTGCTTGTTTTTCTCAGAGCGATGTTGATCTCATATGTCCAAATAAATGAACTTTTCCCATCCCAGCTGCCTTATTGAGGGAACAAGACCACATGCCTCACTGTAGTCTGGCCCCACAGGCTTCTTCAGTCAAGCATCGGAGAGCAGTAAGGCTTTCATTCTCCTATTGCTTCTGGCCACTTACATTGATCTATATTTGGTATTTTATGTAGCCCATGTGCTAGAGTTAGCAAATTTAAAATAGATGTGTGAAATGTGTCCAGAGATTGAGGAGGAAAAGGTGAGTCATTTTAAACTTGGTGAAAATATGAGTCCCAAAAATCTTTTTAAAGTGCTAACCAAGCACAAAATAACAATTCCTTTCTCATTACCCTGTGAGCTAAATAAGCAAAAGTTAAGGCCCTATAGATAAAAACAGAAATAATGTAGATGTGTGCGAATGTGTGTGTCTCTAGCTGTATTTGGTGAGACGGACTAGAAGAAATGATATCTCAGTATTGGTGAACACACCTAACACCCAGATCTTGGTTTCTAAATGCCATTCCTCAGCAAAAGGAATTATGGCTCCATGAGGAAATGACTAGTTCCAGGGCTGGGATAGGACATGTACAAGATGAGCCTAGAACATCTTGCTACAGCAGAGAGAAGGAAGTATTTAAAGACCGATGGGGACACGTCCAAAGGACACAGAAGCCAGCTTCAAAGGGCTCTCTGCTAGCTAAATCTGGGTGTCAATCTGAGCATCAAAATAAATAATTATGGTAACGAATTACAACCCGTAGAATATAAGAGTCTGTGAGACCGTACAAATATCAATCAATCAATCAGAAGGGAAAGTTTTTCTTAAAGTAAAATGCCAACTAACAAATATAGAAGGAATAATGAAATTCAGTATCACCATTTGACAACTTTCATGGTAATACTTGTTCCAGGCAAGAATCATTAACGGCTATTAAAATTAGTGGGTTATACCTTGATGAGAAATAAGATATTTGTGTAGTCTTAAAATATCGCCCCACAAGATACGTATTAAATACCAAAGGAGAAATAGTAATTTTACGGTAGAGAAATCTGGCCGATACCATGCTGACCAGATGATCAAAGCTGACATCACCATTAATGAGACTTCGCCATGAGTGTATCTGACATCATGTGCCTCGAGTGTGACACTGAGAGGGACACAACATCACTTCTCTGGTTTTCCTGCCCAAAATGTACCATCGGAATCTAATCATGAGGAAATACCAAAGAGATTCAAACTGAGGGACTTTCTGAAAAAAAATTGCTTGTATTTTCAGAAATGTCAAGGTCATGACAAACAAGTAAACACTCTTCCAGATTAAAGAAAAGTAAAAAGACATGGCAACTAAATGTAGAGAGTAATCCTGGATTGGATCTTGAACCAGAATTTTTTTCTTTTGCCATAAAGGACATTAATAGAATAATTGACAAAATTTGAGTAGGGTTTGTAGGTTAGATAAGAATTAATATTGTATCCATGTTAATTCCTGATTCTGATAATTATACTGTAGTTAAGTAAGATAGTGTCACTGTTTTTAGGAAATACATATTGAAATACATGGGAGTAAAGTTGCACATCTGTGACTTACTCTCAAATGATTCAGCAAAAGCTCAGTGTGTGTGGTGTGTGCCTGGAAAAAGAGGATGATAAAGCAAATATAGTTAATATTTGGGGAATCTGGATGAAGGATATACAAGAATGTACTGTTTTTGTAATTTTTCTATAAATCTGAAATTATTTCTAAATTAAAAATAAAAGAAAAAAGAGAAAAAAATGTGTAGTCCTGAGGAGGGAGTGTGCTGGAGAAGAAGCCCTGAGATTTGTATGCTTAGCCAGCTATATACAACGCTTTTCAGGTAGATTCTCCAGGGACGTGCTGCCTACCACTTGAAGGCAGTCCCAGCTGCTTGGCCTCTAAAGCCACCTTCCTTTCTGCCCTCCCACCCTTGCACCTGCCAAAGCCCAGGTCCAGGTGACTGTCCCCAGGACCTCAACCCTAAAAATAACTCTGCACCTTCTTCAAAGAGTGCTTACTTATAGGTATGTGCACCCAGGGCCACATGGCAAACCCCAGGTGCTACCTCTGGGAGAAGGAAAATGGGGGCAGTATAAAACTGCAAAACTACCCCCACTGTGTTTTATAATGTGCCTTATCACAGAAACAGCAGGTTGAGAAAAGAAAACCCTGCCACGAAGGAAACAAGATGGCACAGAGTGGCTCAGAAAATGAGCACCAAAAAAATGAAGAAATGGAAAAGTTTTGCCATTGGGATCCCTGAGTCTTCAGCTAAACAAGGCAACAATACTAGAGTATTAATGATGAAACATCTGCTAAGATCAGATTATGGAGATAGCACAGACTTTGGGGATTTAATAATCTTTAGCTCCCTTCTTTTCCCACTTATATCTTCATAGACTGAGTTAATAAAAAAAATACACTCACTGAGAATACAGATTTCTTTAAGGCATAAAGCCTTTATAAGTAGTCTGCAGATTTAAGTTTTATTATATATTTTCCTGTCAGTGGAATCTCTCTCTAAATGGGAATGGTTACTGGATAAGAGGCAGGATGTTGCTTGTTAAGAAAAGCAGATGTCAAGGAGACAATGATGGTATGCTCTCCAGAACTTGTGCAAAGACCTCAAGGAAAAGTGCAGCTGAAATTAGAATGACATTGCTTTAAGAAACTGAGTATGAATCAGAATCAAATTGTATTTAATCAGGGGAGGTGTGGGGCTATTGAGCAGCTAGAGGAAGAAAATAGTTCCTAAAAAACAGTTTCTTGTTCAGGTTTTGCTACTAAACCATTGTAAGCCTTTAACAAGCCATTTAAACATTCTGGGGTTCAACTTCTCTGGCCACTGAATGGAGAATTGCATATAGAAGGGCAAGAAGAGAGAGAGGGAGGCCAGTAGGAGTCTATTGCTATAATCCAAGGGAGGACTAATAGCAGCTTGGGCCCAAGTGGTGACGTGTAGGTGTCAAGTGAGGGACTTGAAACAAAGAATCCACTCACTCTGAGAGCCTGCGAATGTATCTTTAGGACCTTCTTCCCAACTAAAGTCAAAGGGAAAAATCAAGGCTATGTCTTCAGTCCTCCAGGCTGTTAATATCAATCTGATTCATTCACTCAACATCGGGCAATAGCATTTATTGAATATTAGGTGCCAAGACCTGGGCTAGCTGATAGGACCTGTACAGCAATGACTAAGATAGATACCACCTCCCCACCAAAGGAGCTTACAGCCCAGGAGAATACAGAGACAAGCAAATCAGCAATTACAGGGCGGTGGAGTGAGAGCTGTAGGGGCCTGGGAAGAGGAGGAGCTCAGGAGCTAAAGGATCACAAATGAGATCCAAGCAACTCAATCTTGGGAGAATCAAAGAAGACTTTCTGGAAGATAGGTGACCTCTAGACTGAAGTCTAAAGAATGAAAATGTATTATTCCTTTAAAGAAAAATGGGCTGGGGAGGAGAAGGGAAGATACTTGGGGACACAGAGCAGCAGGTGTGAAGGCTCAGGGATGAAAAGGAGTTGGCAAACAGGAGGATCTGGAAGTAGCTTAGTGTGGAGCAGATTGTGTAAGGGAGGGGCAAGCAGGCAGCGGCCTTATAACCCATGTTAAGAAGTTTGGTCTGTATCTTGAAGGCAATGGGGAGGGTTTGAAAGATTTTAGCAGGAAAGTCCGTTGTTCATTCATTTAACAAATAGTTACTGGGCATCCATCATGTGCCAAAGACTGTACAAAATGCCGGGGAAATAGCAGCTAAACATGATCAGATTTATGTACAGAACAATCATTCTGGCCACCAAATGGAGAATGGCGTATAGAGGAGCAAGAAGAGAGAGAGGCAGACCAGGTAGGAGTTTATTGTGCTTTATTAGTGGAGGACCAATAGTATTTTGAGCCAGGCTGGTGACAGTGTAGGTGGAAACAACACGAAGACTTCAAGGGGCATGGGCTCCCCTAGCCAAGAGTGTGTCCCGCTGTGCCTAACAATAGAAGAAAGTTTGGTGATGAAAAGCATTTAGCATGTTACACACTTCATCTTGGAGGGGAGTAGACTTTTCAAGCCTCCTCACAAAGCACTAAATTATTGCTTTCACATCGAGCATTTCATCAAGTACTTTACTGGATTTGTCCATGCTTACCAAGACAAACCATTATTAAAAATACATGGTATCAGAAAGAAAATGAGTCTGCCAGCATACCCAGCCTCCCTCCATGCACAAAAGTAAATACAACTAAGAAAATGTCTGCTAAACCTAACCTTTTTCTAAGTCACCAGAAATATGGTTGGCAGCTGCTAGTGACAACTTATTCCATTACATTCTAATGATGTAAACTGCTCCCTCAGGATGATTTAGCTTGCTGCAGACAAAATGCTTACTGCTTCTTTACTCGTGTAGAACACAAATGATTGCTGAGAAACTCAAACCCAATATTCAGGATTCTAAGCTAACCTAACAGACCAGCCGCATTCCATGGAGAATAAAGGCAGTTTAACAGGAATACCTTTAACAGCCCAAATTACTACCATGTTGCATTCTACACGTGCAGGCGATTAATCCAGGGTTCATTTTGAAGCCTGGGATTTGGGAAGCCAAAGGAATTTCTTGGCATGGTTCCAACCCTTCACCAGCCAGAAGTGGGTAATCGATTCTCTAGCGAGGCCGCCGTGGATGACTTGTGGGAGTAAAGGCCTGTACAAAGCCCACACTCTGCCTCCACTGGTGGGGGCTTCAAGGTAGTGGTTTCTAAAGATCTGCCAGGGGACCAGGTGCTTCAGAATTTTCTGAGATGATTGTGAAAAACATGGATTTGTTGGGATTACCCAAGACCTACTGCGTCAGAACCTCTGGGAGTATGACCCGGAATCTATATATGTAACAGTTCCAGGAGAAGGTGATGTGCAGGCAGGCTTGTCAGCTCCTTTAAGGGACCACCTGAGTGGGGCCAGGTACGTAAAGTTAGTCAGTATAACACACAGAAGCAAAAGCATCCTGCTCAGGGCTGTTCACCAGAACACTGTGTTCAAGCACCCTTATTATTCTGGTTCCAGCTCCAGCCCCGCACTACAGATGTGCTCTCCTGTTGGTTCCATCAGTGAGACTTTGGGCAAGTTACTTAGCCTTTCTGAGTCTCAGTTTCTTCAACTATAGAATAGGGATAATATCACAATCCATTGGGTTGTTGTAAGAATTAAAGACTATTAATACACATAAGTACCTGACTTATTAGCTGTGAATAACTATTAGTTGTTTTAATTTTTTTTCTGATTTCATTCAGGTCTCACTTCTCCTTTCTTACTGGACAACTCCATCGTTGGTTTCTCCTCTAAACCCAATATATCTTCCTCCACTCTTCTCCCAAATTTGTGGATGTCAAGATTCTGAACTGGAAGTTGCCCCCAGGCTCCAATCCTACCCACTTTAGCCTCCGTAGAGCCTTAGCAAAACTATCTGAGGCCTGCAAGGCTGGATTCTTCCTGAGTGTTATCATGCACTGGAGAGTGGTCTGGTGCTCTGGAACTCAAGACCAGTGTGCACAAGTTAACCAACAATAGGAACTGCCAAGGTGACATTGTTGACTTGCCTTAAAAAACAGGAACCCCTGAGTCTGTCATGTTGCCTGCACAGCAGTGTACTGACTGATAACACAAGGGTAATGATAATGATAATAAAAATAAACACCACTGATTAATCACCAAACCTGGGCCTGGCTGTCTGTTAAGGGCTTCATTAGAAAGCACCTATGAGATAGGTACTATGGTTCCCACTTTACCTTTGAGAAAACTGAGCCTTGGAGAGGTTATGAAATTTGCCCAAACTCACCAAAAGGCAGCAGCCAGGGTCCTAATACATGTAGCCTGACTCCAGCATTCCCTTGTGTTTTGCTTTTGTTTTTGTTTTTTCTTACCATTACACCAGGAATCACCCAGAGAACTTGGAATGATACAGAACCAATATGATCAAAATCAGAAAGTTTCTGGCATTCCACATGGAGACCTTGCTGTCTCAAGCCTGTGTAAGCCCAAGTCAAATCTCCTTACCCATGAGAGCCAAAGTGCTGTGAGGTAAATAGCAGAACGGTGAGAGTCCCACTCTGCCACGCAGAGGTGAATGATCTTGGGTGAAGGCACTTAAACTCTGGGCCCCATTTTTCTTTATCAGTAAAATTGGGACAGTAATACCTACCTCTCATGGTTCTATATGAATATTACATTAGAAAATAAATGTAGAAATGCTTAAAGTGGTATATAAATATTAGCAGTTCTAATTATTCATTCATTCTGCTAATATTTATTCAATACTCACTATGTTTTAAGCCCTGGAGATGTAACTATGAAGTAGACACAGTCCCTGCCTATCAACATAGACTTTAGAGTCTAGTGAAAAGGCAATTACAAAATAAAGTAATAAATGCTAAAATAGAGGATGTACATGATACAACAAGGATATACGTGAAGAACCCCTTCTTCTGACTTGTAGGAGCCAAGGAGGGCTTCTTGGAGAAGGGAAATCTCAGTCAAAACCAGGAATTTACCAGGGACAGAAAGTGGTAGGAGATGGCAGGAAGGTAAAGGAGAGTCAAAGCTGTCTACTAGGTTTTGGGTTGGCTAGTGGTGCCTTTTCCTGGTATAAGAAACATTGAAAAGAAAACATATTTGGAAGAAATGATAATAAATTCTGTTTCAGATGTGATGAGCCTAAGGTGCCTGTGGATAGCCAGGGAAAGCTGTTCACTAGGCGGCTGGATAAAAGGACCTGGAGCTCAAGAGATTGATTTCTCATGAAGCTATAGATTTGGAAGTCATTATCATGTGGATAATAGTTGAAAGCATGAAAGAGTTATACAGAGTAGAAAGAAACAGGATGGTCTAGCACAGGGAGAAAACGAGGAGGCTGCAGAAGGCTTTGGATTCTGTTCTTTCCTGCTTTCTCATGAACCTTATTCCATCAAGTGTCCTGTCCCCTTCCACTTGTTTCTTTAAACTCTTTAAACTCTCCCTCTCTACTTATTCTTTCCATGGATATTTAAATATACTGTCTCAATTATCAAAAAGACACATAGCTTTTGTCCTCTCCATAACTCTCTCCAGTTTCAGTCCTGTTTACCTCCTCTCCTTCAGACTGAACTTCTTTAATCAGAAATCTGCAACTGGGATCTTCAGTTCCTCACTCGCCATTCACTTCTCAACCCACTCCAGTCTGGCTGCTGCCCCTGTCTCTCCACTGAAGAACTCTTACCAAGATCCCTAATATCCTATTTGTTGCTAAAGCCAAAAGATACATCTTTGTTTTTCTCTTACCTGACTTCTCCAAGGGTTTAGAGACTAGAAATGTCAATTCTCCCTCTTGTTTGAAATGCACGCTTCTCTTGGCTCCCTTAACTTCAGACTAAATTGCTTTTTCTCTCCTCTCACTGATTGCTCCTTCTAAGTCCCTTTGGTGGTCTCTTCCTCCTCCTCCATCTCTCTCTTGAATAATGCTATTCCTCAAGATTCTTTTCTAGGCCCTTTGCTTATTGTACAAACACATTCCCTCTCCTCACTCCAGCCTGTTATTTTAATCCATACCAAACTTATTAGCCTAGGATAGACAGAAGCCCAACTCTCATTTTAACAGAATAGAAGGGAAAAACATGACTGGAGCTGTCAGTAATTTGTTATGTATGGTTGCAGGAAGTTAAAGGAGTACTTATGTGATAGTTTACGTTTTCTCTGAAAAGTATCAGGCAAGGTCATCTGCTGAATATGTGGTAGAAGGTGGTAGGTTGAAGAATATTATGAGAGAGGAGTGGGTTTGAAATAGTCATCATCGAGGACTGGAAAGAAAATTAGGGAAACATAAACAGATAACTGAGAAATGTTGAGGAATTGATACTTTTAAAATGTCCCCAATCCGTCTGTGATTTCCTCTAGCAACCTAAATATAAGCAGGGAGAAGGCCACAAGTTGTTTGATCCAGGGTGGAATTTTCTAGGTGGGCTCTATAGAACCCACAAAAGGACAAGAAAGAAGTTAAGGATGACAGCAAGAGAGTGGCCAAATTGTTGGTGTGTAGAGGTCTAAGCTGGGAAAAAGAGAAGTTCGAATAGTAGGGATCCGAGAGAGAAAGGCTTGATAAGCTGGAAGGAGCAGCTGTAATTGGCCATAACTGAATAAACAAGATGGGAAGACTGGTGGGTTTGCTCAGAGAGTGGGATCATGGATTTTATATCATCAGAGTTGGTACAGTTCTGGATAATGACAAAGCCCAGAATATAACCCTGGTAGTGGCTGAAGATGAACACAGACAATGGTCATTGGAGAGGAAAGGTGAGTTTATAGCAGTGGAGGGGCCCAATTAAAATGCTACTGCTGTAAATTCATCATCTACCAACTCAGAAGTGATATAGGCTTCTTCTATGCTCTCTCCCAAGAGCACTTCTATTATGGCCCTTATTCCATTATGGTCTCTGTTTATCCTCTGCTTGACTGTCAGCTCTTCAAGGCAAGGTGTCAGATTGTATTCTTCCTTCTCACCACAGTACACACAAGGTCAGTTAGCATACAATGTTGAATGAATGAATACATAGTAGAAATTGTTTCAATGTGACTTCTTATCATAGGCCTCTTTCTCCAATTCCTAGCATATTCCACTGTTGTTATTTATCCATAAATAAAGAGCAGTATGCATTTTATTTTAGTTCTTGTCTATACATAGCTCTCTATCAATGATAAAACATTTTTTCTTCTAAAGGAATTATTTTCTAAAGCTTAAGATACAGAACCATGATCATTATTTTTTCCCTCCAATAATATTCCTTTATCACTTTTCCTCACATCAGAACCGTACTAGGGGTTTGGCTACTGTGGAAATTAAATCTTCAGATAGATCCTCCCTTGACATAGAATCATTTTTTCATTCCATGAATGATTTATGAGTTGCCTACCATATGTCATGCAGCCCTGTAACAAGGCTCTGGGGATAGAATGATGAACAAGATAATTACTTCTCTCAGTTAGACCTACAGACAGGTGAGGAAGCAGGATGATGGCCTAGCAAATGACTGTATCAGTCAACATGCGTTGCAGTAACCAACAGGCCCAAAAATCTCAGTGGCTAAAAGGCAACAACTGTATGTATCTCATACAGCAATGTCTATTGCCTATCTTGGCAACTCTCCATGACAGCTGCCTTCCATATGATGATTTGCCATTGCACCTCCATTATCAACATATGCTTTCAGAATTGCCACGGCAAAGGAAAAGAGAGAGGGACTTGAGCACAGAGTAACCTATGTCAGTTCTGCTCACAAACCATCAGCCAGATCAAACCACATGGCCACACCTAACTTCAAGAAGGTGAGAAGGTACAATCCTCTCATATGCTCGTAAGTAAAGAAATAGATACTATTAAACAGTGGAACTGCCTACCACAATGATAATGCAAGATAGAGGCAATGGTAGGGTCTTATAAGGGCAAATAGAAGGGGGCTTCTCAAGTCTTGAGGAGGCAAGGAAGGTTTGCTGGAGGACATAAAATTTGAGCTGAGACCCAAAAAGATGAATAGAATTTAATAAATAGATGGTGAAGGGTGAGAAGGCAGAAGGAACCGTTTATATAGAGAAAGCATGAGAAGTTTATCCCCTTGCTTAGTCCTGCTAGTGCCACAGAAGTTGCAGCCAACAACATGGATGTAAATAGTGAGACAAGAAGAATTAAGCCTGGAGGAATCAGTGCTAAGCCTAGACACACACATACACACTCACACACACACACACAAAATCATATTTTTAAAAAGGAGAGTTGGAAATAGATGTCACTGGAGTTTTGATGGTAATGCCTGCCCCTCCAGAGACAAGAACACCCAGATGTGCTAAGGAATTCCAAAGTTTCAGGACCAAGCTCCTTAGAGTCCCCTGACAGGAACAAAGCTACTTCCCTGGCAACTGGGTCCAAGATGAGAGAAGTAACAAGTTGATTACGTATCCCAATCTGTTTCTCCTAATATCCCCCACCCTCTGAGCATCCTCTCTACCATACTATTGTACCCACCTCATATGGTTACTGAGAGGATCAAGCAGCTTGAAGCTCGTAGTTGCTTAGAACATAGTAAGACCTCAGTCAAGTCAGCTGTTACTCTGTGGACCACATTGAATTAGGCACTCTTCTTAAGCTACATACTTTCAAACCTCCCCAGTTAGGAAGAACTATCCTCCCCATTTTACAGACGAGAAAACTGTGAACAATGGTATAATATCCCCAAGGATACACAGCTAATAGTGATAGAAGCAGAGAATTCAAGCGAGGGCTGTCTTAATTTAAACCCTACTTAAATGTGCGTTTAACTACATTACTACCAACAGAGTAGACTTGCCTAGTTCATTTAAAATGAGGATGACACTACATTTGACTGAAGTTTTCTTCATACAGGCACATACATATGAAGCAAGCACAAACTGTGAGCCAATCGTAAAGCCTAATCCACGCGGCCTGCAGGGATGATGACCCTCTGGCGCAGACATCAAAGAGACACGGCTAAAGCCTTTAGGTTTAATTTTAAATTGTCCTTCTCATACTTGTAGGACTCTTCCAAATGTTCTTAGCTGGCTGGAAGCAACTCAACTCTCAGAATCACATATCTCTTTCACTCATCTGAACACACTTGTTAGTGCAGATTAGTACTTGTTAAAGATTAATTCTTAAAGCGTCCTCAAGCTTTGTTTTCCAACAAAGGAAACATCAATTATAGGCTCACACATAAACTTTGCCCCTTTCCTGAATACTTGCTGCCCTTTATAAATCTTAGATTTCTTCCCCTTGAGTATTTGTTCAAAGGAGAGATTTTATTGCCTCCAGGGGTTGTTAAACTGATTGCAGTACTGCCTATTTAGAGCAGTTCAGTGGGAATTACGCTGGTTCAATGCTGTCAGACCTAGAATATAGCTGTCAAATAGCATTACAAGTAAAACACCCTTGATAAGAAATAATGACCAAATGTCAATCTGTTGTTCACTAGTCTTACTACAGACTTCTGCCACACAAGAAACGCAACGTTTTACACATTATAGTAATAGCACATTTCTGATATTTCAGTTAAAATTCTAGCAGTGTTTTCAAGGAAAAAATTGTTTCAAATGCTATTTGGGCTCAAAACAATTTCCATGCATTTTTTCCCTTTTTTTTTTTTTGGTAAGGAAGTTTGGCCCTGAGCTAACATCCGTTGTCAACGTTCCACTTTTTGCTTGAGGAAGATTGTCGCTGAGGTAACATCTGTTGCCAATCTTCCTCTAATTTTAGTATGTGGGATACCACCATAGCATGGCTTGATGAGAAGTGTGTAGGTCTGCAAGCAGGATCTGAACCTGTGAACCCCAGGCCACAAAAGTGGAGTGTGTGAACTTAATCATTATGTCGCCAGATCAGCCCCTGCATTTTTTTCCTTTTAATGAAGCATTTGGCAATCTGTTTTGAAGCTAACAAACTTCACTAATACAAACAAATGCGATGTTGTCTTAAAACCATTTTGAGGTTCTATCATTTAACTAACTGAGCCTCTATGAGTTTGGCATTGTGTAGACAATAGGGTACAAACAGAAGGTTCCTTTTGAGCCACTTTAAAGAGCATAGATTTAATTCCGCAGACAACTGGTAGTAAATGAAAGATTTGGGGCAAGATCAGATTTGAACTTTAGGAAGATTAATTTGACTACAGTGGCATCCTCTCTCACACCTCTCTGTTCTTTTTGTTCATAGTACTGATCACGATTCATAACCATATATAGGTTTACACTCATCTTCCCACTCAATCATAAATCCTTGAAATAAAGGATCATGTCTACCTTGTTCATTAATGTATACCCAGAGCCCAATACAGTGCCTGGTATAGAAGCCATTTGGTAATTATTTGCAAGATTAGATGAATGAATGAAAAAATTTATTGCAAGGGGTTGAGACTATTTAAAAAGATCAATAAGATTGTTGCAGTTTATAGACAGTTCATAGGAACCTAAAAGAAGACAATGATATTGTGGCAAAATACGACTTGATTGTATATTGAATGTAGATGGTATAGGAAATAAAAGTGTCCAGAAGAACTCAGAAGTTTCTAATTGGACATGGTGAATGCTCACATCTTCAAATAGAAAAAGAAATATTTAAGGGTAAATGACCACTCATCAGCTATGCTCTGATGAAATATTATTTCTAAATTTAAGGCATTATAGAAGATGCAGAGGATATAAATAAGACATAAAGACATAGTATTTAACCCCATGAAAAGGTGTTTATTATATCATTTAAAAAGAATTTTTTTTTTTAAAGATTGGCACCTGAGCTAACAACTGTTGCAAATATTCTTCTTCTTTTTTTTTTCTGCTTTATCTCCCCAAAAACCCCCCTGTACACAGTTGTATATCTTAGTTGCAGGTCCTTCTAGTTGTGGGATGTGGGACGCTGCCTCAACGTGGCCTGACCAGCGGTGCCATGTCTGCGCCCAGGATCCAAACCCTGGGCCGCTGCAGCAGAGCGTGAGAACTTAACCACTCGGCCACGGAGCCAGCCCCTAAAAAGAATTTTTGAAGTATAAATAACTTAATGATTTAATTCATTTAACCAATTAGTGACCCAATCTCACACTGATAATCAACAATCAATCCTTTCCCCTTTGACATCCCCCACTTCCATTCTCTCCATCAAGGGAAATTATGTTTAACCTGAAAGGACAAAATATCGGTTCACTAATAAATTATGTCAAATCATTTTCTTTTCCTGAAGAGAGTTATTCTGTCAGTACAATTGAAGAATATCATAATGTGCCAGGTCTCAGAAAGATACTTGATTTGGTTTCCTCAACATTATTCACTCCCCCTCCATCTATTATTGACTATACATGTGATTCCACTGCTCAAAAACCTTTAATGGCTCCCCCATTAAATTTAAAATTACATTCAAACTCTTCGGCTTTGCAATCCTAGCCTTTGTAATTTGAATCCTACCTGCTTTTCTAATTTATCTCACATACATGACCAATAGCACTCTAAGAGCCAGTTTTGGGTTTTTTTCTCATGATGAGAAAATTAGTCTCATTACACTACGGTCGTGCTTTTTGTCTTTTAAGAATAGTTTGGTTGATCTTTCACCGGATCTGTTCTGAAGAGCCTTGCTATTTCTAGAAATCAAACTTATCCCCCAAAGAGGAAGATTTCTCCATTACTGAAAACACTACTGTGGTAGTTAATTGCATGTGTCAATTTGACTAATATAATTACCAACAACAACAAAAAGTGCAACAGGATCTAGAGGAAATTCTAAAAGAGATGTTCTATAAATAATGTAAGAATAACATTAATAGAACAGGTGTCTACATTTCCAAGGTGACCATTTTGAAGAGAGTATGAGTGAAGGTTCTTTAATGGATGCTAAAAAGTTGGTTTCTTTTCTTTAGAGTTTCCAACTGGGTTCTTAACGTTTTTGTTTTCTTTTTTACAAAGGCTTTTATTAAATATAGTTGGTTGGCTCTAGTTTGATTCATTCTTCCTTTTTTCATTTCAATTAATTTTTACATTATTCAAGGTGCTTTTCAAATAGTTAAAGCACACAAAACAAAAGCAATATATTAAGCAAAAGATTTTAATGTGTTCAATCTTCTCTTTAAGCAAATAAATTATGATGGAACAAAAAATTTTAATATGATTCCTACAGAATTTTTTTCATCAGGATACTAACAAATAAATTGGTTTTAACTGTTTGATGTCATTGCTAAATTTATTTTCCAAAATCAAAACTCTGAATTATTACTAAGATTTTTGTTTTATTACTTTTAATACAAGTGTAAGAACATTTCCAAATAAGAAAAATATTTTTAACTGCACAATAAGACATACAATATATGAGATTTCGCTATATGTTAAAAGTAATGCTATCTCCTTGAAGAAAAAATAACGTATGTCAGATTTCAGTCTTGTTTCTAGGCTTCTTGAACATTCTAAATAACTGGGAATAAAGAGAGCAAATACTGAACTGAAATAAGAAGGGCATCAGACATAAAAATTCTGAAGGTTTTTAAAAACAAAAGCTTTTAAATATGATGTAGAGAAAGAATGTTGTCATTGATTAAAACAGATTGTTTTCACCTTCACAGGAAATGAAGTACATAGCTTAAACAAAAAGGTTCCAGGTCAGTCTCTCTTTAAGGGCCCTTCTGGGTTCTACTCACAGTTGCTTTGAGTTGTGTCTCTTTTCTCACTTTGGGTGTGTTGGCTCCATTACATTTAAACAGTTTCTGACCACTAGGTCCGAAGATCTGCTCTGCAATTTTTTCTAACGTCAACATCCTTCCCATCCTCCACAGCTTTATACTTTTAAGCACAAAATTTATAAATGATTCCTTCCCCAAACATTCTTGGAAGGGGGTGTGGGGTGGCCATCAGATATTGAAAGCCCTTGTTTCCTCTCTCCCCCAATTTATATAAATTTGCAACCATCCGCTGCATCAACCCTGAGGCTACTCCCTCCATATTCTCCCATTCCTCCATGCTACTCTGTCTGGGACCTCATGACCTTAATCACTCTCTCTCCTCTCCTCTCAGCTTTGCCCTTTCCGCCAGATCCTTCTCCTCAGCTTACACATACTCCCATGTTTTTCTTGTTGATTCTGTTACTCCTTTTACCTATCACTTCTTTCCCTTGATTGCCAAAGAAATAGTCTACTTAGCTATTTTCATGTCCTCAGTTGGATTCACTTCTCAGTTCATTCCAATCCAGATTCTGCCTCTACCTTCACCCCTAACAAAGGGACTCTAAGATGACTACAGTAACGGCGGCCAGATCTGATGTCTCCTTTGCAGTCTTCATCTCACTTAACCTTTCTTTAGCATCTGATCCATAGTTCATTCCTCCTATCTCAGAATCTCTGAACCTTATTTTTGTACAATAGACCCTTTTGACAGTCTGATGGAGCCTATAGACTACTTGGAATATTATCTTTAAATATTTGGAATTACAGGGGAAACCAATGTATTGAAATACAGTTATAAAAACATTTTTTCATTTGTGACATAGTAATATGTGTACTGCTTTATTAAAGCATTAAGTGAGAAGATGTCAGTGGATCTAATAACTTCCATAATTTCAAAGTAGTAATTAGACATCTGCAATAACTTAATGTGGCACAAAAATATCTGTAATTCCTATTCATGAAATTCACAGGTACTGTAAATACCACTATGGTTTTTTATGCATATTCATAATAAGTTCTATTTGATTTTTAGTTCTACATTGCACATTTGGGTCTTTAATCTATCTTGAGAGTTCAGTTTTGTACACTGATGTGAAATAGAGCTCCAATTGTATTAGAGCTAGGGTTTGGTGAGAAAGTGAGCCAGTGTTGCGACACTGCAAACGCACTGTAGTAAACAAGCTATCCCATCCAATTTATGATGCCACCATATCCATGGATCTATCTGCCCTGGGTTGGTTTGGTTTTTTTTTTTTTTTTTTTTTTTGCTGTTCCTTTTTTCCATTTGTCTGTTCTTATATCTGTACCACATGGCTTATTATAAAGTAACTTTGTACATGTCCCTTCTCTTTGTTATTTTTTTAAGTAATAATTATTTGTGGATTTCCATGTAAATTTTAAAATAAGTTTGTTGAGTTCTTAAAAGAGATCCTATTAGAATTTTTATTGGAATTACACAAATTTATAGATTAATATAGGAAGAATTTGGTAATTTTATAATGTCATCCCCATCCATGAACATGTTTCATCACTCCATGTTTCTGATCTTTTTTATGTCCCTCAAGAGAGTTTAAAACTTTTCTCTTTAAAGGTCCTATGTATTCTTTATTGGTTAATTTCTGGATACTTTATGATTTTTATTGCTATTGTGAATATCTTCTTTTCCATCATATTTTATAGGTAGTTACTGTTGGTATAGAGGAGCACTTTCATTTTTTTAAGTTGATCTTGTGTCTAAGAATATGAACTCTCTTATCAGTTCTAATTGTTGACTGCCAAAATTCTGCTAGATTTTCTGTGTTAACAATTACATCAAATACAAATGGTGACTGGTAGATTCTCCAGTTTCTATACCTCATTTCTTTTTTTAATGTTATTCTACTGGTTACAATCTCACATACAATGTTGAACAGCACAGTAACAAGGAGCATCCTTGTATTTTCCTGAATGTTAAAAAGAATTCATCTTTGTTAAGTATTATATTTGTTGAAAATTATTGAAATACAGTCTTTATTGAATCGTATCCTTTCTATCACCAGTTTTTTGCGGCTTTATTTTTTTAGGATAAATATATGTTTTAACAATATCAAAGTTTTTTTGCATGGATTTAAATCATCATATAATTTTTCTCCTTTAGTCCCTTAATGTAGTGAATTACTCTGATAGATTTTCAGATATTAAGCCATCTGTGCACCCCATAGATAAATCTTACTTGATTATGATGTATTATTTTGTAGTATAATGTCAGATTTTTGTTAGTTCATATTTCACTTAGGATATTCCTCATAGTTTTAAAACATGTACATAACTTAAATGGAGCTATGATTTTCTTCCTCTCCTGTACTATCTTTATCTGGTTTTCAAATCAATGCTAATTTAACCCTATACAATAAACTAAGCACTTAAAAATGGTTCATTTTATGTTTTGTGAATTTTACTTCAATTTTTAAAAAATTATTTGGGCAGTCGTCACTTGTTTTCTATTTCCTTGCACAACTTGTACATGATACAGATGCCCTCTTCCTTGAAAAACTGATAGAAGTCATTTGTAAAACTATCTAGGCCTGTGGCTTTTTTTCTGGAGCAAAGATCTTTGATTATCATTTCAGATTCTTTCTTAGCCTTTGGCATATTCAAATTTTCTGTTTCTTCTTCAAGTAAGTTTGACATTTTATATTGTTCTAGAAATATTTTTCTTGGTTTTCAACATTGTAGTGAATATTGTTCACAATATTCTTTCGTAGTTTCATAATATCTTTTGTTTCTGCATCTGTTTCTCCTTTTACACTCTGTCCTTTGCAAACTTTAATTAGCCTCTTCTACTTTATTTTGCCATTTGCAAACTTTAATTAGCCTCTTCTACTTTATTTTGTCATTTGCAAAATGGAGATAACAGCACCTACCTCATACAATTGTTGTGAGGATAAAATGCATAACAGATGTAAAGAGTTTTGAACAACATACAAGCACTAACAAGTGTAATAATATAGTGAGCACTATATAAGTGTTAACTGTTTTTTTTAATCTTAACATTTTCAGAGAACAGTTTTTGGATTTGCTAAATCTTATCCAATTTGGCAAGACACTATAGTTTATTAGTTTTGTCCTTTAGTTTTGTGTTTGTTTTAGTTTCCTTGCTTCTGTTTATTTTTCTTAGTATTTATCTTTTTTCCAACTTCCTGAGTTGAAATATTAGTTTATTTGATTTTATTCTCTTTTCTGTTCTATAGAGCTATAGCTTTCTTTCTAAATCCTATTTTGACTATATCCAGTAAATTACGCTATGTAGTCTGGGTTGGGCAAGTATGTCTTTGAAAATCTCATCCTCCAGCATGACTAGGAGCCTATGGAGCACAGCAGTCTTTGAGGAACCCCTCTGCATCTCCCTGGTGCAGGGTTTCTGCCTGAGCCTCGACCTGCAGCACTAGGTAGCTTTTTAACCCCCCAGGTGCCCCCTCCCAAGCTGTGGACCAAATACAAACAATAAAGTTTTTTGCAGGAAAGAAAATGAATGAAACTGAACCACTATCTTACACCATACACAAAAACTGACTCAAAATGGATTAAAGACTTGAACAGAAGACCTGAAACCGTAAAATTTCTAGGAGAAAACATAGGTGGTAAACTCCCTGACATCAGTCTTGGAGATGATTTTTGTGGATTTGACACCAAAAGCAAAAGCAACAATAAACAAATGAAACTACATCAAACTAAAAATCTGTACAGCAAAGTAAACCATCAACAAAATGAAAAGGCCACTTACATCATGGGAGATAATATTTGCAAATCATATATCTGATAAGGGATTAATATCCAAAATATATAAAGAACACGTATAACTCAACAGGGCCGAGGATTTGAATAGACATTTTTCCAAAGAAGACATACAGATACCAACAGGTACAAGAAAAGATGCTCAACATCATTAATCATCCAGAAAATACAAATCAAAATCACAATGAGGTATCGACTCACATCCGTTAGAATGGCTATCCTCAAAAAGACAAGAAATAGGGGCTGGCTCCGTGGCCGAGTGGTTAAGTTTGCGTGCTCTGCTGCGGCAGCCCAGAGTTGGGATCCTGGGCGCAGACATGGCACAGCTCATCAGGCCACGTTGAGGAGGCGTCCCGCATCCCACAACTAAAAGGACCTGCAACTAAGATATACAACTATGTATGGGGGGACTTGGGAAAATAAAGCAGAAAAAAAATTAAAAAAAAAAAGATTGGCAATAGTTGTTAGCTCAGGTGCCAAACTAAAAAAAAACTGTGAGAAACTTAAAAAAAAAAAAGACAAGAAATAACAAGTGTTCGTGAGGATGTGGACAAAAGGAAACCTTTGTGCACTCATGGTTGGAATGTAAATTGGTGCAGCCACTGTGGAAAACAGTGTGGAAGGTCCTCAAAAAATTAAAATAGAACTATTGTATGATCTAGCAATCCCACTTCTCAGTATTTATCCAAAGAAAATGAAAACACTATCTTGAATACATATATGCACCCCTATGTTCACTGCAGCATTATTTACAATAACCAAGACATGGAAACAACGTAAGTGTCCATCAATGGATGAATGGAAAAAGAAAATATGAAATATATATACAATAGAATATTATTCAGCTATAAGAAAGAATTTTTGACAACACGGATGGAACTTGCGGGCATTATTCTAAGTGAAATAAGTCAGACAGAGAAAGACAAATACCTTATGATCTCACTTACACGTGGAATCTAAAACAAAAGAACAAAAAAAACAAGCTCATAGATGCAGGGCACAGATTGCTGGTTGACAATGGCAGGAGGTTGGATGTGGGCGGAATAGGTGAAGAGCGTCAAAAGGCACAAACTTCCAGTTATAAAATAAGTAAGACCTGAAGGTATATGTGCGCCATGGTGACTATAGTTGATAATGTTGTATTGTATATTTAAAAGTAGCTAAGAGAGTAAATCTTAAAATTTCTCATCACAAGAAAAAGAATTGTAACTATGCATGGTGATGGATGTTAACTAGACTTATTGTGGTGATCATTTCACAATATACACATTTATTGACCCACGTTGTACACCTGAAACTAATATAGTGCTATATATCAATTATATCTCAATTTTTTTAAAAAAAGAGGAAGACTCAAAGAAACCTCCATCTATCCGTAGCACCTTCTGCCCAAATTTGTAGTGTCAAGGTCTGATTCTACCACTTCACCTTGCACAAGGTACTTAACCTCTCTATGCTTTAGTTTCTTCATTTCTAAAATGAGATGATAATGATAATACCCACTTCATAGGGTTTCTGTGAGAATGAAATGAGTTAATAAAGGTAAAGGGCTATTAATTATATCTAGACTATAGTAAGCACTCAATAAATCTTGAATGTTATTAATACATTTTCCAATACAATACCTAGAACAGCAGAATAGCCCCAGGTTAGGAGTCAGAAGACTTGGGTTCTAAATCTAGGTCTGGAACCAACTCACTGTACCGTAAGCAAATCACTTCACCTCTCTTTGGCTTAACTTCCTCATGTATAAAATTGGACTACAATTTCTCTAAGTTCTTTCCAATTGTGTAATTCCAGTTGTATCATGTTCTTAATTCTGCATTAAAATGCAAGTTAAAATGGACACACATTGAGTGAGAATCAAGTCTTTTGTTCCATAGGCATGTACCAAGGCAATGTACAAAGATAAATTAAAGACATATTTCACCCTACGGGAATTCACAAGACAGTAGACAGACTAAGTATTGTGAGTAGCTCTGGACCTGGGGTTTGCCAAAAAGAATAAAAGTTGGAGCATATTCTGCAGGCTGGAGAAGCTATACCATAGGTTCTGCTTCCAAATTTAATTATAATGTATACTGTACCACTCTCAGTGAAATAAGACAAGTGCCAATTAGACAATTAGCCAACATTTACTCTAGCCAGAGGCATGAATGGGCATGTAGAAACAATGCACAATTGTAACAGAAACAGAACTCTACTCCCAGGTTTGGAGAGTAGGGATGAAGGAGGACTTATGACATGTTTTTCGACAGGGTTAAACAGTCACCCAGCCCTTGGTACCCAACTTCCACAATTAGAGCTTTCCTCCTTTAGCTAGACACTAAACTCCCATTAAAGTGCAACTGGCCCCAAGAGGGGCAACAGTCATTTATATCTTAGGATAAATGAGTTTAGTCAGTTCTTTCTCCTAAAAAAAGGAAAAGAAGAAAATATGAAGACAGAGTTCTCCCTCTAATTAGAGAGAAAAGGAAAGCAGAGGGATAACTGTAAAAATGCTCTGATCTTTCACGTTCATACTTCATTCAAATAATATTTAATGAAACTATGTAATTACAATTACAAATAGGCAGATTTAGGAACAAGCACAGGGATGCATTGTCATCACACACATTACAAGAGCAGCAGGTACACATGGGAACGCTGCAGCGCAGCCAACTAACAAGAGCGTCCAGCCAGCCACGGGCACCGGACAGCATATGCACTGGTCAGGGGCTTCAATTGTACTGCACAATTTTGCTTAGGGTTGGGTCTAACTGTCTACCATTACCAAACTCTACCTCTGCCAATTCAGAAATCCACCATAACACAAAACCAAAATAAGTAAATGTCATCCTACTGTTGAGCCACATGCTATGGCAAGTATGTTTACTGTGTGCTAATCGCTAGGTACTGTTAGGTGCTATATATATTTATAAACACATTTTAAAAATTATATGTTTATCATCTTCTTCTGTGCTGACTCCGGCTTGTGCTGTGCTGAATCTAGGTGCTTTACACATTTATCATCTTCTTCGGTCCTCAGCACACTGCTATGATATAGGCATTATTATTCCACTCTACAAATGAGGAAACTGGGGCACACATAAGTTAAGTAATTTTCCTGAAGACAGAACAGCTATGAAGAGGTGGAACCAGGATTCAAACCCATGTCTACTGACTCCAATGCCTAAGCTCCTCATTACTATATTTTGCTGAATTTTGTGTGTTACTATGAAATATTCTCAACATCTACGTGTCGTTCGTTAATTAAAACTTTTGTGGAGCTCTGGCAGGCCCTGTGCTGTGCATGGGGAATACACGCATGAATAGAGCCCTACACCTGAGGACGTTTGAATCTAGTAAAGAATAAAGCAGGGCCGGCCCACTGGTGCAACAGTTAAGTTTGCATGCTCTGCTTTGAGGCCCCCAGGTCGCGGGTTCGGATTCCAACTGCAGACATGGCACTGCTTATCAAGCCATGCTGTGGCAGGTGTTCCACATATAAAGTAGAGGAAGATGGGCACAGATGTTAGCTCAGGGCCAGTCTTCCTCAGCAAAAAGAGGAGGATTGACAGCAGACGTTAGCTCAGGGCTAATCTTCCTCAAAAGAAAAAAGAATAAAGCATAGTCAGATCACCTGGGTTCAAATGCTAACTCCTAACTAGTGTGTAAACCTCAGGGAAGTTAATATCTTTCAACTTTAGCTTTCCTGCCTTTAAAATAGCATAAGAGTGCCTAACACATAGAGTTGTTGAGTGGACTCATTAGGCAAATATATTAATAGCATAGTGCCCAGAAAACAGTGGACACACGATCAACATTAGCTGATATGATGATTGTCACTGATGCTGTGAACACACAGGACTCATGGGAGGTAATCACAGAGGATGATCCCACTGTTCCTGTAAAATTTATGCAGAGGGGGATGTACTTCCACTGGCCTTGACGTATATCACACAACAGACACCATCCATTTCTGAAGATTCCTAGGTAACAAAGAGTATTCAGGTCACTTTAAGTCATAAAAACTGTCTTATTTCAGAAATCAGAATGTCCAGTCCCATGTAAGAAGTATACTTTCTAACCTGGTTTAAGGTGAAATAGTTTCTGGGGAGGGTTTTGCTGAAGGCCGACAGCATTTAGTGAGGAAGATGTCATCCTTGCCTTCTGGCCCACAGCGCCTCCCTGCCCTTCGCATCTCTTCTCTCCCGCACCTTGTCAGTTGTCACCCGGCCAAAGGCAGAGAAAGGGGGATAGAGGAGCGGTGAAGAGGAGGCAAAAAGTTCTTATTTTAACCGATTCTCTTTGGGGCCAGTTTCTTGCATTTGAGGCCTTCTTTGTTTTGGGTATTTAAACATGACCCTTTCTCTCTAAGAATTTCACAGATTCTTCAAAGCCTCCCCCCATCCCCCACAAGAAAAAAATGTTTAGGAACATTTGACTGCTCTTCCTCCGACACAGGCAAGGTGTTTTACTCCTGCTGGCCACCTCCTTCCCTGCGGCTCTCCTGGACGGGAGTCTCCAGACAGCAGTCTTGGAAAGGATTTAAAATCACTCCAGACTAGCTGTCTCCCACTTGGCTCACATTTGCTCCAAGGGAATCTCTCAACTTCCCCCAGCAAACTCTGGGACTGTCTCCTTCCTCCTGCCATCAGAGCAGCTGGCCAGACAGTCTTTGCCTTTCACAATTTCTAGGCAAGACTCAAAAAGCAGTCATGTGTCTCCCTAACTGCCAGAGACACATGTCTCCGTGTAGTCCCTTTGAAGCCCCTCTCGTGAAGGTAGAAGCGCCCTCCAGGCTCCTCCTGGTGGGGGTGGAAGACTCAGGCAGCTCTTTCAAAAGAAATCCTCCTCATCAGATCTCTCGTCATCTCCACTCTCTTGGTCCTTCAGTATCCACAAAGTGGGTGGGGGTTTTTTTTTGAGAGTCAAGAAACTCAAGCGCCGGCCTGGTGGTACAGCAGTTAAGTTCACAGGCTCCACTTCAGTGGCCCAGAGTTTGCCAGCCCGGATCCTGAGTGTGGATGCTTGTCAAGCTATGCTGTGGTAGGCGTCCCATGCTGTGGCAGGCGTCCCATGTGTAGAGTGGAGGAAGATGAGCATGGCTATTGGCTCAGGGCCAATCTTCCTCAGCAAAAAGAAGAGGATTGGCAGCAGATATTAACTCAGGGCTAATCTTCCTCAAAAAAGAAAAAAAAGAAACTAAAAAGAAAAAGAAACTCATGGAAATTTCCACCTTTGAATGTTACCTCAATTTGAAATTTCATACTTATTGCATCTTGGTTCCCCTATCAAAACTTCCAATTTGATATTCTGTTACATTATTTTTATCGTTTTTATTGAAATAGAAAGCAACTATCATGGGGCCGGCCCAGTGGCTCAGCGGTTAAGTGTGCACGTTTCGCTTCTCGGCAGCCCAGGGTTCGCCGGTTCGGATCCCGGGTGCAGACATGGCACTGCTTGGCATGCCATGCTGTGGTAGGTGTCCCACATATAAAGTAGAGGAAGATGGGGACAGATGTTGGCTCAGGGCCAGCCTTTCTTAGCAAAAAGAGGAAGATTGGTAGCAGACGTTAGCTCAGGGCTAATCTTCCTCAAAAAAAAAAGAAGCAAAAAAAAAAAGCAACTATCATACAGTGAAGTAAGTGCTATAATGCAAGTATAAACAAAGTGCTATGGTAACACAGAGGACAGATAAACACATTCCATCCAAGATTGGGAGGAGAAGTCAGACATGGAGCCTTCACTGAGGCGATGACATTTGAGTTGAGGCTTCAAGGGTCCATTTGTTCATGTAGTAAATATTTACTGAGTACCTATTATGTTCTAAGCAGTATTCCAGGTGCTAGGATCCTTGCTCTCAGGGAGCTTCCGTTCTAGCAGGAGGAGGGAGAGCAGACAATAAACATAATCGATAAGCGACATAACCTGATAGAAAGTGATAAACGCTCTGAGGGAAAAGAAAAAGTAGGGCAGGGAAAAGAAGCTGATGAAACAGAAAAGAGCCAGGACATTGTAAGGGGGAAAACAGTATGAGCAAAGGCCTGGAGGTTTAAAAGAATGGCATAGTCAGAGAACTGGACACAGCATGGTTGACAAGAGTACAAGCAACTCCAAGACACACATGCCAGTCCCGGCCACAGGCTCATCCCACTCAGCAATCCACCCCGAGCACCCAGGGATCTGCACCCTGTCCCCACCTTCTTCCTGGAGCCCAGGAGTTTGCCTTTTGTACTTATCTCCATGGACACTTGTCTAACGCCTAGAAAGAGAAGTACAAGTAAAAGAACTGAAAAAATTTTTAAAAACCCGTTTTTTAAAAAAAAAAAAAAAATTTAAAATTCCTTAAGACATTGAGCTGAAAAGGCTTTGGTGCCCATTCAATAACATTCAAAAAAAAAGATCAATCACCTATTCCATAGCAGGCACAGCGCTGGTGCTCCAGATACGGTCATGTGCAAGGTGGATGTGGTCCTTGTCCATATAACAAAGCAAAGCACAACGGAGCAGCAAGCCCCGCAGCTCTGCATGCTGTCCAATGTGACTTACACACTGAAAAGCAGTTTCAGGACCTGCTGCTCAGGTCCCAGCGGTGACATCGCCTGGTGGAAGACAGCACAGCCAAGCACTAGAAACAGAAATGAGAAGGCTCTGTGCCACCTGCTTCCCAGGCAGTCTGGATGGAGTCTGGATGGAGGCTGGGAGGGAAAATGCCAGAGAGCGGAAAGGACTCGAGGTCCTGCAATAGTGAGTGAGGTTACAAAACAAAGAAATATACATTATATTTGTGAGTGTGGCTTCATTTCTCACTCTTACCCCAGGTCAACACGACTTGAGGAGACCCAGCCCATAGCAGCAACAAGGGCTGTGGACTGTATTTACTGCAACTATAACTCTGACAGCAAATGTAATTAAAAGTGCTACTGCGAGGGACCTAATATTTTTTTCTTTAAATAAAAACCGTAGTCTTCAGTTAGCCTTCAGGCTAAAAGTTCCCCATTGTAAGGCTAACCCCAAGCCGTCCACTGAAATAGCATCAGACCAACATCAGTAAATAAGTTCTCAACTCCTTTCTTTAAAAGAAGTTGAAATAATCAGCTTGGGGACAGGCTCCCCCAAAGTAAAGCTTCAGATCCATGAAGTACCAAAGCAGGAACTTAGGAAACAAATTATGTTCTCCAATTTTTAAAAAGGGGGTATGGTTTCATTAATAAAAAAGATGGGGGGCTGGGGAGGGTGGGAACATTTCTTCTGAAGTTATAGCCTGAATCGCCTTTGAAAAGTGGGACTCTGCTGCCCCCTGCCTTCCACTATAAAAACTGCTTAGGATAGAACTGGAAATCACTAAACCATTGAAGAACAGTCTCTCTCTCTCTCTCTCTCTCTCTCACACACACACACACACACACACACACACTCACACACATGCACTTAAGAGTTCCAGAAACATCCTCTATCATCTCAACCCCACTATTACCCACTCGCTAGTTACCTTGTCGCAGTGATGAGCACCGTGAGGCCCCACATGGCAGCAGCATGCTGAAGGGGGCTGTGGATCTGGCTCCCAGAATCTACCCCTGTCTGAGCTCTTCTGGGATAATCCTCTGACTCCAACCATCACTTCCATGCTGGGGAAGAATCTCCAACCCGCACCACCCGGGCTTTACTCATGACTGGATATCCAACATGGCCTTCAAACTCAAAATGACCAAAACCAAACAGCATTTTCCCTCACAAACCAGCCAGGAGGAGGATTTCCTTCAGTGAGCTTGATTTCTTTAAGTGGCACTACTGTTCTCCAGTTATTCAAGTTAAAAAGTCTTCTGCCGTCTTTGACGTCTTTCCTCTCACTGGCCCCTGCACCAATGGAATCACAGGAACTGCCTTCTCTTATTACCATCTTTTTTTTTTTTTTTTTTAAAGATTTTATTTTTTCCTTTTTCTCCCCAAAGCCCCCGGTACATAGTTGTGTATTCTTCGTTGTGGGTTCTTCTAGTTGTGGCATGTGGGACGCTGCCTCAGCGTGGTCCGATGAGCAGTGCCATGTCTGCGCCCAGGATTCGAACCAACGAAACACTGGGCCGCCTGCAGCGGAGCGCGCGAACTTAACCACTCGGCCACGGGGCCAGCCCCTCTTATTACCATCTTTCAAACCTATTGCCTCCTCTCCATTGTTACCCTGGGTTAGGCCTTCATTGGGCCCTTGCTATTTCTGTCTGGAATATTACACCAACCTTCTAACTACAGTCTCCACCTCGTACCAGATTTTCTTCACTCCAATACATCTTAAAATTGCTGAGATTTATCTTCCTAAAGTATAGCTCTGCTCATGTCACTCCACTGTCTCCCTCTTGCCTCAGAATAAAATTCAAACCATTTACTTTG
Source organism: Equus caballus (assembly GCF_041296265.1). Taxonomy (NCBI): domain Eukaryota; kingdom Metazoa; phylum Chordata; class Mammalia; order Perissodactyla; family Equidae; genus Equus; species Equus caballus. The sequence goes on from NC_091688.1 coordinate 79,724,269, forward strand.
GCATTCAAGGCCCTCCATGATTTGCCACTGCCCGATTCCACTACCATATTCAGGTGCCTACACTGCAGCCACATGGAAGCACATGCTGTTCCCTGCCTATGATTTTCTTCTGTGCCTTGCTCCTGATGACACTTCTTCCTTGAATGCTTCTCCTCCACCACCTCCACTATCTCCACTTCTTTAAGTCCAAATCATTTGCATCGTTCAAGTCCTAGGTCAAATGCCACTTCTTCCACTAAGCCTTCCCTAATTGCTTCAACTGGAGCAAGACTTTCTTTCTCTGAAGTCCAATCGCCTTCATCTGCTCCTTTCTTCAGTTCAAATCAGCAAATATGTATTGAGCTCCTACTGTGTACAGGAATATATGACAGGTCTGGGCACACTGAGGCAAATGAAAACAAGCATGACCTCTGTCCTTGTGTATCTCACGGTCTAATATTTATTACTTTTCAACTAGTATTCTCTTTCTGGGCATATCGTACTTTCCCTTCTAGACTGAAAATTTCGTACATGTAATATCAGTGTTTCAATGTTCCATTCGCTTTTTATGCTCTCTCAACCATAGCACCTAGCAGAGTGCATAGTATATGTTTGTTATTCAATAAGCATTTGAATAAGTTAACAAAAGTATTAAATGTTACCAGATAGCTGAATTTCAGGGTCCTTACTCACTTACCAAGCTCAAGTAACTGATTAACTCCAAGTTTGAGAGTCCAACAAATTCTATGGATTCCCTGACTTAAAAAATTCTTCATCACTTAAACTGCACTCATAACAGCATTAAGTGCACAAACCTTGAAATCAGATAGAACCAGGCGTAAATTCCAGCTCTGCTATTTACCAGCTGTATGAACTGGCATATGAGAGGTTTAGGGAAAAGCCAGAAGGACCCATTAAGAAAACCTTAATTGGCCAGCCCAGTGGTGCAGTGGTTAAGTTCACACGTTCTGCTTCGGTGGCCCGGGGTTCGCCGGTTTGGATCCCAGGTGTAGACATGGCACCACTTGGCAAGCCATGCTGTGGCAGGCGTCCCACATATAAAAGTAGAGGAAAATGGGCACAGATGTTAGCTCAGGGCCAGTCTTCCTCAGCAAAACGAGGAGGATTGGCAGCAGATTTAGCTCAGGGCTAATCTTCCTCAAAGAAAAAAAAAAGAAAGAAAACCTTAATCATCAAAGAAGATTTCAGCATGATTAGCACTCAGATACGTCTCCTGCTCTAGTGTCTACTGGTTTTATATCTGTGAGTAAAAACTGAAAAAGATATGCACAATCATTTGGATTACCATTCAGCAAATATTCAATCCCCTCTACCTCCCACGTGGGGGATATATCTCCCAGCCCTTGGACTCTTTGTCTTGGCCATGTGTCCTGGTTTAGTCAATGATATGTTTGAGAAGATAACAAAAGCAGAAGATTGAAACATGCTAGCATGATTGGGCTTGCCTTTCTGCACATCTTTTTCACCAGGAACATGACTCAGGCAGCCACTGATGCAAGGAGAATGAGAGATATTTGGGACAGACCTGGATCAAATCTGCAGCTTGAAGCCAAATCTAGCTGAACCCAACCAAGATCAGCCCAATCCCAGACAAACTGCAGGCATGTGAGTAAGAAAAAACAAAGAACAGACAAATAAAATATGTACATAGTTTTATGCCACTGAGTTTGGAGTAGATTATGCAGCATTATTATAAAAATAACTGAAACAAACTATATCTCCAAAAATTCTAAGATACAGGTGCACATTTCTCTACTTTTGGATCTCTAATATAGTGGTTTTCAACCAGGGGCGATTTTGCCCCCAGGCAGACATTTGGCAATGTCTGGAGATATTTTTGACTGCCTTAAATTGGGGAGAGATGTTACTGGCATCTAGTGTGCAGAGGCCAGGAATGCTTTTAAACATCCTACAATGCACAAGACAGTCCCCACAACAAAGAATTATCCTGTAGAAAATATCAATGGTGCCAAAGTTAAGAAACCTTGTCCTAATACAATATGATGCAAATAAGTATGAGATATTCTTTCCCATTTTGCCCCATACCTCTCCTCAATCATAAGGACTCCTGTGCATTTATGGCAGCATTGATTAATTGGTTACATCAATAACTATTTATTGAGTGCCCGCCACCGTTCTAAGTGCCAAGGATCCACTGCTGAATTAAAAGAAAAAATTCCTGTTCTCGTGGGGCTTACATTCTAGTGAAGGTGACAGGTAATAAACAAATAGAATTATTTTAGATCTAGTGAGTGGTAAAAAGATAAGGGGATAGAGAATGACCACATGGAAAGTCCTCTCTTAGAAACCTGCAGTTTGACCCAGCTGAATGATGCAAGAGAAGCCGTCGTGCAATGGTTTAGGGAGAGAGCATTCTGGGCAGAGAAAGCTGTAAATGCAACAGCCGTGAGACAGAAGCAAGTGCTGTATCCCAGGCCCAGAGAGAAGGCCAGTGCACCTGTGGCGTAATGAGGAAGGTGGGAGATGAGGCCAGAAAGACATCTGCAGGATCACATATGGTATTGCTGGCATGGTACCAAATGGAGATTCAAACAAAGTTTTTAGAGATGTCACACAGAGGGAGACCTCAGTGTCTGGCAGTGACCGACCACATGCCGTGTGAGCAAATATTCATGAACATGTGGCACACTCCCTGGTGTACATGGAAAGCTGGAGGTGGGCAGGGGCGTGGGGTGGGAGTGGGAACTTCACAGGGGAACTAAAGAAAGTAAGTTAGCAGCAGGTGGGGTGAGAGGGAGAATTTGTGTTATTTTCATTACTGTATCCCACAGACAACTGATTGATCCTAATGAAACCTAGGGATACATTTGTAACTAGAGGAGAAAGAAAGTTCTTCGACACTTTTTTTTTCCTCACTCAAAATCTTGTGCTTTCTTGGAATGCTGCCTCTGTGGGTTCCTGGCTGGCCCTCTGTTGGGAAGAGGCCAGTTGAAGAACAGAGCACTACCTCCTCATTACTTCCTAATGATAATCTCACTACTGGTGACTCTAAATTCTCTCCTCTGGTGTTTTGGAATGTGGGAAATGCTAGAAGAAATAATTTAGGATCTCTGAAGCAGAAGGGAAACCTCTAAAGTCTATAGGCCATGTTTGTTATGTGCTGTGTATCTTAGAGGTGGTTTCTAGGCTCTACATCATTTTGATTTGCTTGGAAACCAGTGTTGTCAGACAGACCTAAGTAAGTAGGTCATTCCTGAATTGTAATTGCCTCTTAATCACCTGTAAGATTACTAAGGACAAGGATTATGTCTGTTTTGTTCATAACTGTGTCCTCAGCTCCTAGCATTAGTGCCTGGCACATAGTAAGCTCTCAATATATTTTAGGCAAATAAATAATGCTTTATGAAAATAGAGTTTCACAGGCTTATAAAAATTAAAGGGACAACATAAAGCAAAATCAACTAGCTGGACACAACTATTTTTTAAAAGGTCTGTACATTTATAGACATATACTTCCAAGAGAAAAATAACTCTAACATTCATTCTTCCAACCAGTTCATTTTTTGAGCATCTACCATATGCCATGCACTGTGTCAGAAGCTAGAGGTAGAAAAAGAAGAGTAAGACACAGACCTTCCTGGGAAGCAGAAGTTATAGCATAGAGTGGAGAAAGAAACATCTACAGCATGGTTTATTGGTGAGTAGAGGGAGAAAAGGTCAAGAAAGCCCAGGAATGCTTCCCAGAACAGCTGAGTCTAAGGTGGCTTTTCTTTTATAATCCTAGTATCTTCAAGAAGAATGTTTAGAGTTCAAATCCCACACCCAATCGCTTTTACTAGATCTAGACCAGTGCTTCTCAACCAGGGGAGATTTCGCCTCCAAAGGGACATTTGCCAATGTCTATAAACATTTTTGATTGGCATGACTGGGGGCATGCTACTGGAATCTATTAAGCAGAGGCCAGGAATGTAGCTGAACATCCTATAATGCACAGGACAGCCTCCCACAACAAAGAATTATCCAGTCCAAAATATCAGCAGTACCAAGACTGAGAATCTCTGATCTAGAATGAGAGAAGAATTAGGAAATACTATGCAAATAAAAACACAAGAACATCACTTAGTCAAGGTCTCTCTAATGCAATTAATGTGATAATAGGAGTTATTTAACTCACTGCCTCAACTGTAAGTCAATAAAGTACAAATAATAAAACAGTCAGTTAAATTTTTGTAATGACTATGAATAAAGTACTTAAGTCTCATGATATATACAATTCAAATATTTATATTAATGAGTCATATTCCTAGCATTACATATTAAACCCAGGGCCTCAGGAAAACATTGTTCAAGTAGAATTCCAGATTGAAGAATGTTATACTTAAATAGAAATTGTGGGTTCTTTTATAGCTTTCAGCTTCTAGGATGGAAGAGGCTTAGCCAATTCCTTTTGAGTTTAAAATTACATTACATAGTCATATGTTCAGCATCCTTTAGCTGGATATGTTTGTTCCCTGTAGGAAGTTTATAACTTGTAAAAGGAGTTTCATGCAGAATACAAATTGGGAGTATTACACATCTACCTCTTGAGGACACTGACTTGTGCAAACAACATCACTTTATCTGACGTAGCAGCTTTGGATTGGTCTATCTGTCTACCCTAGGGTTGTCTGGAATTATAGTTCAGGGACATCACTGTCATACCCCAGCTGCTGCAGAAAGCTACTGAAAGAAAAGGAGATTTATGAGTATTTTGGTTTTACTGAACCAAGGATATAGGAGCTACACAACAGGGAGCCTGGTGGCTCTAAATTGTAGGCATTATGCAAAAAGAAAATGCAGAGTTGGGTGTCAAGGGAGTCCTCCAGGAGCAATAGGACATCTTTGTAAAGTCTCTAAAGAATAAATTTAACAGTTATTAAAGAACACCACCCTGTTGTTGCAGGCACTGAACTTTATATCACAGAAAGAGATACAAGGGATTTTCAGGAAAACATCTGTCATTTAACAGTGATAGTGACCTCAGCACTGACAAGCAATTCAAATCTCAGTTGAGGAGAGTTATTTAACTCTTTGTGGGTGACCATGTTTGGAGCTCTAACATTTGCAGGTTATTAATATCCTTGTCAGTTGAGGAAAAAGTTATTGGCAATAACTATGATTCGTTCTGTTATATGAGACAGTCATGAATTATTTCCCTTCAATTATATCAATTTATTGTGTCATGACTTTGTTAATTTTGACCAAAGGCCTGTGCAAATCTTATGGAGAAATGAGTAGATACAATGTAATCTTGAAAACTTCAAAAGCTATTAAAGATCAAAAATACGTTAAAATCAATTTGAAAAAACCTAAATTTCTATATTAATTTTACATAAAGATTTACCAAGCCAATACTTTCTTTTGTCTTTTTTCTTTCATTAAAAGTAAATAAATAAATGAGCTCCACTATTTAGAAAACAGTAGGAAATCTAAAATTTTGAGAGCCAACTATGCACCCTAGACAGTGCTGGGTGTTTGTTTACACTCAATTAATCTTTGCAATAGTAGTGTAAGGAAGGTAAAATTGTCTTCATTTTATAGATGAGAAAACTGAGGCTTTTCTTAATTTAAATGGTTTCCCCAAGATGGACAGAACTAGAAAATAGTACACTGGGTTAAGGGGTGGGGAACAGCAGGGAAGGAAGATCTGTTGAATCCCAAGACTAATAAGCTGTGTTACACTGTGCTGCCACCAGAAATTACATTTTTATTTGTATCAGACATGTGAATATTAAAATTCATCACTTGAGAGAGAAAGCATTAATACTATAAGTTGATCATGAGCTCCCCTAAGCTCCACGTGCATAGATCCAATTGCTTACTTGATATCACCATTTCAGTGTCCCTCAGGCAATACGAACTTAACATGCCCGCAAATTGATTTATCATCCTCCTGACCTAAACCTGCCCCTCTTCCTGTTTCTCCTACCTCAAGGAACAGTATCAACATCTACCTAGTTACAAAGAAAAATGGATTAGAAGGAAACACACAGGTGGCTGGCCCCGTGGCCAAGTAGTTAAGTTCGTGCGCTCTGCTTCAGCGGCCCTGGGTTTCACTGGTTTGGATCCTGGGCACGGACACGGCACAGCTCATTAGGCCATGTTGAGGCGGCGTCCCACATGCCACAACTAGAAGGACACACAACTAAAAAATATGCAAATATGTACTGGGGGGCTTTGGGGAGAAAAAGCAGGAAAAAAAAGGAAATACACAAAAACTGTTAATAGTGCTATTATCTGGGCGGTTGGATTCCAGCTGTTTTTTATCTTATTCTTTATACTGCTGTTTTCCAGATTTTTAAAACATTTACATTATAAACATGACACATGATTATATCTTTATTGTTTAAAAAATAAAAAACAGAAATAGGTAGAGTTACAAAAAAATCACTGCTTTCCCAATGAAACTTCCCTCCTCATGTGTAAATGTTGTGTATCCTTTCAGACTTTTTTTCTACATATATATATATTACTTTTATTTTTATGCATTTCTATACAAATATATAGTTTGAGACATGTATTTAAATATATGCACATATAATTTTTCTAAATAAAACTCTAATACATACATTGTATTGTAACTTGCTTTTTCCTCTTAACAATACATCTTGGAGATTTTTCCATGTCAAAACATACAGATCTGTCTCGTTCTTTCTAATGGCTACGGAGTATTTAATTCTTATGATTATACCATAATTTAGTTATTCCCCCTAATGCTGAATATTTAGGTTGTTTCCAATTTCTCATTATTACAAATAACGCTGCAAAGACTATTCTTTTAGATATGCTCTGTGTCAGCAATTCTTAGACATATCCCGCCCCCCCCCCCCCCATATTTTATCATGTCTGCTGCTGGAATACGTCTTACAATTGATGGCGTCTTACCATTGCTGTCAGCCAGATGGTATTCGTTGTATAGAAACCTTTTTGTGACACCCTCTCGTAATAGTAAAAAAGCATTAGCCTCTATACACTTTAGATTAGATGAAATAAGTTATCTTTGAATTCATGTGCATTTCAGGCATTGTGATTCCAGACAAATGAATAGCTATTTAAAGTTGGGATGACTGGATCAAATAGTATGGACATTTTAAATTTTGCTAGTTACTTCCAAATTGCCCTCCAAATAAGGTGAAACAATTTATTCAGCCGTTGACCGTCTAGGAGAGGGCCTGTTTTCCTCACCAAAGGACCTATCATAAATCTTTGAGTATTTATCAGTATAATGGTTGATAAATTGGAGCTCTCTATTGACTTAATCCTTGGCCTCTTATACATATTGCAAATATTTTCTCCCCTTCTGTTACTCTTCTTTCAACCCTGTTTAGAGTGTCTTGCACCCTGCAATAGTTTATGTATCAAACTTGTCAGTATTTTTCCTTATGTCTTCTGGGATTTCTATCTTGTTTAAAAAGACTTCTAACCCAAAATTATAAATGACTTTCCTACATCTTATTTTGGTATTTGTGTTGGGTTTTTCTTTTACCTTTAATCTCTTTAATCTACTTGAAATTTATTTTTGTGTATAATGTGACATAAGCATCTGTCTTCCCACAGTGTGACTATTCTACTGTCTGCAAATCATTCATAGGCTATTTTATCTTCTACCCATTATTCAAAATGATATCTTTACCATCTACTATATATCTAAATATTACATGAGTCTATTTCTTTAAGCTGTTTCACTGATCTATTTATCTCTGATATGTCATTGTAGTTTTGTTATTCATTTCTAGTAAAACACATAAGCCAAATTTTCCTCATCATTCTTTTTTAAAGTTGTTTTTCTTCATTATTTACTTTGCATATGAATTTATGAATCAGTTTAAATGGCATATACTACTAGTAGTACCCTAATATTCATTGTCTACAATAGAACCCCTGCTTTTTAGCTAGAAACACGGCCACATAGAAGAAATACAATTCCCAGCCTTCTTGGCTGGTATGTTCATGGGGTTGTTTTGAGCAATGGAATTAATGTAGAAACGTAAGTGCAATTTCTGAGACCTGTGTGACCTTCTTCTCTTCTTCAACTCCACTGACTAGAATATAGACAGAATGATTTGGAGATTAGAGGTTTTAAAGATGGCAGAACAACACAGAGGGAGCCTCAGTCTCTGGCACCCAGATTACCCACCTGAACTTTTATATGAGAAAAAGACACTTCAATCTTAAGCCACTATTATTAACTTTCTGTCACAGCCAACACTAATTCTAAATAACAATATCCCACTAGAACTGTAATTAATATATGGATTCATTTGAAGATAACTGAGATCTGGACAATATTGAGTTTTCACAGAAACATATAATGTTTACCTGATTATTCAAGTATTGTATACCCTTCATTAAAATGTAGTTTTCCTTCTGTGGATCTTGCACTTTTCTCATAAAGTTTATTTCTAGATAGTATATAGTTCAGATTTTTATTGCAAACAGGATTATAAAATTACATGTCCAATTAGCCGATACTAGTCTATAGAAAGTTACAGATTTTCATATGTTGAGCTATTAAACAAAACTACCTTTTACTTAAAATTTCGAAGTTTTTCAATGGATTCTCCTGGATGTACTATCTCCACAATCACACTGCCTGAAATAATGACTGCCTTGTTTGTCTCTCCCTAACATTTCTATTTCTTGTGGTAAAGTGATTGTTGTATAGCCAGCAGGCTTCATCCTGACCTAATGTGGATGCTTGTTGAAGGTTTCTGGTAGACATTCTTAGCCAAGTTAAAAAGGTTTCTTTCTATTCCTAGACAGACAAGATTTAAATCTGAAACGAGTGTTAAATTTTAGGAAATGTTTCTCCAGCATCTGTCGAGATTATTATGTGATTTTTTTCTCTTTTAATCCATCTTTTTTAAGTTACAGTAATAGATTTCCCTAATGTATTGAGTTCCATTAATAGATTATCTTGTATTCTTTGGATAAATCCTATTTTGCCATGACCCATATTCTTTTGCATTTAATTTGCTAATTTTTTTCAATGATTACATTTGTTCCTAAGTGAGATTGGTCCATAGTTATCTTTGATGGACAATATTCTGAAATAAGGGTTATGCTAGCCAAAGAGACCAAATTGAATGTTGTTTCAGATTTGTGTATAATCCGGGACAGTTTAAACAAAATAGAAATGCTCTTTCTTACAATTTTGTTGTTTCTTTTTATTTTCTTTTTTTCATTATTTTATTTTAATTTTTTTATTGCAGTAACATTGGATTATAACATTATATAACTTTCAAATGTACATCATAATGTATACTTCGAAGTCTGTGTAGATTACATCATGTTCACCACTCAAAGAATAATTACAGTTCATCACCACACACGTGTGCCTAATCACCCATTTTGCCTTCCTCCATTTCCCTTTCCCCTCTGGTAACCATTAATCCAATCTATGTTGCTATGTGTTTGTTTGTCCTTGTTTTTATCTTCTACTTATGAGTGAGATCATATGGCATTTGACTTTCTCCCTTTGACTTATTTCACTTAGCATAATACCCACGAAGCCCATCCATGTTGTCACAAATGGCGAGATTTCATCTTTTGTTATGGCTGAGTAGTATTCCACTGTGTATATATATCACATCTTCTTTATCCATTCGTCCCTTGATGAGCACCTAGGTTACTTCCAAGTCTTGGATATTGTGAATAAGGCTGTGATGAACATAAAGGGTGCGTGTATCTTTATGCATTTGTGTTTTCAAGTTCTTTGGATAAATACCCAGCAGAGGAATAGCTGGATTATAGGGTAGATCTATTAATTTTCTGAGGAAACTCCATACAGTTTTCCACAGTGGCTTGTACCAGTTTGCACTCCCACCAGCAGTGTATGATGGTTCCCTCGTCCCCACATCCTCTCAAACATTTGTTGTTTCCTGTCTTGTTAATTATAGCTGTTCTGACCAGAGTGAGGTGATACCTCATTGTAGTTTTGATTTGCATTTCCCTGATAGCTAATGATGTTGAACATCTTTTCATGTGCCTGTTGCCCATCCATATAGCTTCTTTGGAGAAATCTCTGTTCAAATCTTTTGCCTATTTTTTAATTGGGTTGTTGTTTTTTGTTGTTGTTGAGACATATGAGTTCTTTGTATATTTTAGATATTAACCCTTTATCTGATGTATGGTTTGCAAATATCTTCTCCCAATTGTTAGGTTGTCTTTTTGTTTTGTTGATGGTTTTCTTTACTGTGCAGAAGCTTTTTAGTTTAATGTAGTCTCATTTGCTTATTTTTTCTGTTGTTTCCCTCGCCTGATCCAACATGGTATTTGAAAAAAATGCTACTAAGACCAATGTCAAAGAGCATACTGCCTATGTTTTCTTCTAGAAGTTTTATGGTTTCGGGTCTTACATTCAAGTCTTTAATCCATTTTGAGTTGATTTTTGTGCATGGTGTAAGGTAATGGTCTAGCTTCATTCTTTAACATGTGGCTGTCCAGTTTGCCCAACACCATTTATTGAAGAGACTCGCCTTTCTCCATTGTATGTTCTTGGATCCCTTGTTGAAAATTAGTTGTCCATAGATGTGTGTGTTTATTTCTGGGCTTTCAATTCTGTTCCATTGAATCGTGTGTCTGTTTTTGTGCCAGTACCATGCTGTTTTTGTTACTATAGCTTTGCAGTATATTTTGAAATTAGGGAGTGATACCTCCAGCTTTGTTCCTTTTCCTCAGGATCCCTTTGGCTATTTGGGGTCTTTTGTTGTTCCACATAAATTTTAGGATTCCTTGTTCTATTTATGTGAAAAATTTTGTTGGAACTTTGATAGGGATTGCATTGAATCTATAGATTGCTTTAGGAAGTATGGACATTTTAACTATGTGAATTCTTCCAAGCCAAGAGTACAGAATATCTTTCCATTTCTTTGTGTCTTCTTCAATTTCTTTCAACAATGTTTTATACTTTTTGGTGTACAGATCTTTCACCTCTTTGGTTAAGTTTATTCCTAGGTATTTTATTCTTTTTCTTGCAATTGTAAATTGGATTGTATTCTTAATTTCTCTTTCTGCTACTTTGTTGTTAGTGTGTAGAAACACAACTGATTTTTGCATGTTGATTTTGTACCCTGCAACTTGACTGTATTCATTTATTATTTCTAAAAGTTTTCTGGTGGATTCTTTAGGGTTTTCTATATATAAAATCATGTAGTCTGCAAATAGTGAGTTTCACTTCTTTTCAAATTTGGATCCCTTTTATTTCTTTTTCTTGCCTGATTGCTCTGGCTAAGACTTCCGATACTATGTTAAATAAGAGCAGTGAAAGTGGGCATCCTTGTCTGGTTCCTGTTCTTAGAGGGATAGCTTTCAGTTTTTCTCCATTGAGAATGATATTAGCTGTGGGTTTGTCATATATGGCCTTTATTATGTTGGGGTATTTTCCTTCTATACCCATTTTACTTAGAGTTTTTATCATAAATAGATGCTGTATCTTCTCAAATGCTTTCTCTGCATCTATTGAGATAATCATGTGATTTTTATTCTTTATTTTGTTAATGTGCTGTATCACATTGATTGATTTGCAGATGTTGAACCACCCCTGCATCCCTGGAATAAAACCCATTTGATCATGACATATGATCTTTTTACTATATTGTTATATTCAATTTGCTAGAATTTTGTTGAGGATTTTTGCATCAATGTTCATCAGTGATATTGGCCTGTAATTTTCTTTTTTTATGTTGTCCTTGTCTGCTTTTGATATCAGTACAATGTTGGCTTTGTAGAATGAGTTAGGAAGCCTCCCCTCCTCTTCAATTTTTTGGAACAGTTTGAGAAGGATAGGTATTAAGTCTCCTTTGAATATTTGGTAGAATTTACCAGGGAAGCCATCTGGTCCTGGACTTTTATTTTTTGGGAGGTTTTTGATTACTGCTCTGATCTCCTTACTGGTGACTGGTCTATTCAAATTTCTACTTCTTGATTCCGTTTTGGAAGGTTGTATGATTCTAAGAATTTATTCATTTCTTCTAGATTATCCAATTTGTTGGCATATAACTTTTTATAGTATTCTCTTACACTCTTTTGTATTTCTGAGGTGCCATTGTAATTTCTCCTCTTTCATTTCTGATTTTGTTTATTTGAGTCTTCTCTCCTTTTTTCTTGGTGAGTCTAGCTAAAGTGTTGCCAATTTTATCTTTTCAAAGAACCAGCTCTTGGTTTCATTAATTTTTTCTTTTTTTTTTTTTTAGTCTCTCATTTATTTCTGCTCTGATTTTTATTATTTCCTTTCTTCTGCTGTATTGGGGCTTTGTTTGTTCTTCTTTTTCCAGTTCCTTTAGGTGCACTGTTAGATTGTTTACTTGGGATTTTTCTTCTTTGTTGAGGTAGGCCTGAATTGCTATAAACGTCCCTCTTAGAACTGCTTTTTCTGTATCCCATAGAATTGGCATGTCATATTTTCATTTTCATTTGTCTCCAGGTATTTTTTTATTTCTCCATTGACCCAATCGTCATTCAATAGCATTTTGTTTAATCTCCACATTTTTGTGTCTTTTCTGATTTTCTTCCTGTAGTTGATTTCTAGTTTCATGCCTTTGTGGTCAGAAAAGATACTTGGTATTCTTTCAATCTTCTTAAATTTTTTGAGACTTGCTTTGTAGCCTAATATGTGATCAATCTTGGAGGATGTTCCACATGCATTTGAAAACAATGTGTATTCTGTGGTTCTTGGATGGAATGTTCTATGTATATCTACTAAGTCCATCTGGTCTAATGTGTTGTTTAAGGCCAGTGTTTGCTTATTGATCTTCTGTTTGGATGATCTATCCATTGGTGTAAGTGGAATGTTAAAGTCTCCTAGTATTATTGTGTTACTCTCTATTTCTCCTTTTATGTCCATTAATAATTGCTTTATATAATTAGCCGCTCCTATGTTGAGTGAATAGATATTTACAAGTGTTATATCCTTTCACTGGATTGTTCCCTTTATCATTACGTAGTGCCCATCTTTGTCTCTTGTTACATTTTTGTTTTAAAGTCTATTTTGTCTGATATAAGTATTGCTATTTCCACTTTCTTTTCTTTGCCATTTGCATGGAGTATCTTTTTCCATCCTTTCACTTTCAGTTTGTGAGTGTCTTTAGGTCTGAAGTGTGTCTTTTGTATGCAGCATATATATGGGTCTTGTTTTTTATCCAGTCAGCTAACCTATGCCTTTTGACTGGAGCATTTAGACCATTGACATTTAAAGTAGCTATTGATAAATATGTATTTATTGTCATTTTTTTTACTTTTTTTCTGGGTTTTTTAGTAGTTCTTCTCTGTTCCTTTCTTCTTCTCTTGCTCTCTTTCCTTGTGGTTTGATGGCTTTCTTTAGTAATGTTTGACGTCTTTCCTCTGACTTATTTGTTTATTGATTATAGGTTTGTAGTTTGTGATTACCATGAAGTTCCTATATAATATGCTATGTATATAGCAATCTATATTGAGTTGATAGTCTTTTTAGCTTGACCTCTTTCTAAAAGCTCTAGTCTTTTACTCCCTTCCTCCATGTTATGTTTTTGAAATCATAGCTAATCTCTTATTTTGTGTGTGCCTATCCATCACCCTATCATTGAATAGGTAATTTTAGTACTTTTGTCTTTTAACCTTCATATTATCTTCATAGTGGTTGATCTGCTACCTTTACTATATTTTTTGCCTTTACCAGTGATTTTATTGTGTTTGACTTTGGAGGTTTTTTTTTTTTTTTTTTTTGATAATTTTCTTATCCATATTTGTGGTCTTCTCTTTCCCACTTAAATAAGTCCCTTCAGCATTTCTTGTACAACTGGTTTCTGGTGATAAACTCCTTTAATTTTTGCTTGTCTGGGAAGCTTTTTATCTCTCTTTCCATTCTTAATGATAACCTTGCTGGCTCGAGTATTCTTGGCTGTAGGTTTTTTTCCTTTCAGCACTTTAAATAAGTCATGCTACTCTCTTCTAGCCTGTAGGGTTTCAGCTGAGAAGTCTGCTAATAGCCTTAGGTGCTTTCCTTTGTATGTCACTTGTTGCCTTTCTCTTACCACTTTTAGGATTCTCTCTTTATCTTTTTTTTTTTCTTTTCCCTGCTTTATCTCGCCCAACCCCCCCCCCCCCCCCCGTACACAGTTGTATATCTTAGTTGCAGGTCCTTCTAGTTGTGGGATGTGGGACGCCACCTAAACGTGGCCTGACGAGCGGTGCCATGTCCACGCCCAGGATCCGAACCCTGGGCCGCTGCAGCAGAGCGCGCGAACTTAACCACTCAGCCATGGAGCCAGCCCCTCTCTCTTTATCTTTAATTTTGGACATTTTAAGTATAATGTGTCTTGGCATGGGCCTCTTTGGGTTTGTCTTGTTTGGCGCTCTCTGTGCTTCCTGTACCCGGATGTCTGTTTTCTTCCTTAGGTGAGGAAAGTTTTCAGCTATTATTTCTTCAAATAGATCTCTGCCCCTTTGTCTCTCTCTTTTCCTTCTGGGACACCTATAATACGAACGTTAGTGAGCTTGATATTGTCCCAGAGTTCCCTCAGACTACTCTCATTCTTTTGAATTGTTTTTTCTTTTATCTGTTCAGCATGGGTGATTTGCTCTAATCTTTTGTCTAGCTTGCTGATCCATTCTTCTGTATCATCTGCTCTGCTATTGAGTCCCTCTAGTGAATTTTCTATTTCCAGTATTGTATTCCTCATTTCTGATTAGTTCTTTTTTATATTTTCCAATTCTTTGTTGATGTTCTCACTGTGTTTATCCAGTCTTCTCCCAGTATCAGTGAGCATCCTATAACTTTGAACTCTTTGTCAGATTGTTTACTTCTGTTTCATTTAGTTCTTTTTCTGGGGTTTTGTCCTGTTCCCTTGCTTGGAATGTATTGCTTTGCCTCCTCATTATGCCTCTTTCTCTGTGCTATATCTATGTATTAGGTGAGTCAGCTGTGTCTCCTGATCTTGGAGAAGTGGCCTTATGCAAGAGACACCTTGTAAGGCCCAGAACTGTGCTTCCCTCTCATCACCGATCCAAATGATTCAGGAGTGACCCCTGTATGGGCTACTTGTGTCCTGCTGTGTCAGGGTTGCTCTTACTGCAGGTACCCATGGAGTCTAGTCTTTCACTCCCTAGCCAGCTATTTGTAAATTGGGTTTGGGAAGCCCCAGCACCATTGGTTACAAGGTCTAATAGCACACTCCTGTTGCAGTCTTCCTGTTAATTGAGCAGGTACTAAGTGTAGCTGGTTGTTAGGTTCAGGGGCTTACAGTTGCTGTAGGCCTCAGCCCGGCAAAGCTGTTGTCAGCTCTCTTAGGACTACAGCTGAGTGGGGCTGGCCTTAGGCACAGGGGCACCCAATTGTTTCAGGCTTTGGAAGGTAGGGCCAATCCCCTTTGTGGCTATTTGTGAAGCACAGGTCTTCTGCCACTGATAAGCCCCACCCCCCACAGGCCCACACACACCATCACACACAGTCCTGGCCTGTGCACACTTCCCAATGCCCTGGAGTGTACCCTTTCACCCCACTGCAGAGGCCCCCACCTCTCCACCAACGCCCTCCCACAGTTCACCTGGTCCTCACACAGGCCATGCCCCACAGAGGTGGACACACTTGCCTGCCTGTAGAGGATCAGGGCACCCAGTCTATGTAGGCGAACAAGTAGCCTAAGGGTTGCTGTTGGGTGTGGCCAGTCCCTAGGGCAGGCTGCCTGCCCTGGCTGAACTGTATTAAACCTGCACTCAAGTGGGTATGGCAAACCCCTGGGCACAGACGCTGGCAGATCCCATTGAAGTTCTTCCCGCTAACAGGCTAGGGGGAAGAACTTCAATGGGATCTGCCAGCGTCTGTGTCAGCACTCCTGTACTAGGTGACAACGACTGCCACCAACGTCTCAGTCTCCAGAGAGGTCTCACCTCTCACCAAGATGCACCCAGAACCTACCAGGTGAGTCTCTTTTCACTAAAGGACTGTGGAGCATTCTTTCTGGTGATTTTTGGTTGCTCTCTGAGATGGGTGAATTTGTATATTGGCCCTTTAAGAGCCCAGTTTTTTTTTGGCTTTCATCCGATAGCTTTTCTGGCAGTATTCCCCACTGCAGTTAATAGCCAGTGAAACCAGAGAGTATGACACTCGTCTCTGTTGTGTTGAGTCTGAAGGATGCTTATAGTGGTAATGTGCCCCTGCTAAGGTCCCCACTTCTCCAGGGAGGCTGTATACTTTAGGGTGGCTCCCACCCAGCTGGGTGTGAAGATCTGCCACTCATGAAGGTGGCTTTTTCTCTCTCCAGAAGGAATTTCTGCATCTTCCGCCTCAGTCAGGACTGTCCCTTGTTGCGAGGGGTTCTTTTAATCCAGTTTTCAGTTTTCTCTCTGGGGTAATTTTTCCAGGAATAGTTGTAACCTGG
This sequence comes from Equus caballus, assembly GCF_041296265.1. Taxonomy (NCBI): domain Eukaryota; kingdom Metazoa; phylum Chordata; class Mammalia; order Perissodactyla; family Equidae; genus Equus; species Equus caballus. The sequence continues at coordinate 79,740,624 of NC_091688.1, forward strand.
TTGTGTTCGTGGGAAGAGGTGAGTTCAGAGTCTGCCTACGCCACCATCTTGATGAGATCTACTTCTTTTTAAATCCAAGCACTACAAGGACAGTGTTTTCTTTCACATTTGATTAGATTTGAACCCCTTAAACCCCGGCCACCAAAGCAGAGCACACAAACAACCATTACACCACCAGGCTGGCCTCAGAAGCTCTTGGGGTTTTTTTTTTTTTGTTTTGGGGGTCTTTTTGGTGATGAAGATTGGCCCTGAGCTAAGATCTGTTGCCAATCTTCCTCTTTTATCTTGAGGAAGATCGTCCCTGAGCTAATATCTGTGCCAATCTTCCTCTATTTCGTATGTGGGATGCTGCCACAGCATGGCTTAATAAGTGGTGCATAGGTCTGCACCCAGGATCCGAGCCTGCAAACCCCGAGCCACCAAAGCAGAGCACACAAACTTAACCATTACACCACCAGGCCAGCCCCCAGAACCACGTTTTGATATGGGAGTTGTAGGCACCAGAAATTTGAGGGCACTATAAATGTTCTCAAAATGCAATCTTGACCACTACCATCAGAATCACCTGGGATACTTATGAAAAATACACGATCTTCAAAGAATATGATCTAATAAATCTGCGGTAAAGTGGTCCCAAATCCTCACTTTTACAAAAATAAAAGTACTGCCCTTATGTTTCCTCAGAAAAGCCTCTTCTAACATTTAAGGTGACCTGAAGGATGAACAGTACTCCAAGGAAAGCTGACAGGTTACACAAAAATGCAAAGGTGTAAAGATAGGAAAGAGCTCCATTAAAAAAACTAACAGAAGGCCATCATGGTTGGTGAGAATGGTCTGACATAAACATGGAAAGATAGGCCAGGCCTGACTGCCAAGGTAAGGAGTTTGGATTGTATAGGAACAAAAAGAAGCAGGAAACTCGCATTATCTGAATGACATTTTTAAAAGACTGTAGTTCTATGTGGAAAACTGAATCTTGCAGGGTATAAGAGTGGAAGCAAGATTAGTTAACAAGCTACTTCAACAGTCCAGGAAAGAGATGATGGTGACTTGAACTGGGCTGGTAGCAGCAGAGGTGGAAGACTGGGCAGATAAATTTTAGAAATAAAAAACACAGACTTTCTGATAGACTAGAGATAGGAGGTGATAAAAAGAGAAGAATTTAGGACAGTCCCTAGGCATCTGGCTTAAACAACTGTGTAGGCTGTAAATAAATTTCTTTGGTTATTACAACTACATGCTTAGCTTTGTAATAAAGAAAACAAATAATACTTGGATAACAGAACTTGAAAAGTTATTACAGATATTACATAAATCCTTATCACAAAAGTACTGAAAATATAAACACTAAGGATTACAAAATTTAATCTGCCTGCAAACTAAACTGCCTATCTACAAATTATCCAATGTGATATACATAAATCTGAATCTCTGAATTAAGCACAATAACAAAATACACTTCGTTAATACCTCGCAAATAAGCTAGTCTGAATAAAAGCTTTTATATGTTTCCCACAAAAATCACTAGAGTCATGCATTGCTTAATGACAGGGGTTCTGAGAAATGGGTCATTACGCAATTTTGTTGTGTAAACATCAGAGTGCACTTGCACAAACCTAGACGGCACAGCCTACTGCAAACTTAGGCTGTATGCTACTAACCTTACAGGACCACCATCATTTATGTGCTCCAACGTTGACTGAAACATCATCTCTCATTCTAAAACATTTACTTAGAAGTTGTTACACAGACTCTGATTAAACAGGATTCTTTCCAAAAGTTTCACATCTCAATCAAACTACTAGTGCGCTCTTTAAGAAAGCACCCTACTTAGTGCCAAAAGAATCCACTAATTCTACCCCAAACGGATCTATTCTCCTTTTACCTCAGCCCTTCCACAAATATTTTAAAATAAAGAAGAAACAAGAGGGTTCATCAAGTCCTATTATCCTTAAAATTTGAATTCCTGAGCAAAAAGCCTTTCTGAAGCCTATTTCAGTAATTACAGACTCCCAGATAGGATCCAAATTTCTCCAGTCTTCAACTGAACCTTCTATTATTTGGCTCCAAAACCCTGAAAGTGGATATAAATGCCTACTGGGTTTTCCCAGCTTAAAGATAAGCAAATATAGCCCACAACAATAAACCTATATTGGCAAAAAAAATAATATATATATATATATATTTAAAAGCTTTGTTGTATGCAAAAAAGAAATTATCTGTGAAATTCTACAAATGCTATTCACCCACTTAATGCCTTAAAATTACTTAACGTACCCATATATTCATCCATTCAATGCCTCAGAATTTTGAGAAGCTAATTTCACTGAAAGAGTCCCCTTCTCAAAAGAGGCCAGAGTAAACATTCAAAGAAAGGAGAGCACTGCTTTTCAGTGACATAGATAGTCATTTGAACATAGATCATCTATCAATCTTGTCTTCTCTTTTTGAGGACGCAAGCATATGAGCTTTAAAAAGTAAAAAAAAAAAAGGAGAGAAATACTCAAGGGAAAAATAAGCCTTTTTTTAAAAAGGTGATAGTTAGCTTCTTGGTCCTTAACCAAACACAGACATGACAAAATAACAAACACAACTATGAAAAATTATTTGTATTCAAATGTATTGTCAAGATTTCAAGATTTGACACAGGCACAGATAAAAGGAATGAATTAAAACAAAAATACATAGGTCAGTTATAGACTTACCTCTATTTCAAATATGTTAAAAAAAATATTTTAGTCATACTTTTTAAAAATATGATGATTGAGGTAAATTTTTTCTGTAATTCAAGTCTTCTCAATCATCTTGAAATACTTGTGAGCTGAACTCATACTTTAAGGCAAGTCCTGATTTTAAATACTCATTTAATTAATGAACTCTGTTTCATTTAAAATTGCTAATTCAGGGAGAGAGTTTTTCTAAAAAACATTTTATTGCTACAAAGGGAAACATGGTCACAAAAAGCTTTTAAGCGTGTCTTAACGCAAATTACTATTTAATGTCCAATGCAGTAAAAAAATACACAGAGCACAAAATACTTGCCCAATTTATCTCTTCTAGGGTAAGTATTCAAAACATTAATGCACACTTGAATATATACTCCCAAGAGCAGCATTTAAGTTCAAATGATTAGAATAGATATACTAACAATACACATCTGTTATCCTTAACACCAACAAAGTAATAAAAATTAAGCTTAAAAATTATACAATTTATCGAATCTAGGTTTGATAACTATAAAAACTAAACTAAAATAGTCTTACCTTCATTTTATTAAACAAATGCCAAACATTTAGAAATTATATAAAATAAATTTTAATGTGTGGAATGCATGCAACATGGGTGTTAACTCTCATATTTTAAACTATTAAAATTCTTACCCTTTTCCACATTAGGACAAAAATTTAAAGCTTCTTTTAAATCTGACTAATACCTCATATTTAATTTTCTTCAGATTGGTCGACAGGGAAGCTGATAGGCTCTTCCTTTGCTGCTTCTTCCTCTACTCCCTCTCCTTCCCCCAGTGTCTCTCCTTCCCCCAGTGTCTCTCCTTCCCCCAGTGCCTCTCCTTCCCCCAGTGCCTCTCCTTCCCCCAGTGCCTCTCCTTCCCCCACTTCCTCTATGTCTCCCCCTTCCTCTACTCCTCCACCTTCTCCCACTTCCTCTACTTCCTCCACTTCTTCTACTTCCCCCACTTCCTCCTCTTCTTCCTCCTCTTCCTCCTCCTCTTCTTCAATAGTTTCATCAATCTTTTCTTCCTCTTCCTCATCTCCTTCTATTTGTTGATCTTGAGAATGATCTTGATTTTCAAAAGGATTCTCACCCTAAAAACATGAGAAGAAATAGTTCTGAAAATCAGCACATTCATTTTTGTATCAGTGAAATTCGTATTTGCTATATCATTAAAAATAAGCACTATTTGAAGCTTTTTATTTTAACTTATGACAAATCTATTATTCATTGAGTACCTATTCATACCAACATGAGTATATAAATGACTGATGTCATTACTTTATACTCCATAAACTAGAATGCTTAAAGTCCACATTTTCTTAACTGAATTTCTAAAATCATATATATATATACACACATATATATACAAACACACATATTTATATATGTGGGTTTTGGTAGGAAAAAAACAGATGAAGCAAAGATTTCTGTTCTACCTAATTGAACTAGTATTCAATGTACTCCTGTTGCAGGATCTCTTTAAAAAACTCAAATGAAAATCAAGCACTTTTTAAAACTCAAATGAAAATCAGGTACCTATTAGATATCATGCCCTACTTCTACTTTAAAGAAGTAGATAAATCTTTACTTCATTAAACATTCACAAATATAATTTTATTTTAATATCTTAGTTTATTTAAATACTTGAATTATGTATCTGGATAAAGTCTCAAAAACTGGACCATATCAGAAGGCTATATTAATATAGTAAGAAATGAAGAGGCAATGAGTGTTATTAACCAGGGAAGTGTAAGGCTCGTGCTATACTTCCAGACAAACCAGGTAGGAATGTGCGGGATGAACTGGAGTAGCAAGAGCAGAAATGCTAGTGAGGGTGCTACTCTAATAGCTTAGGAAAAGAAAGTGTAAAAGATGCAGCAACACCACTAACAGAACAGGTAAAGTAGGATGGGGAAAGGGGAAAAAGCAGGTATACGTTATATATAGTTAGAATTTCAGATGTCTAAATGTCTAATAATAGGCAGCTATAAATTTGCAACTGAAAAGAGAAGAGAGTTCAAAGTTAGACATTTAGATTTGTGCACTGGTAGCAGAAAGTGAATAGTGAAGCCAAGGTCTTAAATAGGATAGCCTGGGGGGGAGGAGGAAAAAAGGGCTGAGAATAAAACCCTATGAAAATGCCTATACATGGGGGCAGAAGTTGGAAAAGGAACACTCAATGCAGGAGGAAAGCCAGGACAGTAAAATATTATCTGGCAAAACAAAGTTTCAAGAATAAGTGATAGATCAACAGTGTCAAGTGATGCAAACAAGTAACAGTAGCATAGAATTGAAAAAGGTCACTAGACTTTATTATTATTAATGCTGAGTGAGGGTACTTGATGGATTTATTATTCTACCCCTTTACTTTGGTACATTTAAAACAATAAAATGTTAAAATTTTTTATTTGAAAATTAGGTGACTGGTACTCTTTGAGCAGTTTCAAAAGTATGATGTAAGTGGAAGTTAGACAACAATGACTGCCCAAGAACGAATCGTCACAATTTGCTGGGCAGCTCGCAAAATACACAGGCCCATGGGGCCTGCCCTGTGGTTTAGTGGTTAAGTTCGGCACACTCTGCTTCGGCAGCCCAGGTTCACAGGTTTAGATCCCAGGTGTGGACCTATACCACTCGTCAGCTATGCAGCAACCCACATAAAGAGTGGAGGAAGACTAGCACAGACGTTAGCTCAGGGCTGACCTTCCTCAAGCAAAAAAAGATTGGCAACAGATGATAGCTCAGGGTTAATCTTCCTCAGCAAAAAAAACACAGGCCCAGGTCCTACACTCTAGGATTTTTATTTAGTCAAGTACTGGAGCTCTCGCTAAAAACACAAATTTCTGAATCAATTTCAGATCTCCTGAATCAAAATTTCCAGGGGAGAAGTCTGATAATCTGCACATTTAAGAAGTACTTTGGGAGATATTTATCAGAGAAACCTGAGACCCTAATTCAGAAGGTCTTAAAAAGGGCCTCGGCAGCTTCTTATTTGATTTTAGCCTCACAAGTGATTATAATTACATACAGTCATCCCTCGGTATCCCCAGGGGGATTGGTTCCAGAACCCCTGCAGATACCAAAATCTGCAGATGCCCAAGTCCCTTACATAAAATGGCACAGTATTTGCTTATAATATATACACATCCCCCATATTCTTTAAAGCATCTCTAGATTACTTCTAATATGTAACACAATGCAAATATTATGTAAATAGTTGTTATATTGTATCGTGTAGGAAATAATGACAAGGAAAAAAGTCGCTACATGTTCAGTACAGACACAACCATCACAGGTCTTTTGATCCAGGAATGGCTGAATCTGCGGTTGGTTGAATCTGCAGATGAGGAATCCATGGATACTGAAAGTCAACTGTATCTTCAACTGAGAACTATTAGGTTAAAGAGTGAATAATACACAGGAAGTAAAGAGCACAGGGCAGGGTAACCCACCTTTTCCAGTATGGTGGTAAGAGAAAAGATAATAGGATGGGGAGGGCCAGAGTCTGGGAAAAGTTAAATCATTTTTAGTTTAGGGAACTCATAAGCATGTCTGTTTGGGGAAGAACAGTAAAATAATAAAGAGGAAAAAAAATCAGATACAAGTAAGGAAAGAGATAACTGATGAAACAATAACACAGATAAAGGGCAAAAAAAGGGTATTCTCCTTCATAGATAACAATAAAGGTGAGGGAAAGACACACAAATCTAAGGCAGAAAGGAGAAAACTTACAGAGTTCATATCTTACGGTCTCAATCTCCCTAAGACAAGAGAGAATCTGTGAAGTGAGGGGAGTGAGGATGAAATCTGGATAAGTGAAGAGTAGAAAAGGTTTGAAATAGTCACTAAAGGAAGCATATTGAATTGAGTGGTAATAAGTAAAATTATGGTGAACTGCAGTGAAAAGGTGGCAAACATAGCACTAGCACAATTCCACAATAGTTTTAGTAAGACAGACAGTTAATAACACCAACCAGAGACGGCACAGTGCTGGGATCTGGTAATGGGTGGAAGAACAAACGAGTAAGGAATTATAGAAGGGCAGCACTGCACTGTTCCAAGCACGTCCAGGCCAGGGAGTGAAGGCAGAACAAGATGATACAGTTGAAGAATTGGGAGAAACTGATGCACTGCTTAGTTTCATGGGACAAAGATTAAAAAGGGTATTTTGTCAGAATGAGAGCACTTGGAAGTGAAAGTTTTAAGCCATGACCAGAGCTCACCATGAGCAGAGGATACTCTGGGGGATGACAGCAGGGAACAGAGCAGACAGGAATGCCGAACAAAGGGAAATCACACTAAGTAACGTGACATCAGTGCTTCTTGAATTTTAAGATGCATATGAATCAACTGGAATGTTGTCAAAATGAAGATTCTTATTCACCAGGCCTGGACATGAACTGAAACTCCGCATTTTTAATGAGCTTCAAAGTGACACCTTTACTGCTGGTTCATGGATCACATTTAGAGTAACAAGGTCCTACAGAAGTTCTCCTCAGTTCAGGTACTTTCTCCACAATATGCACATAAGCAAGCCAGTCCCACCAGTGATGTCTCTCATTCCATAAAGTGACTCTAAAGAGTAGCCTGAAAATCCTATGTAGAAATTCTAACTTGTATTCTTCTCTCATTAAAAATTACTTTCATACATCAATAGCTATCATTAACTTCTCAAAAGTTTGTGATACAGCAAGGAGAAAAATCTATTTTTTTCTACTTGAGGTATAATGCTGTTATCTTTTTGATGCCTTCTCTCTCATAAAATTGGATTTCTCTTTTTTCTCTTTTTTTTGGTGAGGAAAATTAGCCCGGAGCTAACATCAGTTGCCAATCCTCCTCTTTTTGCTTGAGGAAGACTGGCCCTCAGCTAACATATGTGCCAATCTTCCTCTATTTTGTATGTGGGACGTCGCCACAGCATGGGTTGATGAGCAGTGTGCAGGTCCGTGCCTGGGATCCAAACCCACAAATCCCACGCCACCGAAGTAGAGCACGTGAACTTAACCACTGTGCTACTGAACTGGCCCCTGCATTCACTTTTTAAAAGTAGTGTCAAGAATGTAGTAAATAGTGACAAATACGATTAACAAAGCAGAAACTAGGCCCCTAAGGAACAAGTGGAAAGAACTGATATTTATTTAGCTTGGAAGTCACTTGGTTGAGAGATCATTTAAATGGTGATTAAATACATATCAGGCTTCTTCACAGAGTACCTGTTAATCACCACGATAGCCAAAATAAACAAAACCCCTCAAATCTATACAACAGTTATATAAAAATTTAGTTACTGATGTAAATACTGTCGTGCACCACATAACAACCTTTCAGTCAACAACAAACCACATATAGACAGTGGTCCCCTAAGATTAGTATCATACAGCCTAGATGTGTAGCAGACTATACCATCGAGGTTTGTGTGAGCACATAGTGTGATGTTCAGACAACAACAAAATCACCTAACACGCATTTCTCAGAAGGTCCCGTCATCGAGCAACACACGACTATAACAAACTTCTGTAAATCTTCAACATAACATCTCTCTCCAGTGTAGGATGATTTTAAATGAGGTACTGTTTCATAAAGACTCACACACTAACCTCTAAAATTTATTTCTATTAATTTCCTGAATAACAGTTAAGTTCGTCTTTGTACGATAAGTGTTCATAATATTTAAAAAATGATTTTATGCAAAGGATTACCTAAATAATATATGGTAAAAATTCTGAGAAGCAATGGGTCAGGTATACCTAATTTTTCACATCTTTCACTCTATGAGTTTCCTAACATTAGGGGCAAACTTCCTTTCTACTGGCCTCCTGATTCCATGAGGGAGCTTTTTCTGAAGCAACATATCTGATCTCCTGCTTTCCCCCTAAATTTTTTATCCAAGGAAGAGGAATGCCTTATCCAATTAGTAGGCTTGGAAGAAGAAATGGACGTGCACAACTCCATCTCTCCTGGGTCCCCTTCTTTTGGGTCTTCCTAGTAACAGAAAGGATACATTCTAGTCTGTTCTATGTCATGTGGTACACTAGGGGAAGCCTGTTGCTGCTTAGCTGACCCAGTAACAGGCTGGGGGTATGTAAGGCTATCTGACTTGGGAGTGAAATATATTAGAAGGTCCAGATTAACTACACATCTAAGACATATCCTTCAAGTCATCCTTTTTTTAAAAAATCAAGAATAAAGCTGACATTCTGATCTTCTATCAGATGATTGTGTATCTCTCAAATGATCCAGAGCTAGAAAGAGGATGAAAGAGGAATGGCTTATTGCTTTCTCCCATCACAAATCCCAATAACTGGGAAATAAGATGTTTTGTCTATGTACAAGATACGATGTAAAATTATTCGCAATGTTGTACTATATTTAAATATCACAAAGAGTTACTATGTCACCATTTAATTATTACAATACTACAATATAACCTAAGAAGTAAGTTTTTGTCCTAAAATCTTACCTTAACAAAACGTTCATATCGTGCCTTCACTATTGGATTATTTAAAATGCTTGTAGCAGTCAAGACACTCTCTCTTTTTATTTGTTCCTTATAAGCCTATGAAAAATAGAACACAAGGAGGTATGCACTTGAAAACCATGCCATGAAATATATTTCCATAATTAAAAAACACTGTATGCTCAATTCTTTAGATTTAAATGATTTACTTTCTGGCAAATTAAGCTATAAAGCAACAGCAGCTACTGTGACCATAATCTAAATCACCTATGGATTAAAACAAGATTCAATAAGCCAACCTGCTGCAACGAAATCACTCAGTCACCAAATACTCTAAGTCTAGGTCTACTAGACAGTTGCTTTCTCTCCTCTCTATTCTACACCCACCTCCCCCAGCTCCAACTACTCCAACTATTAACTTTCATGCTATCATAACAGAAGGAATAATTTTTCATACTGTTAGGAGTAATCATCTTCCTCTGGGCTGTAGTTATCACAAGACTGTATTATACAAAGGAGGAAAAGTAATAATATAGAATGTCTAGTTGCCAAAAAGGTGTCAAGGAAACATCAAAAGAGAAATGAAAGAACAAAGATTTTTAAAAGATTATATGTGCTCAAAGTGGCTAAAAAAAATCTGAGTTAAATGAGGTTCACATTGACGCAAAATATGAATTTAAGACCCAGGTATGTTCTATCTAAAACTTAAATCTTTAGGGCCAGCCCAGTGGCACAGTGCTAAGTTCACATGCTCCACTTCCGCGGCCTGGGGTTCATGGATACAGATCCTGGGCACGGACCTACACACGGCTCATCAAGCCATGCTGTGGCAGCATCCCACATTCAAAATAGAGGAAGACTGGCACAGATGTTAGCTTAGGGATAATCTTCCTCGCCAAACAAAAACAAACAAAAAAGCTTAAGTCTTTAATATTTAAATTTTTAAATATGCTTTTCAAACTAATGTCCCACAATATAAACATTTTTTATTTGAAGTAAATCTGACTAAATAAAACCAACCAACATAGAAACCAAAATATGCTAATCAAAAAGAAAACAGTAAATTCTTCTACAATTTCTGAGTAAATTCTACTCAAATTTACTAATATATTATATATTATATATTACATACATAATATATATTATAATTATGATAATCCTAGTTTTTTAATTATTTTTCCCAACCATCAGAGAAATGTATATTATAATCAAACCTTTACTTTCTTTTTTGTTCTAAAACTCACACATGCACACACTCATAAAACCATTTTTTACCAACTTAAAAAAAATGTTAATAATAAAAGGAATAGTTCAACAACAGCTATGATTTCCTGAATGCTTACTATGTACCAGGTACTATTTTAAGTGTCTTTTATATTTTAATTAACCTAATCCTTTAAAAGTCACACAAGAGTAGAATGATTCTCCATCCCCATTTTATATAAGGAAACAGATAAAGTTAATTTACTTGTTTAACACACGTTATGTACTGAAGCAGAATTCAAACCCAGAAAGTCCTGCTCCAGAGCTGACAATCTTAACCATTACACACACTGTCTCTCTAGGTATTTTTACAGTTAGTCATGTCACCCAACTAATTGCCCTGAGGATCACAAAGGCAGGTTAGGAAGCATTTAACTGTTGAAAAGATGCAATCACCAACCACCCTGAACCAGGGCAAGCCCCACCACAAGAGCCAGGCCTATGGCCTTCGCCTCATTTTTAATGCTAAGATCTCCTCTGCTGCACCAACTCAGGACTTATTACCATAACCTGCAGTACATGTGGAAGCATGTTTTCCAAATGAGCCTGCAGAAGCGAATGCCCACCTCTCCCTATTGAATATTCGTTCCCCATCCAAAATAAAAGGCCCCAGCTTTCCTCTGTTTGAAGACAGCCATGGCTTCCTATTTGCTGCAACTAACTTCTACTTTGTGTGACAACTACTTATGGTCAAGAGTCTGACTGTAACTCGCCAAGGGGCGAATCCACTTTTGGTTCGGTAACAGTCACACATGAGATTAACAGGATTGGCCTCGAGTAGGTAGGTGTGAAGCAACAACCTTTAAACGATGATAAAGGATTGATGAATAACTCAATGACTTCATTAAGATAGATCAAAACTTACCTGCTTCCCCTTGATATGATCAGGGGATTTTAAGTGCTGCTGAACTGAACTATGTAAAGCAGGGATATACACACTACACGCACTGCAGTGAACAGTCTCGACTTTCATCATGTGATCATCTGCAGTAACACCTACAAAAGGAATTCAATTATCAGTAAGAAAAGTAATGATTCATATATTCCTATTTCTGACAAATCGAGTTTTTACTATTTCACTTCCATGATTACTTATAGCCCTTCTTCCAAAAAAAGATCAGAGTCTATAGGTTTGTTTATGTTGAGTTTTCTACATCTTATAAATCTGCATATATGGATAAAACATTAAAATCATAAAGTTTAATTATATTATATTGCCTAATCATGTTATACCATCATGCTCTGAGGCCTATAAGTCCATTTCGCAAAAACATAAAAGGAAACAAATGTTGATTTTAGAGTAAAATAAGAATTTCCATGATTATGATTGTGGGTGGATAGGGATGGAGAAAAGGTGTCCACCTTGGATTCATAAGCAACAAAAAATATGTTGGATCTTGAAAATGGTGATCAAGGTTTATTACAGGAGAAGGTATAAGTATATTCAAGGGAAAGATGTGAGAGAAAACGGTATTTTTTGGGAATTGCAAGTAATTCAGTATGGCTGGGGCACAGAGCATAAAGAAGGGACAAAAGATGTTAACAGAGAAAAAGAGTAGGGTCTAGATCATGAAGAGCTTTGCATGCCATGCCCAGGAATTAGAACTTCACCCTGCAGAGGATGAGGGAGCCACTGAAAATTCCTGAAGTAATGAAATCATGTAGTAGAATTAGAGACAAGAAAGACTGGAAGTAAGGAAACTAGTTAGGAAAATACTACAATTATCAAGAGAACAGATAAAGATTTGAGCAAATGCAATATTTAAAGAGGAGGTAAAGAAACAGATCTGGAAGATATTTAAAGGAGAGAACCAATAGGAGACACTGCTACAGACAGAGAAAGTAAAAGTGAGTACTTAGGATTAATTTCATACTTGTGTCTTTTATGGCGAGGCCACTTTCCAAGATAAAGGAGATACTTGTTGAATTTTTGTTTTGTATTCTTTATGGAGTGGGGCATGCTCAAGAAGAGGGTATTTTTTTGGATATGTTGATTTTGCGGCACTGCTGAAGAAAGACATCAGTAGGCAGTTGGATGTATGAGATCAGAGTTCAGAAGAGAGATCTGTGTTATAGATGTATAAGTGATTAACATATAGATGTTAATTTAACCTCTGTAAGAAAATGAATTCATCAGGAAGGAATATAAAGAGAGATGATAATGGGACTAATGACAGAATACTGGGAAATATCAACTTCTAAAAGCCTGGTGGGGAAAAATAGCACAAAGAGAAAAATGACAAAGGAATAAAAAGCACATCAGGGTAGTGAGATACCACGGAAACTAAGGGAGGAAACAGATTCAGGAAGAATAGCGTTATCAGTGAAAAATGCTGCAGAAGTAAGATAATTCAAAAGAACATATTGAAGTTGGTGTTGGTAACCTCTGTCAGAGTAGTGTCAGTAGACTAATGGTAGCAGAAAGTTGTCTACTTGTGAGTAAAGCAATAAATGAGAAGTGAAGAAACAGAGACTAGTGTGGACTATGCTGAAAGAAGTATGATTGTTTAAAAAGAAAGGCAGGTTTCAGGGGAACTAGTGTCTGTTTTTCCTTTCTTTTCCTTCGTTTTTTGGGTTTTGTTTGTTTGTTTTTTAAGATAAGAGCATAGGCTTCAGAAACAGAATCAAAAGAGAAGAAAAGATTGAAAAACAGAAGAGACGAGTTCAATATTTGAGCAAAAGTCCTTAAGGAGATGAGAAGGAATAAGAGGGCCAAAGAAGAAGTATCTTCCACCTAGAGGTACAGCTGATTTCTCGTCTAAAACTTAAGTGAAAGATGTAAGGGTAAGTAGTGATAATTTGTAAGCATGAGAACAGAAAGTCAAAGGAATTCATTTCTGATAACCTACTCAGGACTACCACACAGAACCATGTGCTGTATCACTCTAGTGGGCATCACTTACATTCAAACGGGCTATGGTATGTAAAACGTACATGTAAATTTCTAAAACAATTTGGTTAAACACTCACCTTCCATAACATCTTTTTCAATTACTTTGACTGCTTCTGTTTGATTATTTGTCTGTTGCTTACGAATAGATGTTTTCTTGAATTTATTCACCATACATTCCTAGAAAACAAAACAGGAAGAATCCAAAATGTTTTCAGTGAGCACTGAGTATAAGCTTAGTACCATGCTCAGCCTGTGGAAGACAACAATACCTGTTATATAAGAACTAATATCTGTTCTCAAGGAGCTTACACTTTAGTTGAAAAGATACCATAAAATACTAAGAAACTACAAAAAGTCTTCACTTTTCAAAATGTATTTCAAGTATATAGAGAAAAAGAGATCAAACACAGTAGGAATAGTCAAGAGGTCTTCTCAGGGCAGGTGAGTACTTAAGTCTTAAATGACAGCAAGGAACCAGTTAAGGAATAAAATTATAGAAAAAAATTTTAATGAAGGGATACAATTCTGCAAGGATATAGAGGAACGAATGATCACTGTATTTCTAACCTTCTAACAATTCCATTTCTTCTGCCCAAATTAATTGTATGTACAACTAGCAGGCCAGCTCTAGCCCATTCCTTAAGCATCCCTGGCCCTAACTATCCTCCTCTTCTCGAAACCCCTTCTACCCACACTATCATTCTTGGCTCTTTCACTTAACCGTGTCATCTGTGTATGTGTGAGTGTGTTCTAGTTCCTGTTATTGTTAGTTCACTGAGGGTAGTTTGAGTGTCTTCAGTATCTGCACGACACCTTCCTTAAGTATTCAAGAAAAACTGTTGAACTGATGACCACACACTGATAATACAAAGGACACTAAACAAACACCCAGCAGGCTCCCTGGCTCTGAATTCAGTAAGCAGACTCTGCCACTTACTGAAAGTCACTAAACTGCTCTGAGCATGATCTCTTGTGATAAAAAGGAGTTGCTAGCAGGCTTAAATGAAAATACCCAGCACAACACGAGGTACATAGTCTCTCAAAGGATGATAGCTGATTCTACACCAACAAATAGTTGTTAAAGGAATTCTTTTCCTGACACCTCTGCCAGAAACTACTCTGAAAAATGTAAAATCTTCCCTCAAATAACAAATCTAAACTCTATTACAGAGGAAGAATTCACATCTAATTCTGGGCTAATTTTAAAACGACTCATCCTTTAAGTATAGAGCAAATTAAATTTTTAGAAACATAAAATGAAAGAGATGGGAAACTGAAAAAATAAGAAATTGAAATGTCAGAGAGTGTCTTCTTCATTTCAAAAACAGCTACTTACATGCAAAAACTCCATAACTACTTTATCAAACTTGGTTTGTTTCTGAATATGATCTAATGTTTCCTGATGTGAAGAACTTTCCAGATGCAGTTCAATATCTTTTTCTTCAAATGTTCGAAATTTACAAAATGAACATGTGAATGCCATTCTATAAGGAAAAAAAAAGTTTTCTTTTATTTACTTAGAAAGAGTTCATAAGAATATAGCAATGAAACTAATTACCAGCATAAATGATTTCCTTTCTTCCATTTTCTGAAGTAATTTAGTTTAAGTCAGAAAAACAGTGTTTCTTTAAGTACCTATATGGACAATACTATCATTATACCACTTTGCATTTCTGGCCCACCCAGGAACTTCTGCGTATGAAAGAGGGAATCAGTGTTATCCACTTAATCTAGTCCTAAGCTATCCACTTCAAGCCTAGACCAGTTAGAAAGCCAAAGTAAACCTCAAGAAGTAACGAGTTCCAAAGTTCCACTACTTATTTTACACTCTGTTCCATCCTCAAGCTTCCAAACCACTAAGGCAGTATCAACAAAGCCAGGTGGAACACCAGACAACCATAATTCACTCCCTTGGAGCTCCTGGGTAATTAAAAGTCCTATCCTCTAAAGGCCACTTGAGGATGACTAATAGGCCTGGGCTGGACAAATGCACACATTTAGAAGCTTACGTGCCATCCCAGAATGAATTTCCCCTTTTTCTACCATTTAACTGTTCCTATCTTATATATTCTTGTTATTTTCTTTTCCTTTAATTATGACAACAGTTTCCCAACTGGTTTCTCTGTCTCCAGTCTCCATTTTCTCTCAAATAACAAATCTAAATTCTATTAGATTTCCTCTATACAGAGGAGGAATTCACATCTAATTGTGGGCTAATTTTAAAACAACTCATTCTTTAAGTAAACAGCAAATTAAATTTTTAGAAACAGAAAATGAAAGAAATGGGAAACTGAAAAAATGAGAAATTGCTCAAATGTCAGATAAAGTCCTTTTCATTTCATTAATTCCTTACACTACTATTAAGATTTCTTTTCCTGGTTAAGAGTGTGGGGTCTGGAGCCCATTCTCGGGTTTACATCCTAGCCCCTTTCTGTGACCTTGGGCAAGTTACTTAACTTCTCTAGACCTCAGTTTTCTCAGCTTAATGAGATGAGAACCCTCACAGAATTATCACGAGGATTAAAAAAAATTAATACATATAGAGCCCTTAGAACAGTTCCTGGCACAAAATAATTATTCAATTAATTATTACTTCCAAAAGGAGGCAACAGCCACATTACTGCTCAAAAGGCTTCATGGCTCCTTAAGGTTCCAGAAACAGTTAAAACATTTTCAATTGTCGTTTAACAAAGCTCTTAATCTCTTCTCTCTCTCTTTTTGGCTTTACCCACTAATACCTTTAACAATATCTGGCATACAGTATGCCTTCAATAAATGTTTAAATTAGATTACACCTTTTACCCCGACTGGAGTCATTTTCAATCCACATAGCTTTCCATTTCCTGAATATCAATGAAACACTCCTGTTCCTTTGCTTTTACCTCAAGTCATGCCCTCTACCTGGGCTGCCTGACAACTTTGACTGCAACCCTTGATTCCTAAATCAGTTCAAATACCAGCTCCATCCGTCTCCCTGACTTCCCTGCACTCCTATTTAGAAGTCATCTCCCGTAAGAGCACTCTGCATTCTCTTTTGACCATACACTCTTCTGCACATACTGCTGTTTGTCCACATCCCTCAGACACCCATCCCTTTCCTCACAGGTTCCCTCACCTTCTCATCCTCTTTATTATATTGAAAGCATTCAAATATCCAAAAAGAACATATCACAAGAATAGTTATTTACTGTCAATCTCTTATCCTCCTAACTCAAAGTAAAACTGCTCTGGTAAATTAAAATAATTTTAGACTATTTTAAAGGATTCTTATCCTAAAATGGCAACTTAACTGAACTGACATTCTTTTGGTTGTGCCATCAGGTTTTATATTTAGAGTTATGGAGAAAACAGCTAAATGAAAGTTCAGTTCTTTTATTTTCTCCAAATCACAACATTTATTACATTAACATCGATACATCATATCCAAATCTATCATTTTTAATGGGGAAAGTATTCACAGGATAATTAAATAGAAAAATTAATCTTACAATGTAAAATCATCTTCAGACTCCTACACGTTTGACACAAAGTGTTCATTTCAATTTATTTCCTCACCAAAGTACCTAAGCCGATTACCCCTGTCAAAAGAAGGAATTACATCGGAGGGAGAGAGATACAAGAACTAAAAATAGCTGCCCCTTAAAACTAGAACTTCTTTTTATGGGTTAATTCTTAATAAGCTTAATCCTACTCTTTCACAGGTCCCAACAAATTAGGAGTAACAAACCAGAAAGAGCATAGGAAAAGATTATTAAAGCTGGACACAAAAGTTACACAAGTAATACCTAGCAGACTAAAATCAAAGACACTCTAGGGGACAGCCCCGTGGCCAAGAGGTTAAGTTCGCACGCTCCGCTTCAGCGGCCCGGGGTTTCGCCAATTTGGACCCTGGGCGCGGACATGGCACCGCTCATCAGGCCATGTTGATGCGGCATCCCACACGCCACAGCTAGAAGGACCCACAACTAAAAAATATACAACTATGTACTGGGGGGATTTGGGGAGAAAAAGCAATTAAAAAAAGAAAAAAGAAGATTGGCAACAGTTGTTAGCTCAGGTGCCAATCTTTACTAAAAAAAAAAAAGACACTAAAAAAATGGGAATTCAGATGCGACTGAATTTTCTTTCACTATATTTCACATAATAAAACCAATGCATATATTAAAACCAAGTAACAACAAAGAGTATCCTGTTTAATACGAAAGGAAATTCATACATTTTAAAAATACTTTCATGGAAAGGTTTGCATATTCTTCTCTTATAATGTTATCTTTTGAATTAAAATAAAGTTTTAAACATCTAGAAAACTCACATAAGTGAAACATTTCATTCTCTTCATGCTACGCAAACAAGTTAACTTTTAAAGAGCAAAACTATATTCTGAACGGGAAATACACTGAATTTACCGTTCCAGTTTTATATTCTTTATTTTCCTGGCATAAGCAGTACCTAAACAGATTTCAGAGGAAAAAATATCAATTATTGTCCTTTAAAAAAAATTCCTGGCAGTCTCCTTTTTTCCTATGTATAATTTTACATCTTGTATTTATATTTTCCTATTTTGCTCACATTTTCTCCATCCTATTTTAGGCTTTATAAACCTTCATTTTTAACAACGGCCCAAAAGCCCACGAATGGATGTGTCAAACCTTACATATACTTGATCAATCCCTATCACTGGTATTTGTTTTATGTTTGGAGCTACTATATATACTTTTTAAAAAATTCTGGTTGGGTGATACTTATCTAACTTTAGACATTAACCATTTCTCATGTTTATAATATTTTCCAAGTCTGTTTTCTTTCTAGTTAAAATTTTTACTTAAACAAATCTGGTCATCATTTCCGTTGTAATTTATTCCATAACTTTTAAGCCTAGAAAAAAAAATATTCTTGCAGAGATTAAAATACCCCATTTTCAGGGCCAGCCCCGTGGCTGAGTGGTTAAGCTTTCGCACTCTACTTCAGAGACCCAGGGTTTCACCAGTTTGGATCCTAGGCACAGATCTAGCACCACTGGTCAGGCCATGCTGAGGTGATGTCCCACACAGCTCAACTAGAAGGACCTACAACTAGAATATATAACTACGTACTGATGGGCTTTGGGGAGAAGAAAAAAAAGAAAAAAACACTCCCTTTTATCTTCCTGTTATTTCCCCTTTTTTTAGGTTTTTTAATCCATCTGAATTCATCCTTGCTGGTCTAAGAAGAGGATCCAAACTATTTTTCTTGTTATTTTTCAGTTACCAAGCAATTCCTCTTTCAATATCTTCTTTATTACATAATACATTCTTATATATAATGCATATGTTTACAGGTTAATAATTCTGTTACACTGATTACCTTTTTCCTAGTACCACAGATTCTTAACTATTGCAGCTTTCTAATGTCTTAATATCAGGAAAAGCTAGCACCTACTGATGTACTCTTCTTTTTCAGCAGCATCTTTGGAATCAGGACTGGGAAGATCTGACATATTTGTAATATTTAGTTTTCCAATCCAAGAATATCACTATATCTCCATGTAGTCAAATCTCAGGAAGACTATGCGGTTTTTCTTCATGTTATAACATGTATTTCTTTTCAAGAATACAGTATTTCTGTATATTTCTTATTTTTGGATTACAATTATGAATGGGACCCTTTTTTCATATATTTTCTAAGTGGTGATTACATATAAATATCAAAAATCAAAAGCATTCCGACACATCTTTGATCAAACCTTTTCATTTGATTCTGAAGAATTTTTTCACATTCCAATTCATATATTTGCCTTTTCTAGGAAACTGTTTTTTAATGAGCCCAATTTTCTGACTCTACTAAGCACAAACCTGTATCCATCTCCATATTTCTCACTGTTTTTTTCTCTTCTGCGCCTTTGTTTCTCTCGCCGAGCCTCAATTCGCCGCTTTTCCTCTTCTTCATTTTTAGGATCAGTTTTTGCTAGGATATCAGACAAAACAGTCAAAACCAAAACCCATTTTTCCATTCTCCCTTTCCAGGCCCCAGTTCATAAAGTACAGACATACAAGGTTTACTTGGTGATCGTAATCTCAACTGAACTCCCCAGAAAAATCAGAGTTTGAGATTACTCAGTATTTCTGAAACTCCATTCATTTGAACACCATCATCACGAATTTTGCCATATTTACTTCTCATCTATGTGATTATTTGCTACAAATTTTTCTTTAAATCTGCTCATTTTTTCTTATTCTCATTTTAAGCAATAATATCTATATCATGTAAAATCATCTTGAATACAACACTTCAAGAAACACTGAAATAACCTGATCTTGAATGAAAACGGAAATTCAATGAGCAATGGAGAGCCTTAGATGCAAAACCTCATATACATTATAGCAGCTCTCCCAAAATTTCTTAAAATGTATAAACCCTAAAAGGTTTTTTTCTCTTCTTTTAAAACATTTTTTAATGTGAATATAGTAAAGTAATATAACATATGGTACAAAATTACCATTTTAACCCTTTCAAAGTGTACAATTCAGTAGTATTATGTATATCACAGTATTGTGCAACCATCACCACTATTTACCTCCAGAACTATTTCATCATCCAAAATGAAAACCCCATATCCATTAAGCAGTCACTCCCTACTTACCCTTTCCCCAAGCCTCTGGTAACTATTAATCTGCCTTCTGTCTCTATAGATTTCCCCATTTTGGATATTTCATATAAATGTAATCATACAATATGGGGCCTTTTTTGTCTGGCTTCTTTTATTTAGCACAATGTTTTTGAGATTCATCCATGTGTTTTACAATATATCATTATCTCCTTCCTTTTTATGGCTGAATAATACTCCACTGTGTGGATACACCACTTTTTTTTTTTATCCATTCATCTCTTGATGAATATTTTCAATGTTTCCACCTCTTGGCGACTGTGAATAATGCTGCTATGAACACTTGTGTACACTTTTTTTTGTCTGAATACTTTTCAGTTCTTTGACGTATATACCTAGGAGTGGAATTGCTGGGTCATGTGGGCAGTCTATGCTTAATCATTTGAGGAACCACCAACCGGTTCCCACAGCAGCTGCACCATTTTACACTCCCACCAGTAAAGTGTGAGGGTTCCAAATTCTCCACAGCCTCATCAACACCTGTTATTTTTCTTTTTTTTTAAATTACGGCCATCACTTCACATGCTGTGAAGTGGTATCTCACTGTGAGCAGGTTCTTTCTTATAATACATTTAACTTCAGACTAAAAAAAAACTTATCTACCCTTAAACTACTTCTTTTATGCATTATCATTTTGGATTACCTTTGGCAAAACATCTAATACAAAATCATGAACATCTGGGGACTCATAAATTTGACAGTAAACAAATATTTATTAAGCACTTGCTATGTATACGGTGGGATGTTTCAAAATTACATAAAATCAACACCTTAAAATTCAATATCTAGATTATTTTTCATCATTTTATAATAGCTTAAATGTACATTCTCATTTTATTAACCATTTTCAATATCTTCATTCAGTTTCCCCCCAACTCTCACTCTATGGAAAATCCACCTGCATATGACCTCAAACTAGAAGTAATTTCATTTCCCTTTCATATGCTAAAGCTACAATATAATATGTAGTACCCCCAGTCAAATGACAGAATATGGTTCCTTTCCTACTGCTTTTCAACAAATCACATAGTCTATGCTAGAGTGTAGGAAGACCTATTATTCCTGAATGTTCAGCAGATATCTTTCAAAAGGCTCACCTCACACCTGACAGTGAAAGCCTGATTTGACTATAGAATTTTTGCTTCACCCTTAGCTACACTACAGTATTCTCAGTTTAGTTAAAAAGAAAAAAAAAAGTTGGGTAACATATATCTGCTTCAGTTTCTATATCAGTTCTGTATCAAACTTTGCAATATTTATTTAACTATACTTGAAAAATATATCTTTGAAATCTGCCCCAAGAGGATCAACTGAATTGCCTATTCTTGTAATATCTAGAGAACACAATTTGGTAAATAACAATCTATCAATTAACACAGTATAAAAAGTATCCCAACAGACATTCCACTAACTTACTATCAGGTTTCCACAATTCCAGAATATTATTATTTTTTATTAAACAATATAGATATCAATTGCGCAGGAAAGTAGATTTAAGAATAGTATTTAAACCTTTCCTGAGTTTTGTATTATGGTGCGTACATTTTGAGGAAAGAATCTAACATTTGCAATTGCAATTACTTTTTTCAAATATGATATAATAAAATGTCTATAACGTTACAATTAGAAAAAAGTTGTTTTAAAAGAGGAAAAAATAGTACAAAGCAATTTTCTGTTACAATCACATGGAAGTTTAAGTGAAGAAACATGGCTTTGCCATTTAGTGGTTGTTTAACCCGGGCAGCAAGTTTTTTATCAGCTCTGTGCCTGCTTCTCAGCTACAGAGGGTTTGATACACACACCTATACCTGTGTAGGTTGATGTGAGAATGACCTAAGTTTAATGCACATTATGCCCTTTAACACAGTGCCTAGTGTGCCATAAGAATTCAGTTAAGTGCTAGCTTACTATTATTAATAATTACTACAATCCCTCTTTTGTCAAATTAATCCTTAAGCAATTTAAATGAAGATGAAATTCGAAAGACAAAACATACTTCAGTATCCAAAAAATACAATAAAAATACCCTGCTTTTAACTAGGACTTATCTAGGTCTCCTTGCTTCTTTCCCTCCTCCCTCTTTTTTTATAATTATTTGAAGGCTATCAAGACTTTTTTTAGCACCTCTGACATCAAAGGAATACAGACTCCAATGAATTCCCTGTAATGCTCAATACATCTTATTTTTAAAACTGAATTTGAAAAATATGATGGGAAACTTTTGGAATATTCATTCATTACAATTATCTAAACCTCCTCCATTCCTGATTAGATTAATCAACTATAAATTCTAAGGAAGAGAGTAACTTTTGTGCCCTTGCAATATCACCTAACTTAGAAAGACAAAACACTTCTCACTCATCAAGGCAAAAATAAATATAAAAAACAAAAAATAATTTAGTGTACAACCAAAAATGGGCAAGACATTTGTTTATATTATTTTGCTATTATATGTTTTCACAGAGAATGTGTTTAAAAAGACATTTTCTTAGCTTTTATTTATGTATATCCTTGACTTAAACTAATTTGGTCAAATGCACTTGATTTCATTTAGAGATATACTATGAAGTTAAAAAATAAAATACAATAACAGAGAAAAGTGATAGAGTAATCTGGCTTTGAACTTTACAAAAAAAAACTGTATTGAGATATAATTCACATACCATATAATTCATCCGCTTGAAGTGTGCAATCCAATGGTTTTCAGTATATTCACAGATATGTGAAAACATCACCGTGATTAATTTTAGAACACTTTCATCAACTCACAAAAAAAGCTGGTACCCTTTAAGTATTACTATCTACATACCCCATAGCCCAAAGCAAACACCAACCTACTTTCTGTCTCTATAGATTTCTGTATGCGACATTCATATGAAAAGAATCATATAATATGTGGACTTTTGTGACTGGCTTCTTTCACTTAGCATAATCTTTCCAAGGTTCATCTAAGTTGTAGCATGTATCAGTACCTCATTCCATTTTACGGCTAAAAACACTCCATTGCACAGACACATCACATTTTATTTATTCATTCATCCACTAATGGATATTTGGGTTGTTTCTACCCTTTGGCTACTGTGAATAATGCTGTTATAAACATCTGTATATAAGTTTTTGTGAGGATGTATGTTTTCATTTCTCTTAGATATATACCTAGGAATAGAATTGCAGGTTCATATGGTAGTTGTTTAACCATCTGAGGAACTGCCTATTTTCCAAAGTGGCCACACCATTTTACATTCCCACTAGCTGGGTATGAAGGTCTGATTTCTTCACATCCTTGCTAACACTTGTTATTATCTGCCTTTTTCATTCTAGCCATCCAGGTGGGTGTGAAGTGGTACCTCACTGTGGTCTTGGTTTACATTTCCCTGATAACTAATTGTTGGGCATTTTTTCATGTGCTTATTGGCTATTTATATTCCTTTTTTTTGGAAAACTGTTCAGGTGTTTTGCTCACTCTTCAATTGGGCTATTTGTCCTTTGAGTTGTAAAAATTCTTTACATATTCTAAACACAAGGACCCTAATCAGATACACGATTTGCAAATATTTCCCCCACTCTGTGGGCTCTCTTTCATTCTCTTTACCGTGTCCTTTGAAGCACAAAAGATTTTCATTTTGATAAAGTTTATCTATTTTTTCTTTTGTTGCTCATTCTTTTGCTGTCATCTCTAAGAATTTCTTGCCAAATCCAAAGTCATGAAGATTTACCCCTATATTTTCTTCTAACAGTTTTATAGTTCTAGTTCTTGCATTTAAGTCTTACATTTAGCTTTTACATGTGGCTATCCAGTTGTCTGAACACCATTTGTTGAAGATTATTCTCTTCTTCTAATTTTGGCATCCCTTTTAAAAACCAGTTGACCATAGATTTATGAGTTTATTTCTGGACTCTCAATTCTATTCTACTGATCTATGTCTGCCCTTGTGCCAGTACCACACTGTTTTATTTACCGTTGCTTTGTACTAAGTTTTGAAATCATGAAATCTGAGTCTTTATTTTGTTCTTATTTTTCTTTTGTTCTTTCTTCTTTTGTTTTGGCTATTTTAAGTCCCTTGCAATTCCCTATGAATTTTAGAATCAATCTGTCAATTTTTGCAAAGAAGTCAAGTGGAAAATTCTGATAGGGATTGTGCTGAATCTGTACATCAGTTCGGGGAGTATTACCATCTTAACAATACTAAGTCTTCTGAACTCCGAACATTCATTTAGTTTTTCCATTTATTTAGGTCTTCTTTAATTTCTTTCAACAATGTTTCATAGTTTTCAAAGTATAAATTTTGTACTTCTTTTCTTAAATTTATTCCAAAGTATTTTATGCTTCTTGATGTTACCATGAATAAAATCGTTTTCTTAATATGATTTTCAGCTTGGGTCTCAATTTTTTAACAACGTAAAAATGGAAATATGATTATTTTGAAGAGTTATCATCTTCAGAAGACTAAAACCAAATTAATTTTCCAGAAGAAACAGTTTTTCCTGGTAGTAAGGACCATAAAAAATGTCTTTCCTTTGTCCTCATAAAGGGGATTCTATGTAATGTGAGATACCACTTCCACAACACCACCTCCAACAATAAACATAACACCAAAAAAGGAGTTTGAGGCAAAATTATGTGTGAGGCCTTTTTAAAAATGTAGATGTTCTGGCTCCACCCTAAATCAGGATTTAGGGAAGAGGAGCAGACAAGGGCATGTGAATTTAAAAAGTATCTTTGGGTAATTCTGATGTTCATGACTGATTAATAACTGCACTAGGGGATTCATGAATCTAATTTCTACAATTTTAATTATCATGCAGTTTGTCTACATAAACATGAAAAAAGTATCTAAAAGCACTGAATTTTAAAAAAATAAAAAGCATCCTAATTCATAGCAATTATGTGTTCTTACTTACTGGGTGATTTGCTGAGGTTCATCTTCTCCACAGGTTTTGCTAGCTTGGGTTTCTTGATAAAGGTTCCACCAGGCTTATTAAATGGTTGCATCATTTTTCTCTTTATTCCTCTTGCAGCGGTAACTGTGACATTGGTGGGTTTGTTTTGATAGTCAACAACAATTCCGGGTCTATGAATGCTTCCAAAATCACTCATATGCTGCAAATTTGTGAAATCAAGAAATATTAGCATAATATCCAAAGATAAAGTATGAATTCATACAAAATTTCCAAGTTATCTATCTACTAATTTTCACCTGAAAATTCCCCAGAATGTAACTAAATTTTATATATGCACTCTGAATAAACACATTGAAAAACTTTGTAAATTATTACATGAACTCAAATCCAGTGAATCAGTAGTTTTATTTCCAGTAGAACAAATATGGATATTTCCTATTTTCTCATTTTTACAATGCAAAATTACTTGAGATCATAAACAACATTATGTGCCTGTCAGAATATTACCACTTGTACAACTCTCTGACAACTCCTCTTCAGAGTTCCTAATTGATGTTTTCCCATGAAAAGACCTTAAAAGAAATCTTTATTTGACTAAAGCCTGGCTTAAAACTAAGATACGCAAAGAAGATCATATTTGAAGTTTGAAGTAAAAAAGATCCAGAAATCATTTAGGATTTCTCCCTGTTGAAAAAGGGAATGAGAAGGCGAGATGGAACATTAGTATGAAATAGGAGAGTTAAAGCATAACCATGCATCAACTTCCAAGACACACTTCAGATAAAGAATTACATCTGACGTTCCATTCACATTCTTACCTAGAGAAACATTTTCTGACCCAGAAGTCCAAGCAAAAGTTTACAGATGAAGAGTCATGCAACCAAACGACTCTTTGTGTCCCTTCCTCTTCTCTTGTCATTAACAAAATCCACTACACCAAGAAACCACATGTCCACAGAAATTTATTCTGCTAACCTTACTTTTAGAAGATAAAGAATGAGGAGTAATCTGAAGAGAAGGATCCAATGGGAATTGTACAAGTGAAGATTAAAAAAGAAAGTCCTATTGGTTCATCTACTTCATTAACAGGAGGAAAGAAACAAAAGTCTATTCAGACTAGAATGGTAAATACAAAATAAAGGAATACCTGTTTTTTTATCATGAAAACAAAATTGATATTTGAAGTCTCAATAAGGAAAAAATCATCTGCCTAAAGTAATATAAAGCATGGAAAATATGTTTCTCAACTTTTTAAACCGAAATAGATTTTCAATTTCAAAACCCAAAGACTAGTACCTCAACTATTTTCAATTAACCTACAATGATAAAATATGGTGGAACAGCAACATATCAGTTGCTTACATTTGTATATCATGTTTAGAAAACCTATCTAACCTAGTAGACTTGAATAAATTAGTGTTTCCAGGTATTTATATAGTCACATCAGAAAAATCTTCATTAATTATCCATTAAAGGTGCAATGCATTTTACATAAGTAAAGAGTTAACTGTTATAAATGCAAAATTTCTACACAAGCATGACAAACTACACTGATGTCAAAGGCTAATGAACAGTCAAAACCATGTGCCCTACCACATTTTTTATCAGAAGTACTTTCCTATGCAAAGAGATTATTAAGACCAACTGACTTAAAAAAATTCTTACATGATAGCAAAAAAGACAATATTCTTCATATGATCAAACTACATAATAACCCCACAATCTACATACCCTTACTGGGTAAAGTTTCATGTCAGTCAAGTTACCTAAAAACATAAGGCATAATCTTTACACTATATATCCTGAAATTAAACACTTCACGAGTAGTATATTTACTCATTTAAGCAATAACTTACAAAATATCACTTCCTAGGAAGGAGCCAAAAACATGTTTGTACAGGTATGAAATTATTTCTCAATAGTAAAGCTAGTGACACAGGGAAAAGAGAACACCCAGGAACAGGACATATTGTAAGAGAGTGAGTTAGCAAAATTAACTGACCACAAATCATTCTACAACCTATTATACATATCAACTTCTTCACCATGTACATGGCTAAGCTACCCTCATCTATCACCAACCTTTAGTCTCTTGTGTTTAATGTGAAACATGAAGCTTTGAAGAAGTGCTATGTGCTAGAGTTTAGCAGCAAAGTATAAACATTTTATCATACATTGCACCTTTAACCTACTCAAGAACTCCAAAAGGGTTCAAGTTACCTTTTACAATAATCCAAGAACTGTCACACCAGCAAAACTGCTAGTGTTTACAAGGAAAAATGCAACTCCTTTTAACCCCTTTTAGACCAAACCTAATATCCTCACCTTTTTAATAAAGGGAGCTTGGCAAAACTTTATAAACAATCATCTCACACTGCCACTTATTTTCTAAGGTGCTGGAAAAACTTTTACAGGCAACCTAAAATTATGCTTATGACTCAGCTTTTGCTTCAAAATACACTGGGATGAACAGTGTTTATTCTAGTTGAAAACCATGGTCTTGAAAGGGTTTAAAAGAGTGACTAGTGAAAAGAATCTGAAAAGATTCTGTTGTACTTACTCCTCGGCCTCGGCCTCTGCCTGTTGATGGTCCTCCAAAAGCATCATAGTTTCTGCTTCCAAACGTACTTTCAGGATAAGCAGGCGTTCCTCTCCCCCGAGAGCCTACAGGTGCAGGCTTCATATGGGGTGAAGAAAAACTGCTGTAGGAAGAGTAATTCTCTCTTCCTCTGTCCTCCATAAACCCAGGCCTCAATTTTGAACGGGAGTAAGGTGCTTCCCAGCTAGACCCGCCCTGGTTTCTACCTCCGAAAGAGTCAAGGCTATTCCGGTAGGAGCTCTCAAATCGACCACCATAACTACCTCCGAAGCGGCTTTGTTCGGGTTCATTAAAACCATAGCCAGATCTGTACAGATCTCGCCCACCCAGAGAAGACCTGGAGTCGTAAGACTCATAAGGTCCAAACCTGGAAAAGTTGCACAGTAAGGGAAAAAACAAAAGTAAGCTTACTAATGTTAGACAATTCAAAAGACAAATTATCAGATGACATTTATCAACTAAAATTCATTTATATCATACTGGTTTGCACAGTTCTACTTTTGTTCACGCTTGATTAGGGCTGGGCAATTCAACATGAGACCAGATAGAAAGCTATCTGAGTCTGTTTTTAAACATGAATTGAGTTAAGTAAATGTTAGCTTAAAAATCTGCCTTTTAGCAGCTTTTCTATTTTATTAAAAAGAGAAAGATTTGTCTGTCATTATTTAAGCCCAGCCCTAGTCTTGGAAAAAGTCATTTGCTAAAGTTCACAAACTACTCAAACTTTCTTTGAATCCATCCCTAATACTGAAAAATACAAAACATTGACAATACTTTGGCTTTCAATAGGGACACAAATTGAAGACTACACAGATGTAGGGTCTTTGTGACACAGAAGAGATCCGTATGCACCCCAATAATCTATATCACAAAACTGCTTTATTGTGTCTGTAGTAGTCAAAATTTGGAGAATTATTTCTGTTATAAAATTTGACAGTCTGCCAAACTTTGGCTAAGGTCAATAATCAATCCTCAGTCACTTGTAGACTAGTAAATCTAACAAATCTAGAAGAATAAGCACATAAAATAGAACATAAAAGTAAAAGACCACCAACATATACCCTCTACATATGAATTTTCAAGGCAGATGAGGAAGAATACATTTTATAATGTCTTCAATTATTTGAAAAAGTATTTCCTGGCAGGAAATTATCACATAAAACTACCCTAAAAAAGGGAGCTCAGAGTCTCCTCAAGGTTTTAATAAAGTCAACAGAAGAAACAAATCATCTTACTTCTCACAAATCTAAAGCATGGATTACAAAAGTTGCTTTGTATCTTACAACACAGTTTTGTAAAGGCCTACAATTATACATGAGATAAATGATAACATCTACAGTTTATGTACATTACATTTACATGTAATAGGGCAATAACCAATATATTAAAACATTTAAATGTTACATTATTTCAATTATTTACAGATCACTAAATAGAAGGTACTATTTACTTCTGAATCCTAGTAACCATATAAAAATTATCCCTCTTTTCCAACTATGTTTTTCAAAACATCTATAACATAAGCAAAATTGTTGAACTGTTCCTTTTCTTGATTTATCTCTACTATAAACCACAGTGGCACACTTGAAGCAGAAAGAAGGAAAGTAAGCATCATTCAGTCCATCCTTAAGGAATCCGGATCCTTCAATTTATGAAGAAGGATGATAGTTTCAAATGTTTCCTAACTAGTTTTACTTATATTTAGTAGGAATCTTTGTGCCTCAAAAAGTGGATCCCCTTGCCCTGAAATGTGGTCAACCCTAAAGCCTGTAGTAGACCAACTAGGTTTAAGCTTTATACAGTATCAACAGTAAAACAAAAACACAATCTAAACTATAGTGCATTAAAATAAGCAAAAGTATAGTATTCAAGGCTTTAATACAATGCTCCTAGTCTAGAGCACAGACTTTTTTGGTGTAAGTAGTACCATCCAATAAATAACCTAGACATGACTTAAAGAACATTTTTATTATTACAATATGCTCTTGCAACTTACTTTAAAATTAAAATAATAACTATCTTAAATGTTTCTTAGAAATTAAATGTCACTAGACTGGTTCAGTTAAGCCCATTCTAGTCAACGACTTAAGCTTTATGCTTTACAGAGCACCCACATTAGGAAAGATTTTTTAAAAATCATTAAGAAAATGCTTCACAAGTAATATTTCCAATAACATTTTTATATCATTTGTTCAGGACATTCTGATTAATAAGGAGTTAAAAGTAAAAGAAGGGAAAAAAAGGTCCACTGTTAATGACAGAAAATCTTACTCTATTGAAATGATGAGAGTTATCTGAGATTTTCCTAAAATGTTTGCGAGTGACCCTGAGATAATTTTTATAACTATTAGTTAACACCTTTAGACATTTAAGGTGATTATTCAATATCAAATAGTGCAATTCAAGTACCATAACATGCCTAAGGAATACTTAAATTAAATTAAAGTATCCAGAAATCTTATAGTCGACTAATTATTTGGCCAAGTGATTAAGCAATTTACCTGCTACCCCCACCACCACCACTGTGATTGTCCATGCCATATGACTGGTTTAGGTAGGAGTCCATGGATCTTTGACCCCCATAGGATCCATGGCCATAGTCACGATCCATCCCTATAAAGAGTTTAAAAAGAAAAAAATTAAATGACGCTCACCTTTACTGGCACTCAAAAGAAGAATTTTTAGATAAATATCCTTGAATGTCAGACCTCCATAAGATCCAGGGCCATAGTCACGATCCATTCCTAAAAGACAGTCAAAAACAAAAGGTCGGTAAGATAGATCATTCTCTCCAGGAATCTTTGCATAAAACATGAGATATTTATATCAATCATCTGATATAATAATTTGTCATTAATATTTAAGCCAAATCCACACTAGACATTGAAGGAAAAAAACATACAGATGATAACCTACTGAAAACGCAGATTTGTGAACGAAACCTAATGTTTCAAAGAAAAACATTATCAACTAAAAAGTTCTATATTAGAATTATTTTCAATTTAACCAATATTTATTTGACTAGGGAAATACTATAAAGCCCTGTATTAGTTATTAATGGGTAAATAATTAATAACAAATAATTCCCATTCTCAAGAAAGTCAGCATTTAATAATGTCAAAAAGGAAAATTTTTGTTATAAGTATAGTTTTCGGCATCTAACTGTTCTCAAAATGTCTAAAATTCAGAAGCAGCCACATTTTCAGACAGTAACTGAAACACATATTTTTAAAAAGTAAAATCACAGAGTGGCACCAATCTGTGGTACTGTGCCTGTAAATAAAGATTTAATGAATATTTAAATCCTCAAATACTTTTAATAAAGAAAATGAATGTGAATTTTAGCAATGCAAACACTAAAAACAATTCTAATAGAGTAAGGATACTAAGTATATTTTATTACACTGCAATTCCACCTATATCCCAACCTCCAACATGAAAATAAAATACAACAAAAGAGGTAATATAATGAATTTACTATGATTATAAAAATGAAAAAAATTTAAAAGCTTTTACAATGTGTTTCCTAGAAGGTCTTTTAAAATCCTTCATTACCACCCTCCCCAAATTTTAGGCACAAATAAATACAATAGTATATACAGAGTGAACACCTAAATTTATATTTTTCAAAACACTCAATTTTAATTACAATTATTTAAATATATCTGGTCCTAATAACAACAATAATAATGACAATAGCAACAATTTTATAAAAATACTACTTGGAGTCTTGCAACTTTAAACCTGGAAGCGACCTATGTGATCAAATTCAGTCTTATCGTTTTATAGATTAGGAACTAAAGTCCAAAGAGATGAAATGATTTTCCCAAAATCCCATCATTATCTACACCTCTAGCTTCATGCTGCTGCTTCTACATGAAACACTCTCCTCTATCACCCCAGATGTCCGCTTATTGAAATCTTCTAATCTTTTAAAGTCCATTTCAACTACTCATCCTTTCAAGAATATTTTTATTGATATTGTCTCAGCTGATAATCATCTTTCTTCTGAATATCTACAAGTCTGCAGTTTTTTTTTAGTTTTTCTTTAAGATTTTAGGGGCTGGCCTGGATGGCACAGCGGTTAAGTTCGCACATTCCGCTTCAGCGGCCCGGGGTTCACCGGTTCCGATCCCGGGTGCGGACATGGCACTGCTTGGCAAGCCATGCTGTGGCAGGCATCCCACATATAAAGTAGAGGAAGATGGGCACAGATGTTAGCTCAGGGCCAGTCTTTCTCAGCAAAAAGAGGAGGATTGGTGGCAGATATTAGCTTATGGCTAAATTTCCTCAAAAAAAAAAAAGATTTTATTTTTCTTTTTTCTCCCCAAAGTCCCCCAGTACATAGCTGTATATTTTTAGTCGTGGGTCCTTCTAATTGTGGCATGTGGGATGCCACCTCAGCATGTCCTAATGAGCGGTGCCATGTCCTCGCCCAGGATCCGAACCAGCAGAACCCCAGGCCACTGAAGCGGAGCTCGTGAACTCAACCACTTGGCCAAGGGGCCGGTCTCCAAGTCTGTAGCTCTTACGTGGTATTTATGATCCTCTGCCTTATATTCTGCTATTTGTGGCCTCATCTTAAATGTACACAAGTTTTGCAGTCAAGGTCTGATTTTTAGTTATTTTTTATATACCCTAGAGCAGCCATTCTCAAGGAACAGTCTCCTGACCACCGAGAGTTGCTAAAAGCCTTTCAGGGTGTCTACAAGGTCAAACGATTTTCATAAATACTAAGACATTATTTATTATTTGCCTTTTTCACAGTGTTGACATTTGCATCGAAGATGCAAAAGCACTGGTGGGTAAAACTGCAGGTGCCATAGCATAAATCAAGGCAGTGACACCAAACTGTACTAGTAGTCATTGCATTCTTCAACACTGCATTCTTGCAGTAAAAAATCATAAAATAAAAATGCCATCTTCACTTAAGAATGTCCCTGATAAAGCAGTAAGAATTTATTAATTTTATTAAATCATGATCTTCGAGTACACTTTCTGATATTCTGTGCAGTGAAAAGGGAAGCACATATAAAGTATTTTGCTGCATATTAAAGTATCATAGCTCTCTCCAGGAAAAGGTATTGTACAAGTGTTTGGTTAATGAACTGAATTAATCACTTTTTACAAGGAATACTACTTTTACTAGAAAGAAAGACTAACATTCAAAAACTATGGCTTTCAGACTTGGGCATTTGACAGACATTTTCTCAAAAACGAACAAAATGATACTGTCACTTCAAGGAAACCAAGTGACACTATTTGTTGCCAATGATAAAATTCAAGCTTTCAAATGAAAACTAGAATTTTATGAAACTTGTATCTACCATCTCAAGCTTGACAGCTTCTCAATACTTAAAGGCTTTTTTGATAACACTGGTAGTGTTATTAATGAATGTAATTTTTTAATACTGTATAATAAAATCTGTCAATATTTGGGAAATCTAAATAACTCAGTAAACCAACATTATCCAAATAACTAATGCCTGATATTACAGAATCAAAGGGGTAAAAAGATCCACTCAAAGTGAAAGATATACCAACAGATTTTAACATAACAGAGTATAAAAAGTTTATCAATATACAAAAAGTGTTAATGAGATATGTTACATTGCTTTTTCATTTCAATTCAGACTATCCATGCCACAAGTGCTCAATAGCCACATGTGGCTAGTGGTTACCATATTAGACAACACAGTTCTAGACTAAAAAAATAGTCAATTACTTGTCTTTAGAGTTGGTAGGTATACAATACAATTTATTCTCGTATCTCTCACAAAAGGAAAATTTTGAGATTATAATCAAATTTTCAAAATAAAAAGCTTCCCTCTAAGACCACGTATTAAAAAATAATCTTAGCATTAGGTTGAGTCAGGTACACGAAGCTAAAAAACCCTACATGTTGTTCTCCTAGTTTCTATTTTGAGTTAGCAGAGACTGCTTCTGGATAATAAGTCCTTTAGTTTTTTGATTCTGTTTTTATTTCACTATGAAGTCATAAATTACCATTTATTGAATATTCACCTTGTGCCAGGTACTGTGGAGTACACAAAAATTAACAGAACTACTTTTATAGAGCAATGACTTTGGTTTATTGTTCACAGTACTATTACTATTCAGTTAAGTAAAAAAGAAAAGAGGAAAAGTCTTTATATGGTATAGAATCAGTGTGATTAAAGGAATATAGATTTTATAAGATGACTATATATAAACAATATTCTTTCAGGTTATCAAATAATTTAAAAATCACTTTAAAAATAAAACTGCAACAATATAACATTATGTCTTTACTATTAATATAAAATGAGAAAGTAATTCACTCAAAAATAAAACTGACCTAACATTTTAAATCAAATCTATTCTATCACTGATCACTCTATCATATAAATGATAGGCTCAACAAATGTTCAAACTCATTTACAATTAAATCACAAGAAAGGGGCTGTGCAGTAGAAGGAAAAAACAACTGATGTTTGATCAAAATAGCTACAGTCATAGATCACTTAACAACGATAAGTTCTGAGAAATGCATCTTCAGGTGATTTCATTGTTATGCAAATATCAGAGTGTACTTAACAGAAACCTAGTTGGTATAGCCCGCTATACCACCTAGGCTCTCTGGTACTAATCTTACGGGACCACTGTTGTATGTGCAGTCGGTCATTGACCAAAATGTCATCAAGCGGTGCATGACTATATATGTGACACTAAGTCTGGAATGGGACCACTTTGCACCACCTCCACATTGCTAGCATCCCAGTGCAGGCCACCAGCATCTCTCACCTAGTTTACTGCAACAGCCTCCTAACTGGTTTTCCTGCTTCCACTTTTGCTCCCTTTCTGTTTAATTCGGAAGAAAATAGCCAGAATAATTCTGTTAAAATATAACTTAAATGATCTTCAATGCTCAGTACCTTCCAATGGCTTCCCATCCTATTTCAAATAAAAGCCAAAGCCTTAAAATAACTTGTAAGGCCCTACACCAGTGGTTCTTAACCAGGAGCAATTTTGCTCCCCAGGTGACATTTGGCAGTATCTGAAAACATTTTTGGTTGTCACAGCTGAAGGGTGGGTGCTACTCTCATCTAGTGCGTAGAGGCCAAGGATGCTGCTAAACATTCTACAATATACAGGGCATCCCCCTACAACAAATAATTATCTAGTCCAAAATGTCAATACTACTTAAGTTGAAAAACCTTGCCCCATCCGATCCACCCCACAACATCTTAACTTCATCGTCTACTATACCCCTAGTTCACTCCACTCCGGCTATTCTAGGCCCCTTGCTGCTCTTATAAAACAGGCGTACGCCCATTTTTGCACCTGCTGATCCCTCTACCTGGAAAGCTCTTCCCCTTTATCTGCACTGCTCACGCCCTCAACTCTTTCAGGTCTCCACTTTCTATTGCTCCTTAGATATAAGGAATTTGGTTTTCATTGCCTTCTGGCTGAACCTCACCACCCTAACTTTGCCTTTTAAGACTGCTCAGCAAAAATCATCTGTTCTAGTCAAGCCAATCTTGTTAACTTGCTCTGAAGCACAATTCACTCAGCCCTATCTTTGCTCCTGCTTTCTCTCTATCTGGAATGCTCTTGCTTTTTTGGTCTGCTGTTTATATAAGAAGAGGTATCATGGAGTAATAAAGAAACATGGAGACACGGGAAATACAACTTCCTTCCAAGAAATGGTGTGGAGGAAATCTCTATCTTGCCACGTTTTCCAATGCCTTCTACTTCATTCCAGTTGCTGGAAAATACAATGCTAACAGTGAATTGTACCATTGGCTTCATTTGGTAATTAATTTCCTAAAGCCTACAGCATTCTTCCTCTAGATAGCTTCATGGCTTGCATCCTCACCTCCTCTAAATCTATGCTCAAATGTCACCTTCTTAGTGAGTCCTTCCCCAGCTACTCTCTTTAAAATTTAACACATACACACACAGATGTCACACTTCCCTGCATTATTTTTCTCCCCAGCAATTACCATCTAACATACAATATGTTACTTCTTTATCATGTTTACTGTCTATTTCATCCCACTAGACTGTAAACTCCACAAGGGGACGAATATTTGTCCATTTTGTTCACTGCTGTATTGTTAGCTCCTAGAAGAATATGATACACAGTAGTCACTCAATAAATATTTGTTGAAGGGATGAAGTCAAATTATATCCTTGAAAATTAAGTTCCTCATTTATAAAATGTAGACCTCAAAGTGTTGTCAAGCAGTGGTCTTTAACCAGAGGCACATTCCAAAATCATTGAAAGTACTTTTCATAACATACAGAGCCAGGGACCACTTGCTCTAAAATTATGACTCAAGAAAACTAGAGTATGACCTGAACAGAAATGCTTTGAAAAAGCTCCCCTAAGGGAGTCTAACAATCTCACCCTCAGATGAAAATCACTGTTGGAACTAAAATTAAGAGAAAAAAC
Source organism: Equus caballus (assembly GCF_041296265.1). Taxonomy (NCBI): domain Eukaryota; kingdom Metazoa; phylum Chordata; class Mammalia; order Perissodactyla; family Equidae; genus Equus; species Equus caballus. The sequence goes on from NC_091688.1 coordinate 79,776,551, forward strand.
AAAAGTCCTAACATTAGTGATAGAAATTCTGAAGCTCTTTTTACAACACTGTACATTAAGAAAATAAACTTCTGGCCCTGTATGATTCTGCATTTCAAAGTCTTATATTTAGACATTAAATCCAACTCTCTAGCAAATCCTACTGGAGATCACGGCCTTCACTCCAAATCTCTCTCTGGTAAAAGCACTAGTCCTACTCGCTCCAGCTTAAAATCCTAGATTCATTTTTATTCATCCCTCTCAATTTCCTACTCACTACTAGTCAGCCTGCAAGTTCTGCTAATTTTCTCTAGAAACACCTTAATATTTTAAAAACTATTATTACCTCCCAAGTTGAGTCTTAAAATCCTATACCTAAATTTATGAAATAGCTTTCTAGCTAATTTTCCAGTTTTCTATCTAACTGACATGTGGATGTAAATTAAAATTCCTTTGGTAATTTTATTATGTCACTCTCCTGCTCAAAAATATATTCTTTAGCACTCAATATATATTGATTACTTAATATATGTTGAGCCTTTTTAGCCCACATCAAATCACAGTTTCCCTAAACTCTTAGATATGATAAACAGACATTAACTGGATGGTAATTATTCCCATAAAATAGCATAGTCTTCTTTATTTAGCAGTACGTTTGCTTCAGTTTTATTTTGTAAACATATTATGTTCGGTACAACAGTTGAATTTTGCATTTCTCTGGCAATCAGGATATTTAATTCCACTCCCTGGGGTGCATCACATGATGCTTTTTAACCTCTCTGAATTATCCCACATTCTTTTTTGTGTTATCATCCTGTCTGGCAGAGCCTTACTCTAACAACTATTAAAACGACATCCATTGTATTCTGCATACCTCTCAAGATCTTATCCAGCTCTGTAGTCACAACTCTAATGTCATGCTTATGTCAATAAATAATCAGCTTTCTTTATGTGTTCCTCTAGACAGCTCTTTATACACTAACACATCTGGACACATTAAAGCAAATGACCTCAAAAACAAGGTCAAAATGCATTACAGTAGAAGCCATATAGAATGAAGGCAATAATCCACTTAATCTACATTACTCAATACCAAAGCCTCTAATTCAACAAAAATAACTCAGCTAGTTTCTTTTAACTAAACACTCAGAATGTAGTCAAGGCCTTTTGGAAAAAAATAAGGAATCACAATTCAAACAAAACAGAGTCAAACTAATCCGAACAGCTCTAACTTTTTGTGATCCCAAATTCCTTAATTCAAATACTATATATAGTATGACAACATTAACACTGAGAAGTGATACACCGAGAGAGAAAACAACAACTGAAATGAGGCAGAACTGACTTTTTACACTGGTAGTTTACGTGTATCAAGAGAAAAACTGACATGCATTCCCTCAACATATTTAAGAGCAAATGAAAGAAGATACTCACCATTAAAGCCCTGGTAAGTACTCCTGTGCGTGTAATCTATGAAGACACATTTTACAAAAAGGAATTAGTACAGTATTGGCAAAAATCTGAAATTATATACCCATCTCTTTAAAATAAACTTGATTTTTTAAAATGTCATTAACTCAATTTTCTGCAAAAATGGGGTATAATTATAAATATTTAATATGGGAAAACATATATCTCTTTCCCTTCCCTCTCTCCCCAAATGGCAGGTTTATCATCCTAATTATGGTAATGTAAAACTTAGCTTATAACACCTGATATATAGTAAAGCCAAAAGAGGGGATCCAGTACTTATTTATACAGAGTAACAGAAGAGGAGGCAGATGGTTAAATTATGAATCAAACAATGCAAAAAGCAGGAACATATGAGAATTGATTCTATGTAACATATAAATTTTTCAAAGTTATTTCTTTTACCACTTAACCTGCTCTCTAAAGATTTCAAGATCTTATGTGAGAAATGTATACGCATATATGTATATGTGCGTGTGTGCTGTATCCATCCAGGATGTGGTACAACTGAAAACCATATTGGCAATTTCCCTGTCAAAAGTAATTTAGCAACTGTTAAATCCTTTACTTAATTTTATTAATAAATACTGAGAGAATGGAATTTAATGCAGTGGTTATCTGGATACAGGAGAATTCAGCTACACTACACAGGACTAGACTCAGATATACTATTAGTCAAATTCCATCCCCCAAATACAGCAGTGGAGGTGAGGGAGGGCCTGAGAGAGGGAGTATTTTATTACTGACATTGTTTAGAATTTTATCACTGACACTGTTTAGAACTGTAGGCACATGGTGATAATAAAAAGCAAACTTACTAAGTTTTATTATCATTTTTCAATTCACTACAGAAAATGCATTCCCTTATGGGGCAAGGGGACCAGTCCCACGCCTCCCCTCCAACCTTGGTAGCTTCTGCTGTACCCTGAGCGGTGGAACTGGCATCGAACTTTGACATGAAAACACAACAATATATTTTGAAATTTCAGTCCCAACTCTGGCACTTCAAATACGTACTCAGAGTTTAAAAGTATCTATCAAAATGAGTCAAAGTCCAACTAAA